>NC_137099.1:26346210-26831439 GCF_949357685.1 Gobio gobio | reverse complement strand
CAATATTTATGTGTCATGTTGGTATTATAAAGGCTTTTAAACATCTGCTCTTTCTGTCAGCTCTGGTGATATGGTTCTTTATTCAATTCTCAAAAAATGAAAACTAAAGCACATTAAAAATCAACCTGAGCCCTTGAGAGAAGAACTGTTAGAGGAATTCTGATTCTTGACGATCAACTCCAGAATAGTTTTGCCGTCTTAGTATTTGGAAATCAAACTTGAAGATTGACTCGTTTGACAGTCAGTGACTAATCGCAGTGGACTTCCATGGGATTGGATGTCAGTTGTTGTTAAATGGTTCACCTTTGACACATCTACCCCTTTCTCTCACCTAAAGCAAACTTGACACCACTTGACTTGACACCCCTAATCTTATTTAGATGTGGCTGGTAAGTCATTTTAATTTTTGGTTGATGTGAATGTCAAAAATTTTATCCAGATTAGTTTCTCTCGCTCAGTCGGTTACGTTTGATCTTTTTTTCATATTCGGGTAATTTATTGGCTTAAAAAAATATCCCTCAATGTAGATTTGTTTGATTCAGAAGTGCACAGAGCCCTGTCTATTAGTCGAACACAATGTGAAAGATAAAAAAGAGAGCAAGAGAGTATCATTATTGTTATAAGAAGAAAGGAAGGCCTATATTGAAGAGATGAGGAATTTTATAAAAAGAGTGGAAAATGGGGGGGATAAAGGATTAAGATCTTTTTCTTCACCCTGGTTTCTTTGTTCCTGTAATCCTGCCCCCCAGCACGAGCGGCGCTTCATGGGAGACTCCTGTCTGTACGGTTTGATACTACCGCCATCACAATAGATAACTGATCCACAATCATATTCACTGCTGGGATAGTCTGAGGAATGTAAAAAAAAAAAAAAAAAAGCAATCTTACCCAGGAGAAATCCTGGCAGATTCATGAATTTTGTGTTTGATTTGGCAACACAAAATTACTTTGTATAATTAGAAGCAAAAAGCTGTTGTCCATAAATGTTGATGTAGTTCTTACAATAAACAGTTTAATTTAGAAGAAAGCCCATGAATATGCAGACTAGATCTTTGAGTGTGTATTTTAAAGGTCTGGGAATTGGGAAGGCTCTGCATGGTTTCTAATGTGTTCCTGTGTACAATATATTTTGCAGACAGAGTGTTTGAGGATGCTGTATTACTGTTTCATGCCTCATTAACTTACTATATTGCAGAACAGCTAAAGTACCAATTAAATAACAGGCCTGTTTGTGCTGTGGTTCTAACTAAGAGCTAGAAGATAACTGAAGATATCATTCAGTCTATTTTCCCAGTTTTTTTCCCTCTTTTCATTTTCTTACCGTTTTATATTGTAACTCCTGGTGTCTGCCAACATCCAAAACTACTGTTCAAAATTAGTGGTCAGTAGATTTGTTAATGTTTTTTGAAAGTCTGATTAATACTCATCAAGGCTGCATTTATTTAATCAAAAATACAGTAAAAATATATGGAAAATATATAATTTAAAATGTAATTTATTCCTGTGATGGCAAAGCTGAATTTTCAGCATCGTTACTCCAGTCTTCAGTGTCCCATGATCCTTCAGAAGTCATTCTAATATGCTGATATGATTCACCAAGAAGAAATTCATATCAATGATCAGTTGTGCTGCTTGATATTTTTGTGGAAACTTCTGATGCTTATTTTCTGGATTCTCTTATTAATAAGAAGTTCAAAAGAACAGAATTGATTTTATTTACAGTGGTGCTTGAAAGTTTGTGAAGCCCTTGCAGAATCTTTGAAAAATAAGAGGGACCATAACCTTTTCTTCTTTCTGATGAACACAATCATAGTTATATTTATAAATATCCTGACGCTTCCAAGCTTTATAATGGCAGTGACAGGGTCCATTGAGTTTGAAGCTAAAAAAACACATCCATCCCTCATAAACGTACTCCACTCGGCTCCAGGGGGTTAATAAAGGCTTTCTCAGGCGAATCGATGGGGTTTTGTAAGAAAAAAACCATAGTCTTTATTGATTTGTGTTCCCCTTGTATAACAGATCTGTTAATATGGTTGGTTCTCAATTGCATTTTGCATTTATTTTGTTTTTAAAGGTTGATTTGAACTCTTGACCCGTGTCACATAGCCATTTACTTGGACATGATTTGCACCTACGAGTGACATTTTCAGTCACCTTTCAGCTCTTGAGGGATGGAACATTTGGGCACATTGGCATTCTGCATCACCATGACCCGTTTTAGAATAATCCTGTCAGCTCATTGCCAGCTGGGGCACCATTGGTCATAGCTCTGCCAGCTTGGTGCCCAGGAAAGCACTGATGCCCACTAAGTCATGCCTGTTTTTCCCATGTGCACTACAGTAAGCCAGCTTGTCTACAGAAAGAGCTCAGTGATGCGAGTCAAACACAGTCAGTCTTTTGTTTCATGGACTTACTCCGCTCACTGCACAGCTTGATCTGTGCCACTAAACAACTGGATCACCGACTGTGGTGGTTTAAAACAATGCACGGCATTCAAAAGTCATTTATGCTCTAATTCTTGGCAATTGTTCTAAATTACTATAAAGCATAAATGCTCTTTCTTTGGTCAGCGTATAAGATCAGTGTCTATAATTCTTGTGCAGACAGATAATTCTCTTAATTGAGTGATAAATTGTTTGATCACAAGAATGTAGCTAGCTTTTACGTGACTTGAAATGACCTTTGGAGAAATTATGTCAGAACAGGGAGGATTTTCAGAACGGATGGAAATCATAAAGACTTTATGGTGTCCAGTTCACTTGTGATTCTCAACCTTTTAGACTTGAAGGCCCCCCATTGTCCAACAGAATTTTTTTTTAGCATTTTAATTAAATTAGATTATTTTAATGGGCCCTTTATTGTGATGATGCAATTGCAGACTAGTTATCAACATCGCTAATCTAATAGTTTTCATTAAAAAAAAAAAAAATAATACTGCAGTGAGGGTGTTCTTAACAGCTGAGGGAGAGATGGCAAATTTCACATAATTCTCTCCTCTGGCTACTGTAATCAATCACTCTCTATATTTTTCCCTCTTTTGGACAGTCATGGAAACACTATCATGGATTTATTTTTCTATCAGAGCAAATAGGAATACAAAAATGATATTTGCTGTTGTCTCCCGTTCACCGCTATAGAAGTTTACCCAACTATGTTGACTTCTGCTTTTGAGAACCCTGGAATTGTGAAAAGGGTCCATAAATTAAAATGAACTGTTTTATTATTATTAACAACAACAATAATAATAATAATATATTTAAACTATTTTAAGTTATCGTGCAGCCCCCTAGATATATTTAATATCTATTTAATGCCTTAAATTTAATATAATTTAATATATAATATTCTGATTCTTTAACATGTCATGTTAGTAGGTACTTGGAAATAATACATATTTGGTAAAAGAAATGTATTGTAGAGATTTTTTTTAAATGTTACAATATAAATTAAATATTTAAATTAGATCATTTCAGTACATTCAAATGCATCTGAAACAATTATCACAAACAAAGGTGTATTATACAGAATTTTTAATGACTTTTCATCTTTGTTTATTCTTCTTTTTGGTGCTATAAATGCAATTCAAAATTTGGCCTTAACTATTAACAATACTAAATATTAATCAACAATACAAAACAAACAAAAACATATTTCTTTCAAAAAGTTGTATTAACAAAATACTGATTGAAATCATAATGTACATCTTTAACAATACATTGTCATATGAACAACCCGTCAGTACTGATCAAGTCTCATAGTTAAATGTACATGAGTGTGAGCTCTTTATACAATAGATTGTTTCAAAGCAGCTTTGAACGGGAAAATAACGATTCAATGATGCTAACAGAATTAAACTGTGCTGTAAAGCAGCCCTAAAACGACATTAGTAAACAGCCATTATTCAGTTGAAATCAGTTCAGCGTTGATTCAGTTTTGTGCAATAACTGTGCAAAGTTCATCAATTTTGGAATGTTCAGCTCGGGAGAAAACAGTGATGTCATCATCCAGCTCGGTTCAGTTCTCATCCGATTCAAGTCAATAATATTGCTGAATATTAAGTGTCTCCATGCAGCTAAAAAACATAAAGACTCATTCGTTATTTGTTCAAGTTGCAGTTTTGATTCACTAAAAAGAACCGGATCATAATTTGTTCTGTAATCAGACTACACTGTCACGCTGGTCTCCCATTGTGTAGATTTATTACAATGTTTTACCTTTATTTTATTTTTAATGGATTCTCAGATGTCAACCCTATTTTTCAATGTTCTCAACACATCTGTTCAGTTCAGATGGGGATCTATTTGATAAACATCGAGTCACTGCATGTTGTGAGCTCCAAAAGGTCATTCCTACATTACGCTTTCACCAGCCATGCTTCATAATACATGTTTGCCTCTGCAGACCAGTTGATGAGAGATGGTTTAGAGAGGAGGAAGCTGCATATACAAGCAATTATCACAAATAGCAGCAGGCCAGACTCACCAAGTAATTACACCCTCCATCTAACAGATCTGCAGCATGTTGCCTACCATGACAGCTCTGTTATTACACTGGCATGGTCACCGCTCACCCAAGAGGGAAGCTCATGCTCTCTTTCCACCTCCATCTTTTTACAGAGCATGCAAATGATTATAGTCAGCCATGCAGCAGGCAGAGCCACTTCCAGTTATTGTGCCCATATAAAATGCACAAGCTCTGTTTATTTCCCCATAAACTAGTCCGAGGTTTCCAGAGATATTGTGCTTCTTAGACTTAGAACTTGGCCTCTCTCTAACACTTATTCAGTATTCAGCGACTGATAAAAGTATATGCTGTGCAAGTATGCAGAGGTTAGGCAATCATAACAGTGTTTATTTACATATTGGTACAGGAGCAAAAGCAGCATGTTTAATTCTAACGCTGCGTGTCCACTGGAGCAGAAGAGATCAGCTTAATGCTGTTTACAATGTCAGGGGTCTGACGCTTTGGGGTGTGTGTGTGTAAATTGAATGTAGAATATGCATCCTAAAAGATCTTTTCCATCCTTTTAAACTTTTCTCTTGACCCGAGATAGGACTAATCCAAATCCTATCCAGGGTTAATGGGGCTTTGGGCAAAAATGCCTCCAAATTTAATAAAAATGCCCCAAAATTCAAGATATGGGGGAAAAAATTCCCTAGTAGTTCTTATTGTTGTTGTTTTATATATATATATATATATATATATATATATATATATATATATATATATATATATATATATATATATATATATATATATATATATATATATATATATATATATATATATATATACAGCAGTTCAATAAAAAGAGGTTATTATAAAGTCACTACTTTTTAGATACAATATTTTCAATAATATATTCATAAAGACAATGACCGCCAGCTACTACCGGTATTGATTTCATATTGCAAAGAATCATTTCATTTTCCCCATCATTTCATATTTATATTCAAAATGTTTGTAACACTTTACAATAAGGTTTCATTAGTTAACAGTAGTTAACTACATTAGTTAACATGGACTAGTAATGAACTGCACTTCTACAGCATTTATTAATCTTTGTTAATGTTAATTCCAACATTTACAAATACATTATTAAAATCAAAAGTTAACATTAGTTAATGCACTGTGAACAAACAATGAACAGCTTTATTTTATTAACTAACGTTAAAAAAGATGAACTACTTAACTTTTTTTATTTCAACAGGTTCCACATAACTGGGTTATGTTGAATTTTATTAACATTGTTTATTTCAGTAAACTTAAGTTTTTTACATAAGGTTAATTCAATGCCATTTAGTTAAATCAGGTTAACATTCTTTTTTTGTCCAAAACTATTAAGTTCAATTATTCT
This sequence comes from Gobio gobio, assembly GCF_949357685.1. Lineage (NCBI taxonomy): Eukaryota > Metazoa > Chordata > Actinopteri > Cypriniformes > Gobionidae > Gobio > Gobio gobio. The sequence goes on along the minus strand of NC_137099.1, from coordinate 26,825,579 downwards.
AAAATGAATATCAAACAAAAACCAATTCAATTAACACAGTTTAATTATTTTTATGAAATACAATTTTTTAGAACATTTACAAATTATATCTAACAAGAAAACCTTTTTACAAAATTGTATTGGCTAGCCAGAAGATGGTTTTGTTACATCCATGGCATGCCCAAAGTATTATTAAAACAACTTTAACTGTTATTAGCAGGTCCTCACCCCAAGCACATGCTCTACACATGACCGCAATGCTAACCTCCAAAAACACTAACATAACACAAACGTTTAAATACCAACATATCAAAACATTAAAAAGTATCTCCATTTTCTCATCTTGTTAAAAATGCATTAAATAGCACTTTATTTAAAAAAATCAAAGCATGATGGGAAGTGAAAGTCCTCTTTGATTGGGTTACTTGATTGAAACATGTTATTAAAAAATGAAAACATCAAGTTATGTCAAAGAGTAACGGTTTCAAGTCAATTTAACATGAAGCAATCACATTTGAACCAGAAACCTGATGTAATGGTGTTAAGTCAAGATGAATTGCTTAAAGTGAACAGCATCATAACATTATTTTTCATGGTTAATTAATACATGAACTAATGTTAGCATGTGAAACCTTATTGTAAAGTGTTACACATTTTTTTTATGTTAAACCATAAATCTGACTGAATTTAGATGAATTATTTAAGCGGTTTAAAGCTTCAGTTAATATGTGGTTTCTGTAAATTAATTACCATTAGGATGTACTATGTAATGAAATGAAAATCCAGTTTGAATTATTTTTCGGTGGTGCACTTCTGGTAAGCATTATATGAGGAAATACTCAAAACTGAAATCACTTTATTTTCTGTGAAGAGCCACGGCTCTGTTGCACTGCCACTTCACTTACATGTGCATGAAACAGGCTTAAAATCAACTACATTATGATATTACAGTTGCATTGCAGCGTCTGGTGCAAGAAGCCTTACCAAACACCTCAGGGAAGTGGAACTCGGGGAAGGATGAAATTCACCTGAAACTCATCCCTTGTGAACTATCCCTCTCCTCTGTTTGATGCTGATAGCAGTCCCAGGATACGCCGTCATCTGACCTCCTTCTTAGAACCATAGTACACAATGAGTAAACCTTTAAATTCAATAACACTCCTAGAAAACAAAAGACAGGAAAAAATGTATGTGATACACACTGTTAGAGATTAAACTCAACCAGTAGACAGATGTTTAAAGGTTTTATCCAGCTTTAGGAAAAACACTTTATAGCAGATATGCTCAAATAACATTGGATGCCTCTGTAAGACAATGCTGTGTGAACATGGGCCAGTAAATAAATGATCTGGCATCAGTAATGATGTTTCATTTTCTTGTTTAATTGTTTTTGAAGTGTGCACTCATCAAAAACCACGGCTATGTTTAATCACCTCATTCATCAAAACAGTCAAAGTGCCGGTCAGTGAAAAAGACCATTTTCATTTCACAGAACAATGCAGTTATAGTGTGAATGTAAACACTTAAATCAAAATTGATTATTGTGCCGCATAATAATGTGGGCTCTAAGAATGTGCTGTTATGTGTCACATCAAGTGTTTTTACATGCAATACTGCGGTATAATGTTGTAATAAGTGCTAAGTACTGAGCACAATTTATTGAAGAGGGTGCTTTTGGCTTTTAAGTGATGGCTTTAGGTATTAAGAAAAATTATGGCATGACAACCATGGAAATATTTTCAACACATCAAAACTCTTATGAGGTACCTCTGAAAGGTCAAAGGTCAGGCAAGTGTCAATCATGAAATGAGTGTGATTTACAAATGACCCCCTAGTCTCCTCATCTAGATTTTTTTGCACATACAGTAGTGGCCAAAAGTGATGTCTGTCTTAGGAAAATTGGCTTTTTCGCACCTTATTTAAGCTTTTGATTACATATTTATTAAATATTTTGTATACATGTTGTGAAGTTATGCCTGGAGTGTAAAACTAATGTACGTGTTCCATGTCTCAATTGTATTTGTCATGACGCAACATACAAAATTGTGCAGACATTTTTGGCCAAGTGGTCATACCAATCTTGCACTCATTATTCCCAGCCTATAATTCAATAAAACACTATGTGGCAAGCGTTCGCTTTAATATTAAATCTTATTTTGTGGGTTTTAGTGAAAATGGCCAGATGAAAGGAGCTGGTCACTCGGTTTTGGATATTGCTCATGTCTAAGATAGGAATGGTCACTCGCATTGTGAGAGTAAGCAGAATATAAAGTCAAGGAAGGCTAGTGAGCATTTTGACAGGAGGATGAAAATCACCTGAATGTGGGATCACCTCAAAAAGAGACCTCCAACCTCCAATTTAGTCTTTAACTGTATATATCAATGGCCACAATAGGCTGGATTGAGAGGCTGTGTACCAGTAAAGAAACCATTTATTAGTTTGATCTACAACTGGAGTGTTTCAATACCAACTGCATGCTTGGCGCCATTAAGCACAGCAGGGGAAACGTAGTGGTATTGGGGATACATGTCTGCAGCAGGTGTTGGAAGGATATACAATGTTGCTGGCACTTTGAAAATGGACCAGTACTTGGGAAGAACACAATGTATGTAGTATGGAGTATCTGTTTGGAGGTCAAATGTGTATTTTCCAACATGATAACAATCCCAAACACCCCCCCAAGCAACAAAGTTGTAGAAAATGAAAATGTTCATGCTCAGCATTTTGAAGTCTTAAAGTGGCCTCCTTGGTCCCCTGAACCTAAAGCCTTTGGGAAATTATAAACCGGAATTGTCATGCAGGTCTTCCAATGAAGCTCATATTTGGGAAGAAATTAAGTTGGATTGGAAAGAAGTTTTGCACGACACATGAGACAAGTTTAGTGAGTCGATGCCCAGGAGAATGGCTGCTGTAATCAAAACAAAGGAGAACCAACAAAATATTAACGACTAATTATTACATTGCAGTCAATGTAAGCTTATTTCCTGGGAGATTTTTGTTTTTCTATGCTTTTTTTTTTTTTTGCATAATACAATAAAACCCATTTAATTATGTGCTGGAGTTTGCCTTTCTTGCCAAATAATTTTGTCATTTTAATATCTTCATCAAGTTTATTATTGATTGTTTACAACCTGAAGTGTCATTAAAAGCACATTTTATGCAAATATCCCCTCCAGACATCACTTTTAGTATATTCATCCTGTCAAGCAATTTGTGTTCAACAGTTCCCTATCTGATTATTGTAAGATGGGTATCAAATTGAGAAATATTCAAACATATAAAAGTTTAAATGTAAAGATTTTCTTTTCAGTTTCATCATGTTTAGTCAAATATTTGAGCTGTTCTGCTCTACATACCGAGACCATCTCCATCCTCATAATTTCTGGCTTCACTTGATTAATGGGGTCATCAAAACTAATTTAATTAACTTGTAATTCAGTGTTAACGAGAAATACCCCAATGTTTGCATATTCAATTGGATCGTTTTCAATTTCCCATTTAAACAAGACATTACCCAACTTTCACTTGAACAGTTTTATGATAAAGACACAAAGGAAAGATTCATGGCCTCCACGTGATTTTCCTGCAATGAAAATGCCTTGATTTTTTCCCCCCTTTTATTTATCTATATGTTTGTATATGTCTATTGCTTTGGCAATAGTGTGCTATTTCACACATTCATGCCTGCATCTGTGTGTAAGTAAAGTTTTGGCAAAAGATGACCAGTTTTTGAATGGTTCACATTAAGGCATATTGATTCACTTTTGACTAAGACTTAACTCTTAATATGTGTAAATATGAAGCAGTCAAGTTGCTTTAAGTCACAATATAACGGAAGTAGCTATAGATATTTTTCTTTCATATTGGGACATCTGACTGAAACAAATTATTGAAAAAGAAAAAAAAAATAGGGCGAGAACTTGGTTCTATCCATCGGTTTTTGATTGGATTGAGGCAGATCGGAATGTGAGCTTGCAGGTGATTGTAAGAAGGGACGGGTTTAAAGCAGACTAAATGATTGGAGAAGTCCAGCATATGCCAGAGAGAAGTTTGTCATTTCACCAGAAGATCTAATTTAATTAAAAATACAAGGTAAAAAATAACTGGGTTCGGGCCAAATTCCGAACTTAAGGGAACTTTAAGGGTAACAGAATGTTCAACTTCAATATCTCAAAAATGTGAGTGCTATTAAAATTTCAGAGGCAAATGTCAGTGTTTTTATATTATTAATGCTTATCAAATTGCATTTTAAGCAATGAAAGAGTCAAAAGGTCCCAAGGCTTCAGGAAAGAATACATTAACCCTCATAAAATACAAATAAAAAAGTACATGAGATATTATCCAACACCTTTGACATTCTCCTCTTCCTTGTTTTACATGCAAACATAAAATCGTGCTGCTATTGTTGGTTAAGTTGAAGTCTGTGAAGGAGCTACAGAATATTTGCGATAACATCGTCGCCTCTGGCCATGTGGAATGACTTGCATAGTAATGTCTTTTTATAGGAGCTGATCAAAGCATTCTCAGATGAAACATCAGAGGAACAAACGGCCAGTCAAAAGATGACTGTAATGATCTCTCAGACTAAATTTTTGGTTTGGAAGCCAAATACATATTTCATATTTCAATTTTGGTGTTAAAATTCCAAACTTAAGTTGAACAACACATGAAATTACATTTTTCTTCCATAGCAGATTTGAGCTGAAAATGTTGTAGGCTATAAGATCTGAAACAGAAAGGTTCTTGACTATTCAAGACTTCTCAAAGCTACTCGCTCTCACTATTACTGTAATCATTGCTTGGTAAAATGTTGTGCTCTCAGAGAATCAGGAATGTTGAATTTTAAGGAATTTTAAACACATTCCCTTTAATAAACTAAAAAAAACCAACAGAAAAAACCTATAGTCTATTCAGATTAATATTCTGCATATACACAGTTAAAAGCACCTTTTTAGTGTAAGGAAATTACTTGTGTGATTTAAGGATTCACAAGCTGGCCTCCAAACCGTGAAGCCCTTTATTGAATTGAATAGTCTGAATAAATAACATTAGAACAATCAAATGCAAATCGACTGAGAGGGTTTTATTTTGACTCTAAGGCCTGGTTTCACAGACAGAGTTTAGACTAATCCAGGATTAGGCCTTAGTTCAATTAGGGCATTTAAGTAGCTTATAAATGTGCCTTACAAAAAAAAAAACACACAAAAAAAAACATCACTGGTGTGCATCTTGAGACAAAACAATGGCACTGATATATTTTAAGAAACATCAGTTTCTTTCAGTTTAAACAGCGTAATCATGCATTTTTGTCAGGGACTATTTTAAGCCTTGTCTGTGAAACCAGGGGTAAAAGAATATATACACAATATATATTATAAAAGTATATAAAAAGTCTTCTGTACAGATACTATGGAAGAACATCAGTTCGGCAGTCACTTGGGTTCATTACATTTACAATATATTTTTATTACCTATGAAAGGCTCACTTGTAAATGTAAAATGTAGATTTACTTTTTGCTTCAGCTCAACTGAAAAATCAAATAATAATAATACAACATATGTTTGATTATAAATACAAGATATGATTCATAAAATCATTATATAAATCAAATATAAATCATTTGATTGTCCTTTTTGCTGTATATAGGAAATGATAAAAGATGGTGATGCTTATTTTTTTGTCTTAGATACACAGCAAAAACCCCAGTGTTAAATTGGCTCTTCTCAGAGTTTGAGTCCACAATCAAGAGTGTTAAAATTAACTTGGAAGCAGTGTTAAAGTTAATGAGATAATTAAGTGATTAACTTAGTGATGATTGACCATTAGTGATGAACACCTGCTGTTAACAAGAATCACTGAAAGAAAATTATCACCATTTTATGTCACCATTATGATCCCTTGACTATTTAACACTAGTTTTTCTCCGGCTGATTTAACTGTGTTTATAAGGCACATTTGTTATGTCGAGAAAACACGAGAAAATTTGTTATTAGGTGTTGGTTGTTTTCATACTAAGATAATCACCATATATATCACATAAAAACAGCAAATACAAAAGAAAATAGTAAGAATTAAAGAAATTGCTAAGACAATTTAGCTCATAATTTATTCATGCTGCAATGCATGCTGGGAGCCATTTTGATTGGTGCACCCAGAATGCACTGCAATTATTATTATTATTATTATTATTATTATTTTAAATTCTTCCAATTATACTGAACATGGTGGATCTTGTGCTGTGGAATTACATGGCTGCTGTAATCAATAAGATAATTCTAACTCAGAGATTAGGCTCTAAAGGAGATCAGTGATTCGGGTCACAAGATGATGATTATGTCAAAACATAACCAACTATATCTGATCACATTTTCTCTTGTCTTTCTGTTATAACTTGGTTTCAAAAGACAAACAACTAACGCAAACAATGGTGACTCTTTCCTTCTGGATTCAGGTGTTCATCACTAATGGCCAATCATTTCTCAGTTGATCACTTAATTGTCTCATTAACTTTAACACTGCTTCATAGTTAATTTTAACACTCTTGATTGTGGACTCAAATAAAATGCAAAACAAAAACAAAAAAGAGGGCCGTTGCATAAGTCTGTGCTGTGGCTCTACTCTGGAATTCAGAATGTCAATCGATCAACACTTCACTCTTTACTAATTAAACCACATCCAATTATCTGAAGATGTTCTGCTATTTAAAACTAAAAAGCATAACCTAACACATACTTCACATGTGTTTGTGTAAGGAGTAAGGTTCTGTCTGGATCTCAAGACACAGCTTGTTCAGGAATAATGACCTGAGAACATGTCTGGACTGGACCAGATTGTACCTGTTCTGTGGTCTCTGTATGTGTGTGTGTGTGTGTGTGTGTGTGTGTGTGTGTGTGTGTGTGTGTGTGTGTGTGTGTGTGTGTGTGTGTGTGTGTGTGTGTTTGAGGCATATCTTTCCTGGAAGGAGTGAGCTTGTGTGTGTTGAAATGCCTGCAGTCTACGGGCAGCCCTACAGGCAGTAATTCTGACAGTGTCAGCAGTCCCTCTGGACAACCGCTCTGACAGCATTGATCTATTCTACCTGCTGCACAATCTACAGACTCACAGAAAAGACTGTTTTGCCTCATGCAGAGCAATTATAGGGGAGATCTGACTGAATGACAGATTTCTGTTGTGTGTGATAACAAACATAGTTATTAAAACCAATTCCAAAGACATATGTTTAGAGACAGAATTAATATTAGCATTTCCATCCATTTTCAAATGAATGCTGGAGCCTTTCCCTGTAGGGGAAACACCCTGGATAGATGACCAGTACATCACAGGGCTATAACACACACATTCACTCCTACAGGCATTGTACTGTTTCCCAATTTCATGTCCTTCATGTCTATATCTTGAAGTGGAAACCAGAACACCCAGAAGAAACCCTTGCCTTTGAGAACAGAGAGAACATGCAAACTCCACACAGATAAGACTCAAACCAAAGACCTTCTTACAGTTCTACCCACTGAGCCACCATGGCTCCTGCTAGTATTTTTGTATAACTAAATTGATGATAGGCTATGAATGAATACATTTCTGCTAAATGAATACATTTCATAGATCAGTAGTTGTCAACTGGTTGGTTGCAACCCAAATGTGTTGCAGGTCTGTTCTACAGGTTCACAGACAGCGGAAGAAAGGGAAAAAACAGTACTAAATGCAAATAATAAAACAGTAAAACTTGAGGGGAGACAATGTTGCCTTCATAATTTGTAATCAAACATTTGTAATCAGTATTTTGGAATTTTTACAAAATAATGTGGATTTTAATTTGCAATTAAAGTTGCATGACAAGTTGCATGACATGGCCTCACCATTGAAAAACATGAACAAAACTATGCAAAGTAAAGGAAAATACAACCCAGACTACATTGAATACGTGTTCACATCATTTATGATAACCACAATGTGTTTTGTGCAGTGAACTGTCAGCTTCCAAGAACATAAAACTGGCTAAAATGGCATGCTTTATCACATTTTTATCTCATGTTTGCTTTTTTTGAACACTATCAGTTAGGTATAGGGTAGGATTTAGTTTAGGTCATACTGTATTTTAAAATACAATAGAGGATTGACCTTTTAGCACCACTTAACAGACCTTTCATTTAAGAACTACCGCGATACGGACAACAACCAACATAATAACATTAATCTGTTTCTGATAAAACGGAACACGCTATTAGCGGCACAAATTTAATTTAGAAAGTGTTGTTGTGTGTTAGAAGCAACTCAAAATTATTTTGTAAATGTTGCCACAGGCACACTTTTCCAGTGAGCCTGGATTCAATATTTTGAATGGATTCAACATCTTTTCCGTGTTTTTATAGTTAATACTGTGTTCTCTTCCCTATTGCGACGTATATCAGAGTAATACAGCTTCTTGAACAAGAAAAAATGTAAGGCGGGACTTGATTTTGTTCACAGGGAATTGACTAGATCATTGTAGTTTGCTATGCTGTAATCTCATGTGAGTGAGATACAAGAGGGAGGGGAAGTTGTTTTGTTTGAAGATTATGAGGGCACATTTTGTGTGTACACAAAAATGATGTACACAGATAATTCATACTAAATACTGCAATATTCCATAAAAAATTGGCTAAATGAACAAATTAATGATTGAATGAAGGCACAAATGAATGAACAAATGAATGAACAAATGAATGAATGAATGAATGAACGAATTAATGAACAAATGAATGAATGAATGAATGAAAGCATGGCTGGATGGTTTGGCGGTTATTTGTGTATCAAATGAGAATTTTTTCATAGATGGCCAGAGGTTTGTTCTGCTCTCAGTGCATTAAATGATAAAATCTTGCCTGTGTGGTGCAGCTCCAGGTTGCTGGGGCAACAATTTTCACCTTTTCATTACTAGCTGATATTTAGCTGTTAAATATCAAAATGTCAAAAGGAATAGGACCTGACTTTCTAGAACATGGCTTTGTTAAATAGGGGGCTTGATACTCAGGGACATGCCCTGACCATGACTGTATTACCACAGCTAGGGATTAATGTGATCGAAAGTCACGTTACAGGAGTTGCATCCAAACATTTAAGCTACATGATTTGAGTTGATGCACTGACAGATGCACTAGTGACAAGAGTTTGCTCTGGAACATATCATTGTAGCATACAGATAAAGCCAACGCTATCTCACGACCAATTCGTACATATTTTACGAGGTGGCTAATTCGTACGAATTTGTACGACCTCACTCGTACGAATTTGTACGTTTTGTCTAAACCCCAGTGACGGGTAGGTTTAGGGGCGGGGTTTGAGGTAGGTCATTCGTAAGAATTCATACGAATTTGTCAACTCGTCAAATATGTACGAATTAGCAAAAATCGTACACATTCGTACGAGTGAGGTCGTACAAATTCGTACGAATTAGCCACCTCGTAAAATATGTACGAATTGCCGTGAGGTCGGGTTGGATAAAGCAGGAATGCCACATACAGTGTGCTTCTTTGAGTTAGTACCAGCACAACCAACACAATCTGCGATATTGATTCAATCTTTAAATAATGCATTTGGCAAAACCATAAAAGAAAAAACTTTTCTGTGCTGACATGTCATATCAACTGCTGTGTTCACACACTGAGAGTAATGCTTAAGATCTTTCAATCTCAAATTGATTGATTCTCAGGTATATCACACTCAAAACTTACTTTAAAAAATGAGAGAATTAAAATGACTTCCCGTGTTTGCTGCTTGCTACACTTGCTGGGCTCTAGAAAATCTTACCAAAAATAAGTATACTTCAAGTTCATTTTATTACGTAATACTCAAGTAAAGTTTAAAGTATATTTTTAAGCATACTACACTGTAGTAAGTATCAATGTACTAATAGTATAGGCCTACTTGTAAGTGTACTATTTCAAAACTAATCGGGACTAAATTGGCTCAGTTTTATACTGTACAAACTTTATTTATTTATTTTTAAGTGGTTGTGTTTAGTTTTGTGGATAGCCTTAATGTATTTGTAAACATTTTAATGAACTCTTAATAATAATTAAATTAATGACCAATAAAATTTGGTTTAAGCACTTAATGTAATTTTCCCATTTTCCATGACCTACTCTAAAGTGATAACTATTTACAGTTAATACGTTGTTAACAAAGCATTATTTAACTCTTTACATATGAGCGAATTAAACAATAATACTTTGAATGAAGAACTCATTTGTATATAGACTGTTAATGTATAAACTACATATAACTTTATAAATTATTAACTAACTATTTTCAAATGATTTGTAAATACTTTATTACACTATAGTTATTATAAAGTGTTACCAGGTGGTCTTGACTACAACGGCAATACAAAAATAAGATTAATTTAAGAATTTAAGAATAATGTTTTTTATATGATATAATATATTTTTACAAAATTACAATGTATAATAATTAATTCATTCGATAATTATACATTTATATATTCATGTATTAATAATAATTAATAAATATAGTGACTCAAAATTTGTTGGTGGCTTGCTTTAAATTTCTATTTTACTTTCTAATTTCTGCTCCACCTACACAGAAAACTTATTGGACCAAAGTACCTGTCCTCATGCATTTAAAATTCAAGCATGAATGCAGAGGGACTGATTGTAGAAGTTCATAACTGGATATTACATAATTATGAATACGGATATAAATGCTTCAAGCTCCAGCATACTGTGAGTGCAAGAGAGTGTGCAAACAAAGTTAAAAAAGTTTCTGACTGGATGCAAAAACATTAGGTGTACTAAGATGATATTATTGCAGAATAAGTAATAATATTGTGGAATAAGTCCCGCCTTCTAAATAAAAGAGCCAAACGCCAATTGATAAAATCATTGCGTTAATGCAGTTGCCATTAGAAGCTCCGGTTGCTATAGGAACAGTCAGTGTCCTGAGACACGCGCTTAGGACTGCACACCCAGCTTTTCAGAGAACGTTCAAAAATAACTTTCCCAGAGGCACTTTGATTGGATGTGTGTTATGACTGAGTGTTTCTTTTCACACCCCATTTTTGTGTTTGGTTACAATTGCTTGCTTGTCCCTGTAATCTTAGCCCTGTTTTTTGTTCCATCTGAATTGTGATATGATTTTATTCCCTGAAGAACTCATTCTCAAGTACCAGCAGCACTCAATGAGTCTCGCAGTGCATAGCTGTCCCAATTTTCAGGCCCCAATTATCTGTTTCAATGAATCTCTCCCCCTGCCTTCCTCTCCCTTTGTCTGACTCATATCTATTTCTTCCTTACCTTTTTTTTTATTTTATCTGTCCGACTCTTTGACTGGCAGGTCATTATCTCATATCCCATTTTTAGAGGCAAGACAGTGATCCACTGTAGGCGTCTTGTGGCAGCTCTGTGAACTTCCTCTCTGTCACCTGTGGAGAGTTGTGATCTGCCCTCAGCGTCACGCTCAGAGAAGCTGAAAGAGAAACATGCTCCTGATTCTTATCACATCATCTCAAAGCTGATGATTTTCTCTCTTTCTCTCTCTCTCTGGCTGAAGAATGATGGTTCTAGTGGGAGGAACAGTAGTGGAGTTTATCAGACCGACAAGAGGCTAAAAACATGTTATTGCTGGAGGAAATGTCAGGCCTGTTGACTGTTTGGTGGTCTTCTCTGATGATAGTTTGGAGTGTAACAGAGAAGACAACACAGGGATATAAGGAAAAAGCATGTACTATATTGCCAGAAGTTTTGGGACATCTGCTTTTACATGCACACAAACTTTAATGACCTCCCATTCTTAATCCGCAGGGATTAATATGGAGTTGGCCCACCCTTTGTAGCTATACCAGCTTCAACTCTTCTGGAAAGGCTTTCCACAAGATTTAGGAGTGTGTTTATGGGAATTTTTTACCATTCTTCTAGAGGCGCATTTGTGAGGTCAGGCACTGATGTTGGACGAGAAGGCCTGGCTCACAGTCTCCGCTCTAATTCATCCATTTACATTACATTACATTACATTTATGCATTTAGCAGACACTTTTTCCCAAAGTGATTTACAACTGAGGAGTACAGGAAGCGATCCGTCATGAAGAGGCAGCGAAACACAGAAAGTGCCTGAAGTACTAAGTTTTGGACAGTTTTGGGTTGAGGTGCAGGCCAGTCAAGTTCCTCTACACCAAACTCGCTCATCTTTATGGTCCTTGCTTTGCGCACTGATGCACAGTCATTTTGAAACAGGAAGGGGCCATCACCAAATTGTTCCCACAAAGTTGAGAGCATGAAATTGTCCAAAATGTCTTGGTTTGCTGAAGCATTAGGAGTTCCCTTCACTGGAACTAATGGGCCAAGCCCAACCCCTGAAAAACAACCCCCCACCATAATCATCCCTCCACCAAGCTTTATACATTTGGCACAATGCAAGTACCGTTCTCCTGGCAACCGCCAAACCCAGACTCATCAATCGGACTGTCAGACAGAGAAGCGTGATTCGTCACTCCAGAGAACACGTCTCCACTGCTCTAGAGTCCAGTGGTGGCGTGCTTTACACCACTGCATCTGATGCTTTGCATTGCACTTGGCGATGTAAGGCTTGGATGCAGCTGCTCGCCCATGGAAACCCATTCCATGAAGCTCTCTATGCACTGTTCTTGAGCTAATCTGAAGGCCACATGAAGATTGGAGGTTTGTAGCTATTGACTCTGCAGAAAGTTGCCTCAGCATGCGCTGACCCCGCTCTGTGATTATATGTGGCCTACCACTTCGTGACTGAGTTGCTGTTGTTCCCAATTGCTTCCACTTATAATACCACTAACAGTTGACCATGGAATATTTAGTTGAATTATTTAGTTGAATTTTTAGTTGAATTAAATTTCACGAATTGATTTATTGCACAAGTGGCAACCTACGGTACCACACTTGAATTTACTGAGCTCCTAAGAGCGACCCATTCTTTCACAAATGTTTCTAGAAGCAGTCTGCATGCCTAGGTGCTTGATTTTATACACCTGTGGCCATGGAAGTGATTGGAACACCTGAATTCAATGATTTGGAGGGATGTCACAATAGATGGTATGCATCGCCGTCACTTTATCGCCGGAACCCCACCCTCCTCAGCCGGGGCTGAGTGGCAGAAGAGCTGCTGCGTGACTGGAGTTAATAGGGGAAAATGCAAGTAAAACAAAAAGTTATCAGTTTAAACTAAAAGTTGGACTTGATATTGTGTTCCTTACAACTTGGCAAAGATCCAGTGATTTATGGATATTGACATGCAGCCAAGAATCGTGTTTTCCTGACATTTATATGAGCCTGATTTTGATCCATAAATATTTATCACTGTCAGACATCACAATTTTGTGAGTGAATCCCACATGTATATACGGATGGGCCTTTGTTTTGTTGAAGAGTGTATATGGCCTCTTGTCAAGAATGGAAAACAAAACTTTTATTCAAATTCTGAATATATTACAACACGTTGGAAATTGAATCATTTGACGAGCACAAATACAGATATGCTCTGGATCTTTTGCCAACTCTTTTTCGCTAACAATATGCTATTTTTTTTTTTTTACAAAGAAAACAGAACCTAGACCAGCAGTTATGGTCAGCTTTTCCCTCTAAAAACAATCAGTAGCAGAAGCAGCAGGCGGCAGTGGTTTGAGTGAGAAAATGCTAACACGCTATTATCAAGTCCTACTCCCTCGGTCTGGAAGGGGGCACAGGGATGTCCATGGGGTCCATGGCCAAGACATCCCCCACCCCCACTCTAGCACCGGGCCTGGTTTTGTGTGTTTTCGCTGCATTCACGTTGAAAACCAATGCTGCCTCTCATTCTTTTTGCCACTCAGTGGGCGTAACCGCAGTCACGTGACGTCACGTGCATACCCTCTATACTTTTGGCAATATGTACAGTTAAACTGATCATTACACCATGGTAGCTGCGCTACTAAATTGCTTCATTATATTTCTCAACAACAAGGGAGTAACATTGCTTTTTTTGAAGTAATTAAACTTGCAGCTTCATTGTTAGTGTAGAGCGACTGCAGATAATTCACTCTCTTTCTCTCTCTCTCTCTCTCCCTCTCTCTCTCTCTCTCTCCCTCTCTCTCTCTAATTAATTCAGATAAATGCTATAATTCGTTCATTTAAATAAATGTAATCTTAGTGAGATACTTTATCTCTGTCTGATTAAAGTGGGCAAAATGCTTAACCTTAATTTTTATCCTTCCAGTCAAATATTGAGCTGCAAACATCAATTACAGCTTTAACTTGTCAATGCTGGCAAATGACCATGGTATAAGCAGGATAATCCACGGCTAGCTGTGCATTTAATTATTTTAATGCACTCCGCTTTGTGTCGGGTGGTTCTTTACCTCCACGTCGTGCATTAAAATACACAGAACAAAAAACACTTTTGTTTTTGCCCCCATTTTTCATGAGCTGAATTCAAAGATATGACTTTTTCTATGTCCGAAAACCAGTCAGTATTTGATTTACCACCATTTGCCTCACGCAGTGCAACACATCTCCTTCGTATAGAGTTGATCAGGTTGTTAATTGTGGCATGTGGAATGTTGGTCCACTCCTCTTCAATCGCCGAGTCGACGGCGAAGATTCAAAAAACACCGCGGGAAACGCGCTGGGATCCGCAACAGACTGAGAAAAAGAGCATTCAGTCCTCCTCTCCCGAGCATTTTGCTCGCAAATGTCCAATCCTTGGAGAATAAGATGGACGATCTTAGAGCCAGGATAAGTTTTCAACGGGACATGAGAGACTGCAACATCTATTGTCTGTCCGAAACATGGCTCACGCCAGCGGTCCCGGATACAGCCGTGACGCCGTCCGAGAACTTCTCTGTTTTTCGGATGGACAGAACAGCCGAGACCGGGAAATCTAAAGGCGGTGGAGTGTGTTTCATGATAAACAAGAAATGGTGCGATCCTAGGAACATCTCCATTCTTTCGCGATCCTGCTCGCCTCACTTGGAACATTTAACTATCATTTGCCGGCCTTTCTACCTGCCGAGGGAGTTTTCCTCGGTCATCGCCACTGCCGTTTATATTCCACCACAGGCAGACACGGGGCTGGCTCTATCTGCCCTCCATGATGTGACCAGCGGCTTCATAAACAAACACCCCGACGCTGCTTTCATCGTCGCGGGTGATTTTAACAAAGCAAACCTAAAGAAAGTATTGCCAAACTTTCACCAGCATGTCTCCTGTCCCACACGAGGAGCAAACACACTGGATCATTGCTACTCTCCGTTTAAGAACGCCTACAAAGCTCGGTCACAGCCAGCTTTTGGCAAATCGGACCATGCCGCCATTTTCCTCACACCGGAATATAAACAAAGGCTCGTTCAAGAGCCCCCGGTGAGGAGGGAAGTCAAACGCTGGTCATCCCATTCAGAGATCACGCTACAGGCAGCTCTTGATGACGTCGACTGGGACATGTTCCGCGCGAGTTCTGAAGACGTCAGCGAGTTCACAGAAGTGGCGCTCTGCTTTATTAACACACTGACAGAGCAAGCCACACAAACAATAACTATAACGTCCTTCCCTAATCAGAAACCGTGGGTGGACAGTTCAATTCGCACTGCAGTAAACTCGCGCACTACCGCTTACAATGCCGGTCTCCTAACGGGGGATATGAGGGAGTACAAAGCTTCATGTTACGCCCTCCGGCGCGCCGTTAAAGCCGCAAAACTCCGCTATAAAGACAGAGTGGAATCTCATTTCCAACTCAACGACTCCCGGCGGATGTGGCAGGGACTGAGGACCATCTGTGCTTTTGGAACTAAATCCTCTGCAGAGGTGAGAGCTGATCCGTTGCTGGTGAACGAGTTAAACTCTTTCTACGCTCGCTTTGATGGTAATCGCGGCAGCGCGACTCCGGCGAGTGACGCGTCAGAGAGAGTCCCTCAGAGCAGCAACGGTCACGTGATCTCTGTCTCGGAGGACGAGGTTCGGAGGGCACTCAAACGTGTGGATGTCAGGAAAGCTGCTGGGCCGGATGGTATTTCAGGTCGTGTTCTGCGGTCCTGTGCTGATCAGCTCGCTGGGCTCTTTACATCCATATTTAACGAGTCCCTTGCTACATCTGTTGTCCCCACCTCCTTCAAACGATCCTCCATCATCCCTGTACCTAAGATCAGTAAACCCTCTTGCCTAAATGACTATCGTCCAGTGGCTCTCACATCTTTAGTCATGAAGGTCTTTGAGAGACTCATTAAAAACAACATTTGCTCCTCCATTCCTGACACTTTGGACCCTCTTCAGTTTGCCTATCGTCCCAATAGATCGACTGAAGATGCCATTTCTCACGTCCTTCACTCCTGCCTCACTCACATCGACAGCAAAAGTGGGAACTATGTCAGGCTGCTATTTATTGACTATAGCTCAGCCTTTAACACCATAGTTCCCATTAAGCTAACACACAAACTCCTGGATCTAGGCCTGAATTCTTCTCTCTGCCTCTGGATTGAAGATTTCCTCACTGGCAGACCCCAGGCGGTGAGAGTAGGCCAGTTCACCTCCACCTCCATCACCCTGAGTGTTGGAGCTCCACAGGGCTGTGTGCTGAGTCCCCTGCTCTACTCTCTCTACACCCATGACTGTTTGTCCACACACAGCTCCACCTCGATCATCAAGTTTGCTGATGATACTGTTGTCCTGGGTCTCATCTCCAACAACAATGAGACGGCATACTTGGACGAAGTGGAGCAACTGACATCATGGTGCCAGGACAACTGTCTCTCTCTGAATGTTAACAAGACCAAAGAACTGATTGTGGACTTCAGGAAGAGACAGCATCGGTCATACTCCCCTCTCATGATCAGCGGGACACCGGTAGAGAGAGTGAGCAGCTTCAAATACCTGGGTGTGAACATCTCCGAGGATCTGACCTGGACTACACACATCCAGACACAGGTGAAAAAAGCCAGGCAAAGACTGTACCACCTGCGCCAGCTGAGGAAATTCAGGGTTTCACCAGCCATCCTGAAAACTTTCTATCGAGGGGCGATAGAAAGTGTCCTGACTCAGTGCATCACAGCGTGGTACGGGAACAGCACCAGTCACGACTGCAAAGCCCTGCAAAGAGTGGTGCGCTTATCCGAGCGCATCTCAGGCTCAGCTCTCCCGTCTCTGCAGGACATCTACACCAAACGCTGCAGAGGTAGAGCTACCAAAATCATCAGAGACATAAATCACCCTGCAAACTCTCACTTCACCCTGCTGCCATCTGGTAAGCGCTTCCGTAGCCTGATGGCAAAGACTGAAAGACTCAGGAGGAGTTTCTTCCCCCAGGCCATCAGACTCCTGAACTCAGTCACGTGACTTCACTTCACCCCGCACACGCATAAACATCCAGTTTAAACATTAACATTCACATACTGCCATTGCACTGCACTTTACGTTCCTATTGTTACTGTGTAACAACCTGTAATAAACCTGTTTGCACATCATACTCCTGTTTGCACATTATACTCCGATTTGCAATTATACCTATTGCATGCACATCATACTTCTCTATATATAAATATATATATATATTTTATGTTAACCACTTATTTTTAAGTCTACAGTTTATCTCACTTATCATATCCACTTACTTTATATTTTATATTTTTATTTATTTTTTTATTTTTATCTTATTTCCTATTTTTATCTTACTTGATTTATTTATAACTCTACTTATGTTAATACTTTTTATTCTAATTTTATTCTATTCTATTTTAATTTCCCTTGTGTTCTTGTAACTGTTATTTGCACTGTCCATGGAGCGGACCTGTTTACATTTCACTGCCAGTTGTATATTGTGTATATAACTGTGTATGTGACAAATAAAACTCTTGAATCTCTTGAATCTTGAATCTTGAAATCTTGAAGTTGCTGGATATTAGCAGGAACTGGAACACGCTGTCGTATACGCCGATCCAGAGCATCCCAAACATGCTCAACGGGTGACATGTCTGGTTAGTATGCTGGCCATGCAAGAACTGGGATGTTTTCAGCTTCCAGGAATTGTGTACAGATCCTTGCAACATGGGGCCGTGCATTATCATGCTGCAACATGAAGTGATGGTCGTGAATGGCCTCAGGATCTCTTCACGGTATTTCTGTGCATTCAAAATGCCATCAATAAAATGCACCTGTATTCCACCATGGGCCACTCGATCCACAATGTTGACATCAGCAAATCGTTCACCCACACAATGCCATACATGCTGTCTGCCATCTGCCCTGTACAATGAAAACCAGGATTCATCCGTGAAGAGAACACCTCTCCAAAGTGCCCACTCAAGTCGATTATGACGACGAACTGCAGTCAGGTCGAGACCCCGATGAGGACGACGAGCTTGCAGATGAGCTTCCCTGAGACGGTTTCTGACAGTTTGTGCAGAAATTCTTTGGTTATGCAAAGCGATTGTTGCAGCAGCTGTCCGGGTGGCTGGTCTCAGATGATCTTGGAGCTAAAGATGCTGGATGTGGAGGTCCTGGGCTGGTGTGGGTACATGTGGTCTGCGGTTGTGAGGCTGTGATGTACTGCCAAATTCTCTGAAACGCCTTTGGAGATGGCTTATGGTAGAGAAATGAACAGCTCTGGTGGACATTCCTGCAGTCAGCATGCCAATTGCACGCTCCCTCAAAACTTGCGACATCTGTGGCATTGTGCTGTGTGATAAAACTTCACATTTTAGAGTGGCCTTTTATTGTGGCCAGCCTAAGGCACACCTGTGCAATAATCATGCTGTCTAATCAGAATCTTGATATGCCACACATTTGAGGTGGATGGATTATCTCGGCAAAGGTGCTCATTAACACAGATTTAGACAGATTTGTGAGCAATATTTGAGAGAAATAGGCCTTTTGTGTACATAGAAAAAGTCTTAGAACTTTGAGTTAAGCTCATGAAAAATGGGGGTAAAAACAAAAGTGTTGCGTTTATAATTTTGTTCAGTGTAGTTTAATGCATAGCTAGCCATGGATTACTTTCAAACAATAACCACCAGAGTTAGCTGAATGTCCAAATACTGTGTTGGAGAATGGGAGGCCTTCAAGTCAAAAAGGTTGAGAACCACTGGTTTAGACATTCTGCTAAATTTCTCCTTTTGTGTTCCACTTCCACAGAGAAAAAAAGTCAAATGAGATGCGAAAAACAAAATGGAGACACAGTTCGATTTTTTGTGTGAATTATTCCATGTGTTTATGTGGATGATTGTGGATTTAATTAATATTTTATGAAAACAATAATATACCACATACTGTGGCCTGAAAAACATCCAAAACAAAAATATGTAAACATCTTTGTAGTTCTAATGATTCTTTATTTAAAGCAGTCATTATTTAACCTTCAGTCTCTGTTTAACCTGGCTTGTCTCTTGTGGTCTAACACTTTATTGATTTGTGTACTCATGATTGGTTGACATGAGGGTAAATAAACAGCCTTTGTGTTTGGCAGGCCTGGCTTCCTGTGCTGTTGTTTGGCTAGGCAGGGGTTCCTGTATTCTGGGCTGTGCTGTGTACAACAGGGCTCTTGTTCCATGTCCCCTCGTGACCACACGGCCTCATTTGTCTCCGTCAACACATTAACACATCAGAGAAGCCCCCTGCTGCTCTAAAATGCTGGAGAAAGCTCTCCTTCCATTACTGGTGTAAGTGCTCCCCCTCCTCCCTCGCTCCTCCAGTCACGTTATTATGCTGTGCTTTATGGTGGCCATATATTTAGTGCAGCCCATCTGCAAGATGAATAGGAAGATGTGTTAAGGTACTCTGAGGCAGTCTCCCTCCCTTATCTTGGGCTGACAGATCATTTGGCTATCCACTCTTATGTAACAGTCGGGCCTGTTGGTTTTGTGTCCCACCCAGAGAGACTCCTCAAGTCTCTCATTTAAGCTTGTTCATAAATAATCTAAGTCTGCACAGTGACGCAGTCAGACAGAAATATAGTTGTGTGGTTTTTTCCAGCGAGACACTCGTCCGCTACCCGCATTCACCCCAATGTCACGCCCACCGACGCTTGTGTGCACCAGGCTTGCCAACTCACAGACAGAGGGTTTAGGAAGTCGGATGTCTCAGACGTAGTCACAGCTCTCTCTCACTTTGAAAAATGCAGTTTCCTCTGTAGAATCTCTTTATTACGTATAAAATCCCCAGGCTTTATGTGATTGCCACCTTCTCTTTAATATAGAATCATATATTTTTTTAGCTTAATGGGATTTTTGTCATCATTTACTCATTTACCAATCATTTACATACATTTCTGTTTTCGGTGGCACAAAAAAGAAGATATTCAGAAAAATTCCTCTGTTTTTCTCAATGTTGCTTTGGACCCCACCCCATTCACTTCTTTTGTGTTCCAGGTGAGTAAATGGGAATTCAATTTTATAGTGACAGATTTTTTTTCACAAAAAATGTAGGATAGGGACTTGGTTCTATTATTGTTTGTTGATCGGAAGGAGGCAGATCTGAATCTTATTCCAGATTATTCCAGAAGCTGGAAGTCTGGAATAAGTCACCAGTAAGAAGTCTGTTGTCTCACAGGTAGATCCAGTTATGACAATTTGATTTAAATTATGAGATCAAAATAAATAAATAAAAAGAAATATATGAAAAAATATGCATGGAAGAATCATTCACATTAAGATCAATAAGATGGATTGAGAAAACAAATACAATTTTTATTTTATCCCAACTTTAAGACTTTAAGTCTTATTGCCTTAGAGAATTTATTTGCCTAAAGAATTTGTGTGACTTATGACAGCTGAGTTGAATAAATCATATAAAACTGTCTTTTAGATATTCAGATGATAAATATATCACAACCATAAATGATTGAATGATCTGACTGAATGATCTGACAGTTGTTATTGAAGTGAAAAGCTCCAGTCGTTCATACATTAACTGTCATGAATCACCTACGTGATTTTTTTTTAGTCAGTCAGTCCCTGCACTCTGCGTATCAGATCTCATTTACAAGGTCTGACAGTTCGGTCTTGATCTAAAGATGTCTCACAGCAGCAGTCATCACACAACAGGAAAGACCTTTATGTTACATTCGTTCTCAGTGTTTCTCAGGATTTCGTTTAAGGTCAGCGCTTTCCTGTTCAGACATAAACAAATAGAGTTGTATTGTGCATTTGTTGGTCTGACACAATGACCTTTGGAATGCTAAAACATATAATGTCAACTTTGCTATCGTGTTTCACAATGTGCGACATAGATTACTTTTACTCTGCACAACTGTGTAGTTTCCGATGCAAGTTTGAAACAGTATGAGGTCAGTTTTATTGATTATTAAGTTCATGCCACAAACACACAGTGCCAGAAAATTCTAGTGTCCTTATAATAAATTTTTACTTCATATAATTAGGCACAGAGTGATTAGACGCAAGCCACACCCCCACCTCATTCCCCAGTAAGCCTAATTAACAGCACAATAAAACACTTGCTTAATTAAAACTCATTAATCTGCCAAATTATGCATTAATGGTTCCAATTAATTATGTAAGAAACTGATGCAGTGTAAATAATGGATGGACAGATCATCTGGAAATAGAGAAGTGCAGCAGTGCTTTGGGGCTTGGCTGCCACTGAAGCAACTTACACCATTTTTATTGGAAAATATGTGGATTTAGACAAGAAACTCTGGCCTTTTATTAGCTCAGGTCAAGGGTTAAGCACATTATTCTCAAAGTCTGTCATCTATTTGAGTCTGCTCTGTAGTGACAGCTCCAGATGCTGTAAAACACTTAATTCCTTTTTTCTTTGAACAAGTGAAAGTGGGGTAAGATGTGTCAATTGGGAAATTGAGCCACTTGTAAAGAACTGCACAGATTTTGTTATGTGACTATGTAGTCGATTTATCTTATACTTGATTGAAACGGGCACACAAGAAAGAGTCAAATTTTTAATTGAAATAAAATTATTTATTAATTTAAAATATGTAGCATATACAGTGTTTTAAATAAATAGCTTAGCTAATGATTAACCCTGAGTTAGAAAATTAGGCAAAAAACAATTGTGGCAACGGAAATGGAATAAATGTAGCCAACCTCATACATTTAATTATCTTGTGTACAAATTATTATTACAGTCCTTGTAAGACATTGCTGTATTGATATTTTTTGAACATTTGATAGGACTTTGTTCTAAAGTTTAACTCCTAACAGTAAGTGTAAACTCAATACAGCACTGCCTATGCTTAATACTTAAAACTTATACTTAATACTTAAGTATTGCAATTAATTTAGATCGAACTTCTAAACATTCAGACTCAATTCAGACTTTTTTTGCACAGTTAATTAGGATTGGATTTGTTCCATATAGTTAACTATTCATAGCTACCTTTACTTTTGCTATGCCCAAATTCTCATACTACTCGTACTTCACATACCTTTGGTATGGAGGTGTGTAGAAAGAATAAATTTTTCGACATACAACATCTGCTATGGTGGCATTGTCCTTTGACCTTTGAAATATGTTTGATCCTTTGACGTGTTCTTTGGCATATGATGTACTAACAACCATGAAAATAATTTACTTGAGTGTTGTTAAACAAGTAAATTTTAACTACAAGGAACTTTCTTGGTACATACAGTGTTTGAAAGGTCTCACAGTTCACCAGTTTTTATTTTTCAGCTTTTCAAATCTAATTGGCTCCTCAGTCTTATTGGATAGCAAAGAGTCTCTGATGCAGCATTTAAGTTACACAGAACAAAATGATAAAACCTAAGCATATTCTAGCTTGCATTTAACACTATTCTTTTTCTGGCTTGCAAGCACTGGTATTATCTTCAGGAAAGGATAATCTAGTTTTCATATAGTACTTTACTACTGATGTTGTACAAAAACACATACTTCAGATTGACTGAGAGCTGAGAGAAAGACTGAAGTGACCAAACTTGGACTTTTTTAAATAATGAAAGTTGCAATGAAATATAGGAAATACCTTTGCATTGGTTTGGCTGAAAAACCTGAGGGCAAGTGGGGGAACAGATTTTTTTTGAAGAATCTGAAGGAGGCCTAGCTGGAAAAAAGAGACCACCTTTTCTCTCAAACAGAATACTGCAGCATAGCAATGCTTTCGTTGATTTTCCCCAAAATAATCTGTTTGGTCTTTGTCACTATCCATAAATAAAAAAGAGGACAGAAACATTAAAACGATATTCTGAATAGTCAACCCTGAATATCTTTCATGCATCTTTGAATAGGCCTATATTTAATAAAAGAATATGAAGTACAGTGAAATATTTAGAATGGCATATATATTTTAGCATATTTTGTATTTTATAATAGAAATCTGTTCAAGTCTCCCTCAGCTTACCCCTAACTTGGGGCAATTTGTCTTTATCTCAATATGTCTGTTTTATTAAAGCTTGCCTGCTATTTCAGAAGATAGGAAACCTGTGAGAAATATATATTTTTTCTGCTTCATTTGTCCTTGCCAATACTTAAATACAATCTTAGCTCATTCATTAACTTGATAAATGACAACATATTTATTCTTCCCCATTTCCTGTTTTCTCTTTCTTTCTTCATTTTGCTTACTCACATCAAAGCAATGCAAACAGTCATATTTGTCTCATGTCTGGGCAGCTCACCAAGATGGAAGACTAATCCTTTAATTTATCATTATAAATCTCCATAACAATGCTTTGGTTCTCTGTTTAAATTATGATTTTGATGTGTTGTCAGAAGAACTGTACATTTATACACATTTAAGATCAATCAGTCCACTGCTCTCATGTCTTTAAAACAATTGTGTTCGCATTTTCAGGTCTCTGCCTGGATTGTTAAACTCTCTTCTAGTCAATTTCAGATTCAAAGCACAGACTCCGTGACAGTCAGTGCAAAACAAATCATATTTGTTTTCAATTCAGCTGGCCCTCATTGCCTCAGCAGAGAAACAAAGTTAAAACAAGTAATTTTTTTCTGAAGTTTTCCTGCGGTCCTGGGTTTATGATCTCTTCTTATCACTATATAGTTTTAAGGTTCTCGATAAGCCATTCCTTTTTATTTATGTGAGTGAAAGACCTCCCAGCGTGATTCAATGAGATGTATTGATTATACCAGGGTTGCGATGGTGTAAGGTCTAGTATTTATGTTGTAACCCATTGTTGGTGAGTCCATGTTTGGTCCAAGTTTATGTTTTGGTTCCTGCTGTCAAGTCAAGTCAAGATCAAGTCAAGACATTGTTGTTTACTTTGTTCATGTTTGGATGTAATAAACTGCACTTGGGTTCAGTAAGCTCGCCTCCAGTGGACTTCATTAAAGATGGGTTCAGTTCTTGTGTTTTAGTTCTGTTTCCTGTGTTTGAGTTAGTTCCCATTCAGTCGGTCACTTCCGACGCCACGTCGGAGACCGACAAATAGGAATCTTGCTAGCGAGAGCCAATCTACTTTGAGTGTAACTAAATGAGTCAATGCACATTGGCATGCAATGATTGCACCAGCTGCCCATGCCACGCAGTGCGGGTATAAATGAGGCACATGTGCTTGCATCAAATCAGCTTTTTATTTCGGAGCCGAGTGGTGGACGGTTTGTCCTGAAATCACTCTATACAAAGCGTGTGTTTACATTATAATGAGTAAAGCTCTTCGGGTGGACCTCTTCTCGTTTGGTGTTGTAGTGATGGCACTGCAGCGTTGTCGATTTTCTCTCTTTCTTTTTCTATATTGTTTTATTGAGCAAAAACAAAAGGCTGTTCTCACAGCTGGTTCGGTGAGCTGTTCAGAGCGCTGAAAAGCCGTTTTCATGGCTGGTAAGAGATTGCCTTCTATGAGAGAGAGAGAGCGTATGACAGGCTGCACATTTTCCCTGCCTATTTCGCCACAACTATCCCCCTGTGTGCTTCAGCACAGCGGAGAGCAGTTTCCCTAGAAGAGCTACACAGATAGAGCTTTGCGTCTTTTTAAAGATGACATGTGTTTCTGGATGCGGTTGTTTCCTGTCCTCACTGATGGCCATGGGCACAGTTTCACATTTCTGGGTGTATGCATGCTGAGACTGCGTTCGTGGGTGGTTCACGTTTTCGAATGAGAACAGGACCACGTCCGCATGCCGGTCGCGAATTTTCTTTCTCCGGGAAGCTTCATTCATGTGCCCGTTGTGCTCAAACATGTGGCCGACGAGCTATCATGAGCTGCGCTCCCGGAAGAATGGTGACTCCACCCCCAGGCGGTCCAGCTGATCTGGAGACAGGTCAGGGAGGTGCAGGTTGACCTGATTGCCTCCCCAGAAATGTCCCACTGCCTGTGGTTTTATTCGCTGACCGAGAGAACACTCACGCACAGCTGGCCCCGGGCCTGCGCAAATATGCGTTTCCCCCAGTGAGCCTACTTGAAAGTCTGAGAGGACGAGGAGCAGGTCCTGTTGGTGGCGCCATACTGGCCCAACCGCACTTGGTTCCTAAAACTAATGCTCCTCGTGACAGCACCTCCCTGACAGATTCCCTTGAGGAAGGACCTTCTGACTCAGAGACGGGGCACCCTATGGCACCCGCGTCCAGACCTCTGGAAACTTCATGTCTGGTCCCTGAACGGGATGTGGAGGTTCTAGGTGACTTACCCCAAGAGGTATCTAACACCAACCCTTCGGCCCGAGCACCGTCTACGAGACAGGCTTATGCCTTGAAGTGGAACCTGTTCGTCGAGTGGTGTTCTTCCCGCCAAGAAGACCCCCGAAGATGTTTGATCGCGTCTGTGCTTTCCTTCCTGCAGCAAGGGTTGGAGCGAAGGCTGTCTCCCTCCACCCTCAAAGTCTATGTTGCTGCAATATCTGCTTATCACGACCATGTGGAAGGTAAGTCGGTCGGGAAGCACGACCTGGTCGTCAGGTTCCTCAGGGGGGTGAGACAGTTAAATCCTCCTCGACCTCCCTCTATACCCTCTTGGGATCTTATTCTGATGCTCCGAGCACTTCAAAATGCCCCATTCGAGCCTCTGCAGTCGCCAGAGCTAAAGATTCTGTCTATGAAGACTTTGCTGCTGGCTGCACTGGCCTCTATCAAGAGGGTAAGGGACCTGCAAGCATTTTCGGTCGACGAGCTGTGCCTAGAGTTTGGGCCGGGTGACACCCACGTGGTACTGAGACCCCGGCCTGGCTATGTGCCCAAGGTTCCTACCACTCCCTTCAGGGACCAGGTAGTGAACCTGCAAGCGCTGCCCCCGGAGGAGGCAGACTCAGCCCTGGCTTTGCTCTGTCCCATCCGCGCTCTGCAGCTGTACGTGGATAGAACTCAAAGCTTCAGGACCTCAGATAAGCTCTCTTGTCTGTTACAGAGGTCAGCAGAAGGGAAAGCAGAGGATGGCCCACTGGATAGTGGATGCCATCACCTTGGCTTACCAAGCACAAGGTGTGCCCTGTCCACTCAGGGTGCAAGCACACTACTAGAAGTGTTGCCTCCTCCTGGGCACTGACACGTGGCGCCTCGCTGTCAGATATCTGTAGAGCTGCGGGCTGGGTTTTCTATAGATTCTATATCCTATGTGTAGAGCCAGTTTCCTCCTGTGTTCTCACCTCAAACGGGTGGAAGCACTGAGAGGCCCTAGCTCTTGTCGGCTTGCTGTGCTGTGATGCTTATTTTCTCCAGAAGCAAACTCTGTTGAGTCCTCCATCACTCTTGGTGCCGGACGTGGTGGAGCGTCTGGCATCAGGCCCTTTGCCGTTGAATCCTTGAGAACCGGTACTGGGCTGGGTATATATGAGTGACCCTACGGGGATCCCATATATTTTTCTATGGTCGCTCCTAAACGGAAGCCAGTGTCTTTCCCTTGGGAGAGCCCACCTTGGTGGTTTGGAGCCCCCTTTTACATTACAGGCTATGGCTCAGCATTCTGCCCCACATAACTACTTTGGGGTATGATGTGGCCTCTGTAGTGTTCCTTCTAGGAAGGCACGCTTCCCAGTGTTATCCAATAAGTCACTGAGCAGGTCATGCGGAACAGCAGTGATGGACTTCTCTGTGTGAGCCCCATCTCATCAGGTAAGAGAGCTCAGGAGGCTGGAAGGGGGCAGAGGCCATGGCGCTTTGGTAGGGATTCCTATTAGTCAGTCTCCGACTGGAAGTGACCGACTGAATGAGAACGTCTCGGTTATGTATGTAACTCTCATTCCCTGAAGGAGGGAACGGAGACGCCACGTTCCGTTGCCATGTCCTCTGTACCCTGCTGGGGTGCCAGTTCACTTACTCGGCTCCTCAGCATAAAACTGATTTGATGCAAGCACCTGTGCCTCATTTATACCCGCGCTGCGTGGCATGAGCAGCTGGTGCAATCATTCAATGCCAATGTGCATTGGCTCATTTAGTTACAGTCGAAGTAAATTGGCTCTTGCTAGCAAGATTCCTATTTGTTGGTCTCCGACGTGGCGTCTCCGTTCCCTCCTTCGGGGAACGAGGGTTACACACATAACCAAGACGTTGCTATGATTTCTCATTGATTTGATTATGATTTGCACCAGGTGTTCATTTCGTTGATTAGTTTGCCTTTGCATTTAAACCCTGTTTTAGTTAATTGTCCATTCTCATCGCATTTTACTGGTTGTTCTTGTTTTTTTGTTTTTTCAGAGAATAAGTATCTTGAGTGTTTTGTTTTGAGTTTGTATTTAATAAAATGATTACTGCCAGCAATGAGATCCTGCTCTTCTCATCTTTGCCGCAACCATGCATGACAACCATGCAGATGAGAAAGAAGTTTACAAATTGTTTTTCTTTTTCAATTAATTTGGCTCTACTTTACAAGCAAGTGGTACAATTTCAAAAGTAGTATTAATCTCAAAATAGATAATCAAAAATGCAATTTAGCATATTTTAAGTAATGTTTGTAAAGGTATCCATTTCCGTAAATAATAAATTTTTCTTACTGCCTTTCATAATACTATTAGTCAAGTCAAATCCCCATTATTTATATAGCGCTTTTTACAATATAGATTGTTTCAAAGCAGCTTCACAGTGTTAACAGGAAAATAATGCAACAGAATTTGATTCGGCTGTACAGCCGCTCTGGAGAAAACAGTGATGTCATCCAGCTCATTTCAATTATCATTTTGGGCCCTATTTTAACGATCTGAAACGCGAGTGTCAAAGCGCGAAGCGCAAGTAACTTTGTGGGCGGGTCTCGGCGCTGTTGCTATTTTCCCGGCGGGATAAATGGCTCTTGCGCCAGGCGCAAATCTAAAATGGGTTGGTCTGAAGTAGCTTCATTATTCATAGGTGTGGTTTGGGCGTAACGTGAATAAACCAATCCGAGCGTCATCCAACATTCCCTTTAAAAGCAGGTGCGCAAGTTCCATTATGGATTGCTATTATTATGGCGTATTTACCAGGCGCACACCAGGAGCGGTTCACAGCCGAGGAGACTGATGTTCTTGTAAGAGCAGTGAAAGACAGAGAAGTGAAGTTGTAATGTTGTACATTATGGTAAAGGTGATTTCACAGTCTTTTTTTTTTCAGTCTTTCAGTTTTTCAGTCGATTTTTTTTCCTGGTTCTTGACGGACAAACCAATTTGTCAGATGTCCTTATATACATATATGTCTTGCCACTATTGGGCAAACAGGTCTTATCCTTAATTATTACAATTAGCCTGAATCATTTGTAAGCTAGATTTATGCCTATTTTTTCACATCTTCGTGGCACACCACAATGATTTCCGTCATCTCATGTGTTAATATTTTTTTAGTGTAACAATTTATGATTTGCAAAAATAACTGTTGCATCTGTGTAGATTACATGAGCAAAGTGTATGCGCGTTGTGCACGCTATAGCCTACATTATGGTGAAGCATGCGCCCTTAAAATAGCATAATGAACAACGCGCAACGCGCCACTGACTTTAGACTAGGTTTTTTCTGGTCAGTGGCGCAATTGTTTAATGGAACTGCAAAATAGCACCAGGGATTGTTTGCGCCGGAACACGCCTCCTTTTTTGCGCTGAACCGCCCAGGTAGCGCAAGTTCATTCACTAGTTTAGCGACGTGCTTCTGTGGAGGGAAAAGCGTGCTTTGCGCGGGTGCAAAATAGGAATGACACATGCGTCGGTGTACAAAGTAAATTGTGCTGGGTGCAAGATAGGGCCCATAGTGTCAATGCAGGCAGATCAGTAATATAGTTGAATATTTAGTGTCCCCTACTAAGAAAGCCAAAAGCCAAAGGCAACGGAGGCGACGGTGGCAAGGAACCCAAACTCCATCAGGTGACAGAATGGGGAAAAAAACCTTGGGAGAAACCAGGCTGAGTTCTCCTCTGGCCAACGAACAAAGAGTGTATGATTATGATTCAGGCAAACATTACAAGTCAGATTAGATCGGAAACATTCAGAATATTTGTCCAGTTCCATCTGGTTGAAGATCAGATTTATCGCGCAGGAGACAGGTTTGTTGAGGATCAGAGCCTCTGGATGTCGTGTCGATGAGGCCTTCACAGAGGAGAATCTAGTTTTCACACGTTCTCTGCAGACATTTTGGGGATGCATTGGTCGTGTCTTGGCGCAGGTCCACCATCTGATCTGGATACGGCCTGGATCTGGCTGACTACAGTAAACCTCGGGATAAACAGAGAGACTAATATTAGTGTAGATGCCATTCTTCTAATGATGTAACGAGTACATCAGGTGTTATGGAAAATGTTCCCAGTTCCGGCTGACCTAGTTAATGCAGCCTAACAATCATTTAACTAATTTGAATTATAGAAATTGATAATGTTCTATGTGTATGCCAGGTAAAGAGTGTGTTTTTAGTCTAGATTTAAACTGACAGAGAGTGTCTGTCTGCTTCCCGAACAATGCAAGGAAGACTGTTCCAGAGTTTAGGTGCTAAATAGGAAAAGGATCGACCTCCAGCAGTTGATTTTGATATCCTCTGTATTATCAATTGGCCAGAATTTTGAGACCGCAATAGACGTGAGGGAGTACAATGCGTTAAGAGTTTGTTTAAGTACCGGGGTTAGCTAAACCATTTATTTCTATCAAACGTTTCATTTGCCTATCTCATTCAATTTAATACATCAAGTGATCTTAATGGTTAATCACTGAATCATGTGGTACATCTAGAGATTTCTATAAATGCTATAAATCTGATTTGGAACTGAATTGGAAGAAGTGAGAACATTTACTGTATTGGCATCACACTCTTGGATTACTGGCCACAGTAAATGTTGGGACACTTCCATGTCAGTCATCAAATGATTCACTCTTCACTAGAGGTTGATGGTTATGGTTAATAAACTAATGATGAGGAGATACATAGTGTTGTGCTGTAAATAGTGCTGTGAACTGATTGTCTGTTATTGTTCATCATCATGCTGTCAGATGGTGGTGACTTTTCTTTTTAGACCCATAGTGTGTATGTCACCTCCTCATGTGAGACTCACAAACTATCATCTTTCATATCAGCACAATAATACTGTTCTCCAGGATGTTGAAAATCTGAAACCAAATGATTAATGCTTAACGACTGTCTTTTCCCCTGTGAAAGGAAATTCAGGTAAAAATGAAACACCAGCAATCTGCTTTTTTTTCCACAATATAAATCTGTTAATTCAAAATGTAGTCTAAACTTTTTCCAATAAAAATATCATGTGATAGTTTTTTATTATTTTATTTTATTTTTTATTAATAGGAGTACTCTTACTTTAGTTCGTCTTACTCAGAAAAACACCAAAACTTTGTCATGATATATGTATTGGTTTTGCCATTCTTAAATGACATAATGAAGAGTATTTGACATAATGAGCTGGGATCATCAGAGGGTCTATATTCAAGTTGGCAAGTCTCATCTAAAGCTGTAATGCATACATTTTCAAACTAAAAATTTAAATAAAATAAAATGTATCAACTATTTTAAATGACCAGTAGCTTTTTAATATTTTAGATTTTGTTTGTTTTAATTTAATTGTAAGTGATTTTGTTATTTTTAAAAATTGTATTACTTTTTAGCTTTTTTTTTATTTTTATTTTTTTTATAAAATGTTATGCTTACCTTTAATTTATTTATTTTTGTTTTAGTAATTTTAGTTTTTCAAATTCAGTTTATTTTATTTCAAATGGTTGTCAAGGCAACATTTCTAATTTTTAAGATTTGTATGTTTTTCATCTAATATTTATATTTTATTTCTTTTCAGATTTGTTTCACTTAACAACAATTATTCTGAATGGTTTTTAGTTTTAGTTAACAATAATAACAGTGATTTCTTAAAAAAACGTAATATTTAGCAATATTATTGACTTGACTACACTGACACTATTGGATGAGAACTGAACTGAGCTGGATGATGGCTTCAAGGTTTTCTGCAGAACTGCTTTATGAAATGAACTATTTTAATAATGGATGATCTTTACAACAGAACTGAATCAACACTGAACTAACTTCAGCTGAACAATAACACTATTTTCTTTTAGAGCTGCTGTTTGAAGCTTATTGAATCATTTTCCTGTTATCACTGAAGCTGCTTTGAAATAATCCATATAAAGCGTTATAAAAATGGTGACTTGACTTAAAGTTTTGGGTATTTTTAACCTTCAAAACAAGAACATAATGATTCCATATCTAATATAATATGGAATTAATAATTCAAAATGATTAATTTAGAGAGTTAAATATCTGTAGTGGTCACCATGCATCACCAGAGGGTTAACAAACATAATATGTTATTTATTCATGCATGACAAGATTTATCAACCCCAGTTTATGTAATGCTTTGTGCTATAGATAAGTCATATGAAATGGTATAACTTTAAATTATGTTTTATTAACAAAGTTCGGGAGGAGCACGTTCAGAGCACTCAGCTAATCAACAATAGAGGTATGTATACGTATCCTACCTCTGTTTGTTGACAGTTATCAGTATCCCTCCACCACCCCTTTTCCACACTTTTAGTTCTAACCACTTACATACACAGGGGGTACTCTGGGTTCGGGCCAAATTCCGACCCTAACCCTAACCCTAACCCTAATCCTCCCCGGACAGCACGCCAAATACACATTTAAATTTACTCTCTATAAATTATTTGTAAGTGTGAACTTGTGAAATTTTGTATATAATATGCTATATAAATAATAGGAGGAGATAGTAGAGAGTAGCAGCAATTTTGGTTTGAATCCCATCAAAGTTACAGAAGTTCGTATAAGTTTTGTATTAATTTAGATTGAGATGCAATTAATTTGAGGACAAATTTACATTAAAACTGAGGAGTAGCTTTATCTAACGGATGGTTCAGCAGCATGTTTACATGTATGAGACTGAACTGCGTGTTTAGAGTTATCATCATCATTAAAGGTCCCGTTTTTCGTGTTTTTTTGAAGCTTTCATTGTGTTTACAGTGTGCAATATAACATGTGTTCATGTTTCATGTGTTAAAAAAAACAGTATTTTTCACACAATTTACTTATCTGTATACTGCTGTTTTCACTGTCCTCAAAACGGCTTGCAAGATTTTCCTGTTCTATGAAGTCCCTCCTTCAGAAACACGTAACTAGTTCTGATTGTGCCAGCGGTTCCCGTGTTGTGATTCGACAGAAGCTTAGCGCTCGTTGCCCGGAAAGGTCACGCCTCTTACCATAACGGGGAGATGAACGTGCTCAAACTACAGCCCCTGAAGGCCAAACAAAGGTGATTTGACTCCGGGATGAAAATAACAGCGTCAACAAGACCACGCCCCCTTTTTCGCGTATTCTTGTGGGCGGAGGTTAGTCAACAAACTGTTCTACTGACGTAATTAAAGCAGGAAGTACCAGGATGTAGTCCAAACCGGCCGTTCGCTGTAGGCTTTGAAAGGGAACTTCTGTTAAATAAAATATCTCGCTTGGCATTGAACTTTGAGCTTTACAATTTTACAGGTATTATTTATGCTCTAACAGCAACATTACACACTAACTAAAGTTTGAAAAATGGGATCACGAAGAACAGGACCTTTAATCATTATACTCTGGCACACACAGCACTCTGACTTTGATACGCAATGTGGTACCTGTACAGTTTCAATTAAAAGATAAATATAACAGGTGTTGTTTTGAATCGACAAGTGCTGTGGCAACTGCCACCATGATTGTGAATGTTTGAATAAGTAACGCGATTTATTTCAGATTACAACTCCCTTAACTCCCTTGTGGTTTTGACACTCAGATTAGATGGGCTGCAATTACACTTCTGAGTTTTTCTTAATCATGAGGTTATATGAGCCTTTAAAAGAGTAAGTAGTTCACTTTTCCTTGATATTATTTGTTTAGTGGTAATGTCCTGCTTTAATGTGGTCTGTCAAGGATAATTTATTTTATTTAACTATCTAATTCTGAGTTTAGACGGAGTGCTCAACATTTCTATAACAAGTCTGAAAGGATGTGATGTGTAATATTATGTGTTGTTCAGTTCAGAAAACAAAAGAGGCTATTCTGAACAGAAGGCAATTGTAATAATTTTGGCTTATGAGGCAATGAGGCATAATAAGGCTTTATAGGCTTATATTTGTGTTTTCTGTAACATTATTTGAACATTTAATTTGATTTCATTATCTAGGCATATGTATAATTTATTTCATAAATCACAGATGAGAGTAATGTTAGATTCAGTGGATTTGTTCTTGTGTTTCAGAGATAATGCATCTGCACCTGAACTATGCACAGCGTTTGGGCATTAGGCAGAACTGAGTTGTTACTATGGCAATGCCAGACATTGATATTGCTCTAATAATGCTGTTGGCCTTGTAGATTGTGATTGCTGTGAAACACTCTTGTGCCCAAGGAGAGATGTTTGTTCACTTGCATTCACTGTCTGTTTGTGAAATACGTTGTGCAATTTTTTTTAAATGTAATTTTATTCATGTAGTTGTGACAGCTTTTGGGCCCTATTTTATCAATAGGGGCGTGTCTGCTGTGAGAGTTCAGTGTAAACGCTCACTGCTGTGATTGGCTAACGTCTTTCCATTTGAAATAGCTAAGTATTACTCTCTCCTTTAGCGCGTTTTTACTATTCCAGCTCTCATGGTTAACTAATCGTGAAAAGTGTTGTATTACATTTAGATCTATCCTCCTGGGACCCACAAATAGACTTTTGTCCACTGTAGTGGACATTATATTTTAGGGAATTTCTCTGACATCATACATGTCACGTCACAGTCTGGATGTCCTGTAAAGAGCATTCTGGGCTTTGCAGAGATACCAAATGTTTGGAGGTTTCACCAGGACAACAACTTCTTCTTGGTCTTTAAAAACGGTTGACATTAATGTTTAGCACTCTTATGGAAATATGATAATATTTTTTAATTATAATGTAAATCGAATTCATTTTGAAATTGTTTGTTATAAATCAGCATCTCAGGAAAATGTTATGGGGTTTCTAATCAAAATATGACTTTCTGTTACAAAACAGGGCATTGATTTCAGAATTGTTCACTGTAGTGGACGCCAGGATTTAAATCATGTTTAACAGGCATTTTGGAGACGTAACAAGTGAACAGGGAAATAAATTACATATCAATATTCCTATGAAATATTAGATATTATTATGGAAACATTGTCAATTATTACTCCTATTACTCCCACTTTTTTTACATTATTTTTTCATTACATGTTGCACCAAGATTACATTAATATGCAAATTAGATGCAGTGTATAGATGCATTGTATTGAATGGGAAAAAAGTATGGCCATTTTACCCACATATTTCATAAAGTAAAATGGTATATCAATGCATTTCATTATATCTTTCATAACATAGTTCAGAATCATCTTTAAACAAAGTTTGTTTAAAAAAAATCCTGAAACCTAAAAATTGATTGGTGAATTAAAAATAAATCCCATTGTTTTTGCCTATACATGCAATTTCATGTAATTTTATTTTTTTAAACAACTGAGTCCTATTGTCAACTACAGAGGACATATCATAACATATGACTAAAATATAATTTTTCGAAAATATTTTTTTTCCCATTTGTTTCTTATGCTCTAAACAATGTAATGACATGAAAAAATACTAACTTCAAAACACTTTTCTTTCTGGGTCCCAGGAGGCTATGGCATTATATTAAAGGCACTTTTAAATAAACTTTTGCTGATAATTTACTCACCCCCATGTCATCCAAGATGTCCATGTCTTTCTTTCTTCAGTCGAAAAGAAATTAAGGTTTTTGATGAAAACATTCCAGGATTTTTCTCCATTTAATGGACTTCAATGGGCTCCAAACGGTTCAAGGTCCAAATGACAGTTTCAGTACAGCTACAAAGGGCTTTAAACGATAGTATGAGACGATGAATAAGGGTCTTATCTAGCGAAACGATCAGTCATTTAAAAAAAATTACTTTGTGACTTCACAAAATACGCAATTACGTACCGAGTCAGTGTTTACAAGTTGAACGTGTACGTGTAATCACACTAGGCACTGTTGGCTTGTACCTTGCCCAAGCACGAGCCCGGGCACGGAACGGAGCGCTCACACTAGTCAAACGAACCGAGCTTTGGGGGTGAAACGCACTCGAGTGCCTAGTGTGAGTACACCCTAAGTCAAACACCGTTTACAAAAAAGGGAGTTAAAAGGTAAACCAACGATGTCAGACGATTTTGAACTTCGAGGAGAAGATGAGATGTTTTTCGCCCTGCCCTACCTTTTTGAAGCGGAATACACAGAGGAAGAAATTAGGCAGATGGAAGAGACTGCTGCGGCGACACACCGCTGTAAACGGCGTTTGACTTAGTATATGCACGTTCAACTTGTAAACACTGACTCGGTACGTAATTGCGTATTACGTGACGTCACGAACGCGCATCATAGAACAGAGCAAGGTGAGCTTTTGTGCTTATAAAACTTAAACTTTTTTATTTCTTTTTTTCAATGACTGATCTTTTCGCTACATAAGACCCTTATTCATCGTCTGGTATCGTTTAAAGTCATTTGAAGCTGCACTGAAACTGTCATTTGGACCTTGAACCGTTTGGAGCCCATTGAAGTCCATTATATGGAGGAAACCCCTGGAATGTTTTCATCAAAAACCTTAATTTCTTTTCGACTGAAGAAAGAAAGACATGGACATCTTGGATGACATGGGGGAGAGTAAATTATCAGCAAAAGTTTATTTAAAAGTGAACTAATCCTTTAAGATCGTGGCATGAAAGGTTGCAGAGATGAACATTGTAGCCGATCACAGACATGTTGAGCGCATGAAAGCAGTGATCTCGTCATTGCAACTCAGTTTCTGTACATTAACGAATGCTTTCATCTTCACTAACAGTGCAAACGTGATACAGTTAAGAGATTTGTTGAATAAAATGGGAGTCACTTATAAATGCGTCACTGATAAAGCGCTTCAGCGCGCGCTGCTCCAACGATTGCAAAGGGAGCTTTCTTTGATCGCTTTATTTATAGAATTTAATCACAGTTAAAGGGATAGTTCACCCAAAAATGAAAATTAGCCCATGATTTACTCACCCTCAAGTCATCCGAGGTGTATATGATATTCTTCTTTCAGACGAATGAAATCTGAGTTATATAAAAAATGTTCTGGCTAATCCAAGCATTATAATAGCAGTAATAGTTGCTCTGTTTTTGAAGTCCATAAAAAATGCATCTGTCCATCAAATAACGTGCTCCACTTGGCTCCAGGGTGTTAATAAAGGCCTTCTGAAGCGAATCGATGTTTTTGTGTAGGAAAAATATCCATATTTAAAAAATGATTTAATTTTTTGCAATGGCTCTGCATCAGCCGTCCCCGCGCCATCACTTCCGGTGAATAAGGTCAAAATACATGCAAAATACGGGCACGATCGTAGATGTATACATAGATTCCTTATTAGTGCCTGCGCGGATCGTTTGAATGAGGCATCTACTTTTATATATCTTTGATCATATTTTGACCTTATTCGTCGGAAGTTGTGGCGCTGGGAATACTAGATGATATTTGTCTGATAAGAGGTAAAAAAATAACATAAATACTGTTCTGTTTCTCACAGAAACCGATCGTTTCGTGTCTTAAGACATCAATGTGTCGCCACGAGCCGCATGGTTTAATAAGGATTCGTATGTCTATGTGTTTTTACTCTCATTGCTCTCATAAAATATCCTCATTGACATGCATTAAATGACTATCACACTGCAAGGGTTGGAGTTAAAAATCTTCATCTGTGTTCTACTGAAGAAACAAAGACACCTACATCTTGGATGCCCTGGGGGTAAGCAGATAAACATAAAAAAATCGTTTTTGGGTGAACTATCCCTTTAAATAACAGATTCTTTTAATCCTACTAAGAGAAACAACGCATGTTGACGTTTAGTCACTGGTTTGGTTTACTGACACACAGACTAAGAACATCTGACTGTAGGCTACATGATTCATTACATTTCAGATCAGGAATTAGAATATCACAGTTACTTTTTGCCTTACTGTCGAGTCCAAGCAATATCCTCAACAGCAATATGTTTAGTTATCGCACACCCCTAATCAAAAGTAGAACTGTGCAAGGTTGAAAGTTGAGACATCCCACATAAAAGGCTGGTCTACAGGGGACAGATTTGGCATTCTGCAGGCATTTTGCTCATCCATTATTCTATTAATGATCAGGCAAGTTTAATATATGATGGTCCGACAGTGAGCCTGAAGTGGTGGTCCGATATCTGGAAATCTGATTTCCACTACTTGTATGCATAAACGAGACCAAACTGGTAAAAAATGCCCTTGATAACGATAAACTGAAACGGGTGTGGATAATTAGTATTCCTGGCATTGTGAATGGAGGGGAGGCGCCACAGGATCAATGGTGTTATTATGGGTGTTTCTCAAACGGAAGGCTGCATCCTATGAAGGCTGGATATCTCGGCTGCCATCTCAATTTGAAGGATCCTTGGAAGGCAGCATTCATTCGGCCTGTTTTGAGGGAAGCATCTTATGTATCCTTTGCGGCCTTAAATCACCCACAATCCTTTGTACACATTTAAATTTACAAAAATAAACTGATGGAAAACGAGTCGGTACTGAACTTGTCTTAGTTTATTATGAAATGTAAGAAAGAATTATGTTTTCGGACATGAAAGCATGGGCTAGATGTTTTGTTTTGCTGCAAATGAATCACTAACACTAAACTGACAATAATGTAAGCCACTGGGAAACCGCAGATGCATGTCAGTCACTGTATTGCATTAATAGAAAGTTAATATAAAGTTCCCTTTCGAAAGGGAACTCGCGCTGCGTCAGCTTGACGCTACGGGGAACGCCCTCGGCGTGACAGGTGTCTGAGCTACAATCGAATCACATCAGTCCTACTGACCGGCGACAGCCGATGACGTCATCCAGATGCGACAAGGAAGTATAAAAGGGCGCCTCTGCCAACATGACACCGCTTCTTCATCTTCAGTGACTGTTCTGTCTGGTGTTACAAGAAAAAGAATCGCATTAGTAGGATGAAGTGCTCACAGAAAACCCGACACTTTAGAAAGTGCGCGGATCCGTGCCCCAGGTATCTGACGCTTGAGGACACGCACAATCTCTGTGTGTACTGCCTGGGGGAAGAGCACGCGCGGGAGGTTCTCGAGGGAGCCTCTTGCGCGAACTGCGAGCGTTTCCCCATCCGAACGCTCCGCTCTCGCCTGGCCCTCTTCTCGAGGGAAGAGGGGCCAGCTTCTGGGGACGGTCCCGCTCACGCCGAGGTTGAGCGGCGACGGAAGTCTTGGGGTTCCCAGACGGACTTGGCTCGTCGTCTGGAGGAGGGTGTAATCCTCACAGACGACCAGCCAGGTCGCGAGGGGCGGCTGACGGGGGAGGAGTCGGATCTTTCCTCCTCGTCAGCTGATGCTCTTCCATTCGAGCAGAGGATGGCTGGGCAGGGTGGTGATGAATCGGTTGGGGCCGAACCCTCTCAGCCATCTTGCCCCGTGTATGCAGAGTTGATGGAGGTTATGGAGCGCGCCACCAACAGGCTGGAGTTACGCTGGCAGCGCGCTAGGAGAGAACCCGAGCGTCTTGGTCGCTTGGATGATCGCTTTCTCTCCGGCCATAATCCTTCACCTCTGGGGAGCCTTCCATTCCTCCACGATCTGCACGACCAGATCTCGGGGGCATGGAGGAACCCATACTCGGCCCGGATATTTCGGCATCAGCGTGGAAACTTCGCTAATGTTGAAGGATCGGCTGTGTCGATGCCTCCGATTGACGAGACGTTTGCGAACTCTCTCGCGTCAGGGAGGCCATCGACACTGAGAACGCCCACCCTGCCGTCTAAAGCGCTGAAAAACACCTCGCCCTTAAACGGCAGGGCGTACACGTCAGCAGGTCAGGCCGCTGCAGCACTACATACCACCGCGGTGCTGCAGGCATACCAGGCCGACTTGCTGAAGGATCTCGATCAGGGGGAGGGCTTACCCCCTGACGCGTTGGCTGAGCTCCGCCTCACCACAGATCTGGCTCTCCGTGCTTCCAAGCAGACAGCAGTCGCCATCGGGCGTGCGATGGCGGCTATGATAGCTACGGAGAGACATCTGTGGCTGAACCTTGCGGACATCGGGGCGAAAGAGAAAGCCTTTCTCCTCGATGCCCCGGTTTCGCCCTCTGAGCTCTTTGGCACCTCCGTCGAGGCGGTGGTGGGAAGGTTCAGGGAGGCGAGGGCGCGCTCAGCGGCATTCAGATCATGCATTCCGCGGAGATCCGGGGCCGCGCCCAGGCAGGCGGGAGGCCCTGGTCCATCGCGGTCCGAGGGTCAGCGACAGGACCAGCGAGCCAGTGTCGCCTCTCGTGCGCCCCCTCAGTGGCAGAGTAGGGCGCAGAAGAGGCGGGACTCCCGCACTAGGAATAGGAAGGACGCTGGGCAAGGCCGGTTCCAGCGAAGAAGACCACGCTGGGACAAGTCTCCTCCCCCAAGGGCGCGTTGAGTAAGGAGGGCGTCCTTCTCCTAGTTTTTTCTCCCCAGGCGCTTTAACACCAAACTGGGCGGGCCCATGATGAGCGGAGAAAGAAAGACTACGTCAGACTCTGACGGCCTGCCTGGCCTGGTTGGTGAGTGCGCCCCCTCAGCCCCGTGGTAGTAGTACACCTAAGCATTCATATGGGAATAAAGCTTGTGGGTGGATATCATGGCGCGCCGCAGGCGAGCGGGTAAGTCCCCTATAAGGGAAATTATTACATATTTTCTGTAAGCTTACGCTCCCTGTTGAGGGCTTCGGGGATCGCGGGATACAAGTTCTAAAAGGGCCTGTAGTTCCCCTGTTGGGTTGGCTAGAACGATAAAATGTTATTTTAACAAAAAACAGTTGCTTAAGCCCTGTACAAATAAGCCAGTATTGCTAGTGGAAGCCAGCGAACACTATATATGGTACATGCGTTGAGAGCTGTACAGCCCTTTTTATTCCCAAGCCTAAAAGGCAATAAAGATGCGTTAGAATTAGCGCTGGGAATACCGCTCATTTCCTACGGGTGTGTAGCGGTAATATATATATAAAAATAAAAAAAAGGGTTTTTTTGTGTTAAGAGAAGGCTAGGCATTTTTTCCTCCTAGTATTAAGCTGCTAAATGGTAGCCGCCTCAGGGTAAGGCGGTCTGTATCTTCTCTCAGTGTAAATTTCTGGAGAATTCAGGATCAGACCATGCTAGAACTACAGTTAGATCTAGAGCCAGATCTATTTAATGACTGGCACTTCTACCCGAGTGCCCCTTTTTGCATGGTGCAATAGTAGAGGCCCTTTTTGGACCTCGGGTACAGATCTAGATTGGCCTAGGCTTTCTAGGGATTACGGAGGTGCACGCCAAGAAGCGTTTGCACTCCGGGTAGCTGTTCCAAATTTTTGAATCTAGCTTTATTATTGTCCCTAATGTAGCCTCCTCTTATGTAGAGTAGTCCGGCCAAGGCCCGCCCCCTTACCTGCGTTCTGGGGTTTTTTATAAGTAATGCAGGTTGGTGCTGTGCAGAATTGATAGCGACTTAGCCAGTAGTCGTGGGGCAGGGTTGAGGCGTTTTTCATGCAGATACGAAAATTCCGTATGCATAGCTCAGCCCGGCATTCCAGAGCTAGTTTCTAGAAGCCGCCAGTTTTTTAGCAGGCACTGGCCCTTCCTGTATATGCCCTGGCCAGTTGATAGTACTCCCCTGACAAGGCAGGGTAGATTTGAGTACCTCCATCCTAGCTGTGTATCATTCTGCCTCACCCATGGCTGGGGTCGGGCAGCACTTCGCAACCTTTTTTGGTTTATGTAGGTTTGGTTGTGAGCTCCCTTGTAGCCAGAGCATTGCTATGGCTTACGCCCTCGCACGGTATGGTAGGCCGCTATTTAAGCTAGGACCTTCATGAGGTGGGTGGCGTAGGTGGTACTCCCCCCGCTTAAGGGGTACAGGGCGTTTGGTTTGCCGAGTACCCTGCTATGGACAATGTGATTAGGTTCCAGTGCTTGTAGGCACTGCCGATAAGACTGCACCATTGTACAGTTGGCTCCAGAAGGAATTGGAGGCCTACCAGGATGGGTCACCCAGCTAGGCTGGGATGGATTGTAGGACCAGCTGGCTGTGAGTAGCCAGCTGGGGCAGTCTTGGCAGTAGACTCCAGGTCAGGTAGTAGGCCTCAGAGACAGGCCTCCTTGCGAGTGAGTCCCGACGGTTGGGGAGTTTGGCAATTTTATTAGCTGCAACCTGGAAAATAGGTAGTCAGCCTTGGTAGGCCTCTGCAATGTTCGGCCCCATGTGTATTGCGGTATATACTGCTCCCCAACGACGTCGGCTTCAAGTAGAAGAATTTCCCAACTAATAACCCTAGTTAGCAGTTGGATGTTAATTTTTGTCAGCCAGCAGAGAAGCTACTGTCAGCCCAAGGTTATAACAGAAAGTTTTTCACTCCTGCCACCAGGAAGCCGTCCCTGCAGGCCTGCTGTGAGGTGGTTGGCCCCATCGGGCCTCCCTGAAGGCAGGCTCCCATTCGCCAGTCGCCGTGTCAGCATGGGCTGCTAAGCTGTTGATGGGTGGTAGGCTGCACCAGGCCTCCCTGAAGACTCGGCATGAGGTAGCAGGCCTCACCAGGCCTCCCTTGAGGGCGCAGGCTTGGGCTCAGTCACTTGGTGGGTTGTGATGAACCGTTGGCAGGTAGTAGGCCTCACCAGGCCTCCCTGAAGGAGGGCTCCTGTCTGCCAGTCGCCGTGCCAGCTAGCACACAAACTGCTAGGCTGCTGCTGGGTAGTAGGCCGCACTAGGCCTCCCTGTAGACTGATTGTAAGGCTGGGCCTCTCTGAGGGCCCGTTATCAAGTTGTAGGCCTTACTAGGCCTATCCAACTCTTAGCATAAGGTAGTAGGCCTCGCCAGGCCTCCCTGAGGGCATGTTTCTGGGCTCCTGGACCATCAAAATAAGAAACAGTTAGCACGAGTCGCCTGCAGGTAGCAGGCTGGGCCTCCCTGCAGGCCCGCTATCAGGTAGTAGGCCTCACTAGGCCTCCCTTGAGGGCGAGTTCCTGAGTTAGGATGCTCGGGTAACTAGCAATGCTTGCTGTCAGGTAGTAGGCCTCTACAGGCCTCCCTAAAAAGCCTGTTATCGGGTGGTAGGCCTCAACAGGCCTCCCCAAGGGTGAGTTCCCGAGTCAGAGGTGCTCGGGCAGCTGGCTTAGTTTGCTACCAGACGGTAGGCCTAAGCACTAAACCTCCCCTAAGGCTCGCTAAACAGGCCCTAAGGGCTTGCTATCAGGTAGTAGGCCTCACAGGGCCTCCCTGAGGATGAGTTCCTGAGTCAGACGCTCAGGCAGTTAGCAAAGCTTGCTATCAGGTGGTAGGCCTCACAAGGCCTCCCTAAGGGTTACTTCCCGAGTCAGGATGCTCGGTTAACTGTTGTAGCTTGACTATCAGGTAGTAGGCCTCCATTAGGCCTCCCTGAGAAAATGAGTTTCCGTTTTTCAGCTACTTTGACAGTCGGCTTCAACTGCGATCAGGTAGTAGGCCTCACCAGGCCTCCCTCTAAGCGAGTTCCTGAGCCTGATTTCTCAGGCTTCTCTGGCATATATATTCCTATTATACTATGGGCCTCACTAGGCCTCTCTAACGGGTCTTTGGTTCTCAGTACGAGGACTGCTAACTGGCGTAACGCTGACTGCCAGTGGTGACTTGCTATCAGTGATCTGGCCCTTAGCCGGCAGCATTTGGTAAGGTCTTACCCTGGCGCGACTGGTGTCGCTTCTGCTCCTTGGTCCCCAAGGAGGGGATTTCAGCCTGCAACCTGGCTTACCTACCGGGCAGCCCCCTTTAAGCTCCCCTCCTTTCGGAGGGTCGTATGTGAGCCGAAGCTGCCTGGGCCTGATCGGGTGGTCGTAGGCCCCTAGGGTGGCCTCCCAATTAGATCAGCTTTTAGGCCAGTCTGGCCTCCTGAGTGTTTCTATCTGATAATAGCTCAGTAGATCCTAGGATCGAGCAGATTAACTCCCCTCGCTGGCAAGGGTAGAAAGCGCTATGCTGAGTACTGCACTCCGGGATTCCCGTCTCTCAGATCCAGTCTGAGGAGGACATTGCCATTCTGCAGTCCCTTGGACTGGATGCCTCTCCAAGAGGC
The DNA here is from genome assembly GCF_949357685.1 of Gobio gobio. Classification (NCBI taxonomy): domain Eukaryota; kingdom Metazoa; phylum Chordata; class Actinopteri; order Cypriniformes; family Gobionidae; genus Gobio; species Gobio gobio. The sequence goes on along the minus strand of NC_137099.1, from coordinate 26,782,126 downwards.
GAGTACCCAGAGGCTCTGTTATCGAACAGACAGGGATGGCCCGGCTGAAGCGCTCGTTAGAAAAAGGGGCACCAAGCTAGGCCTCCTTGGTGGCGGTAGTGGCTGGCTGGGGGCGCCCTAGGGTCCCCTAGCCACATTCCCTTAAAGGAGCCCCCTTCTTTCGAATGGGTTGGATCCAGGCCTTTGAGCGGCCTGGGTAGAACTTCTCTAAGTGTTCGAAGCTTCCTACTCAGAATTATAGCTTGGGCTATGACCGAAGGGAATGCTGTCACTGACAGCCTCTGTGACCAGAGGGGGGGGTGGTTCAGGCATTTTAGTTGAATTTGCTTGTTCTGACAGTTGTCACTGCCAGTGGGCATGCACTCCCCTTGGCATGGCGCCGTTGGTATTTTGTTTCCCGTAGCGTCAAGCTGACGCAGCGCGAGTTCCCTTTCGAAAGGGAACGTCTCCGGTTACGTATGTAACCTAGGTTCCCTGAGAACAGGGAACGAGACGCTGCGTCGCTTTGCCATGCCTCAGGCAGAGGCGCCCTTTTATACTTCCTGGTCGCATCTGGATGATGTCATCGGCTGTCGCCGGTCAGTAGGACTGATGTGATTCGATTGTAGCTCAGACACCTGTCACGCCGAGGGAGTTCCCCGTAGCGTCAAGCTGACGCAGCGTCTCGTTCCCTGTTCTCAGGGAACCTAGGTTACATACGTAACCGGAGATGATTTGTAATACAAAGTATTTATCTAAAATTAAGTTTCAATAGTATTTTCGTGTTTTGTTATCATTTTAACATGGCAATACACACACTTAGTGCCTGGGAATACAATTTATTTATTTTTTTATTCAATATGCAGAAAGAAACCCCTTAGAACTTACTAAGAACTTACTAATATTTTCTTAAACTTGCAATAAAACGTATTCCTTTTTTATTTCTTAGAGTAAAATGATTTTGTTAGAAAAATCAGTAGACCCAGAGAAAACCCTCTTTCATTTGTGCCCGTGTAATGAGTCTTGTCTATTGAGTTTTGCTAGTCTACAGACTGTAACATGAAAACAAATCAAGGACACAAGTCTCATTCCTGCTGATTGGGCTCTAGGCAGCTGTTTCAGCATTTAAATGAGTGACAAATTATGTCAAGGAAAGGTCAGTCCCCCTTTAAGTTTTTGTTGAAGCTACATAAAGAAAGTGAGACTAGCATCGGAGGGTACTCGAGCGACCTTGGGTCTTTACTTTGCTAAAATATCAAGATATCAAGTTTTGAATCTGAATCTGAGTCATTACTCTGATTCTTAGCTCTCACTGTGATATTATGCAGGATAGAACATCTGCTGAATTATAGTGCATTTGAGTAAATTTTCTTTATTTCACAGTAAGCGCAGAAATATTGGCTTCAGAGCAGCTCTGTTAATTGACGTGTAATTTATTAAAAGGAAACCACTTTCAAATTGACCCTTGTGGATTCAGGGTCTGAATTACCATAGAGACGATATTGCACAGAGAAGGTCCACGTTACAATGAAAAGGAGTAAGTGCAATGCAAATTTGTACTCTTTAGTGAAGGAAATCCCATCTTCAATAAAACGAGCCAAACTTCAATCGTTAAAGACTTTATTATTAAATTATATTATAATTATCTTTAGCTTAAATCAAAGTTACTAATATTTGATGTCAGATTTAATTGATGGTCTGTATTTTTTTGTTTTTTTTGTTGTGACCTTAACAAGCAATTTTAGACATGTCGGTCTTGTCCTATTCAAGTAGATAGGAGTTGGTCTTGTATATGCCTGAAAAGAAGAAGGCTATGTAAATCAAGGTGATGTGCTCTTAAAGGAACACTCCACTTTTTTGGGGGAAAAAAAGGCTAATTTTCCAACTCCCCTAGAGTTCAATAGTTGAGTTTTATCATTTTCAAATCCGTTCAGCCGATATCCGGGTCGGACAGTAGCACTTTTAGCATAGCTTAGCATAGATCATTGAATCTGACATTGATTGTTAGCATCTTGCTCAAAAAATGACCAAAGAGTTTTGATATTTTTCCTATTGCACACGTTGGCTAAGGCTTTTTAAAATGCTTTTACTATAGTTTCAGGTTGTACTGAACTTTATTTGAGAACTCATTAGTCTAGTGTATTAGTCTTGTTTACATAAGAATTTTAATATGTCCAGTGCAAACATTTTAGGAATTATATTCACTGAAACTTCCTCCCATGGATACATGATGCAAAATTCTTGCAGATAAAGGAAGGGTTAAGAGGTGATTTTTATCTATCATAAGTAAAAATTATATATTTAAGCAAGAGTGCTGTGGTTACAAATATATGCTGCTGAATCACAGCAGTGCTGATATTCAGAACAAGAGCCCAATTGTGAATGTCAAAGCAGGCCAGCTTTGAAAGCATGAGATCCCACTTCCCTTCAGAGTGTCTCCAAAGCCACGCCTCCTTCAAAACACTTGAACACATATAGCAGAGTCTGGAAAGTGTCACGAGACGAGACAACGTTAAATTGCCTCATGTATGTCTTAAAACTCTTCTGTAGTTACATTGTGTACACGGATGCATGATGACTCCGATCTTTTCAAATATTCCTATCTAATAATTGCCTTATCGACACAACATCCCGATATACCGTCTCCGGCATAATGACTCCGATCTTTCGAATATTCCTATCTGATAATTGCCTCATTGACACGACATCCTCAATAAACCGTCTCAGGCATGATGACTCCAATCTTTCGAATATTCCTATCTAATTATTGCCTCACCGACACGGCATCCTCACTAAACCTGTCTCCGGCGTGATGATTCCGATCTTTCGAATATTCCTATCTAATAATTGCCTCATCAACATGGCATCCTCAATAAACCGTCTCAGGCATGATGACTCCGATCTTTCGAATATTCCTATCTAATTATTGCCTCACCAACACGGCATCCCCAATAAACCCGTCTCCGGTGTGATGACTCCGATCTTTCGAATATCCCTATCTAATAATTGCCTCACGGACATGGCATGCATAGGAGAACTGGGACCCCGACTGAGCCTGGTTTCTCCCAAGGTTTATTTTTCTCCATTATGCCACCTGACGGAGTTTTGGTTCCTTGCCACTGTCGCCTTTGGCTTGGGGACACAACATTTTCAACTAAATATTCAAATAAAATTTCAACTATATTACTGATCTGCCCGCATTGTCACTATATGATAATTGAAATGAGCTGGATGACATCACCGTTTTCTCCAGAGCGACTGTACATCCGAATCAAATTCTGTTGCATTATTTTCCTGTCTAACACTGTGAAGCTGTCGGCATTGTAAAAAGCGCTATGTAAAGAAAGGTGACTTAAGGTGACTAAGACCAACGGAAAATGAAAAGTTGCGATTTTCTAGGCCGATATGGCTAGGAACTATACTCTCATTCTTGGTGTCATAATCAAGGAGCTTTGCTGCCGTACCATGGGTGCAGCAGGCACAATGATATTACGCAGCACCACGCAACGTTGTGCTATCCATGGATGTAGCCAAACTGCACCTCCAAAAACTGTGCATACCCTTCCAAACAATCAAACTATTATGAAGGCATGGCTGAACATTTTTTTTAATGACGTGCCTGAGGTATTGAACAAGAAAGTTTTTGTTGTTTCTTCTAATTTCACAACGGATTATTTTCTTAATTATTTTCTAAATGCTGCTGGTTTTTCTAAATATCTTGTATTGAAAGATATGACAGTGCCAAGTAATTTGTTCTAATAAACAACATCACTAATTATGTTTATTTATAATCTTTAAGTGTGTTTGCAATAAATGTCAAGCCAAGAGACCATGTGTGTCATTGTTAAACTGCTATTAATCAAACCAGTACATACACTGCAAAAAAGCCTTCCCGCACTCAGATTTTTTTTTCTTAAATACTTTAAATACTTAAAACATGTTAAAACGTTTTTGCAGTAAGACAAAATACAGTCATATTCAGTGTTGGTAAGTAACTACTTTTCTTGGAAAGTAATGCGTTACGTTATTTTCTCATTTTTTGGAACCTATATTTTTTTACTTTTTTATAAGTTTATAAACTGTGGAATATGTTACATACATGTCCATATTATGCAGTATAGCTGCAGTACTGCAGTGATCCCAGCCTAACCTACAGAAGAAAGCAATCAGGGCTAATCAATGAGCAAGACAAACAAATGGAGGCGGAATAAATGTGTCGCCTTCTGTGCTGTTTACCAAGCAGCTGCTAAATAACCTTCAAGAGGGGAGATGGAGATGTGTCTGTGTGTGTGGTTAATTCACTCCTTCAATTATGTCTTTCAGTACTGTTATACAACATAAAGTCAATGTCTGCTGCAGATATCAAGCCCCTCTGAATCTGTACTTTGTATAAGTATGTGCATGTTGTACTGTTTCCACCTGCTGTACATGAATTTTTCATATTCCCCACACATTTATTTATGAGAAAATATTGCTGCTGTAGGGGACAATAAAGTTGATTTAGCAATCGATCTTCACTACGCTGTCAATGGCTGCCTTGCATAGGGATTGCTGATACAGCAATGAACCCCTTTGAGTTTTCCCAGAAATACAGACCAGTCCTCACTGTCACTATGTTGTTGCCATGGCAGAAGCAAGAGCAAGAGAATACTGTGTTCTGATTGGACCTCCTGAGGATTCCCCGTCTAGCTGGGAGGATCTGGTATTTTGAAAAAAACTTTCACAATGGCACACGTTGGCTAAGGCTTTTTAAAATGCTTTTACTATAGTTTCAGGTTGTACTGAACTTTATTTGAGAACTCATTAGTCTAGTGTTTTAGTCTTGTTTACATAAGAATTTTAATATGTCCAGTGCAAACATTTTAGGAATTATATTCACTGAAACTTCCTCCCATGGATACATGATGCAAAATTCTTGCAGATAAAGGAAGGGTTAAGAGGTGATTTTTATCTATCATAAGTAAAAATTATATATTTAAGCAAGAGTGCTGTGGTTACAAATATATGCTGCTGAATCACAGCGGTGCTGATATTCAGAACAAGAGCCCAATTGTGAATGTCAAATTGCTTAAAGGGGTAGGCAATTTTGGAGCGGCTAGAAATAGCAGGCTAGCTTTGAAAGCATGAGATCCCACTTCCCTTCAGAGTGTCTCCAAAGCCACACCTCCTTCAAAACACTTGAACACATATAGCAGAGTCTGGAAAGTGTCATGAGACGAGACGACGTTAAATTGCCTCATGTATGTCTCAAAGCACATAACATTCCAATAATAATGAACATAAACAACTTACAGATCTCTTACTTGTACCACCTGACTGCTGCAGATTCATTTTGCGTTGATAGTGTTAACATAGAAATGCATAAATCCAGAGAAAGACTCTGCTAGTCTGGGGATGTTAACAGCTCCGTGTAGAATGTCACTGGTTGCCATCTAGTAATTAAGGTTAGTATGACGTTAACGCAGCAGAAGCTTGTTGTTTTGGTTCAGGAGGAACTGTAAAAGGCGGCTTCTGTTTGTTTTTGGCGCTCTGTGACTGACGTCTATCTAACTCTGCATAACCTTACAGAACAGGCTGATGACAAGTAATGTGTGCGCTAGCAGGTGCACGGAGGTTTGGAAATACATATTTTGACAGGCAGGTAGGACATTCTATATTGCATACGGACCGAATGCAATGATTGGATGAAATTTTTTTTGGTCTTGAGACATCCACAGGAGATACATGTATGTTAAAAAAAATATTTAGACCACTTCTATTGTTTATAAAATACAATTTTATCAATAATAGGTCCAAGGAAGGAACAGTGGTGAACCGGCGACAAGGTCATGGGCAGCCAAGGCTCATTGATGCACGTGGGGAGCAAAGGCTGGCCCGTGTGGTGCGATCAAACAGACAAGCTACTGTAGCTCAAATTGCTCAATAAGTTAATGCTGGTTCTAATAGAAAGGTGTCAGAATACACAGTGCATCGCAGTTTGTCGCGTATAGGGCTGCAGAGCTGCAGATCAGTCAGGGAGCCCATGCTGATTGCTGACCCCTGTCAACCGCCGAAAGCGCCAACATGTGGGCATCAGAACTGGACCGCAATGGAAGAAGGTGGCCTGGTCTGTTGATTCACGTTTTCTTTTACATCACGTGGATGGCGGTGCATGTGTGCGTCGAAATCAACCCCTTGGCCTCCAAATCAACCCCGATCTCAATCCAATCGAGCATCTGTGGGATGTGCTGAACAAACAAGTCCGATCCATGGAGGCCCTACCTCACAACTTACAGAACTTAAAGGATATGCTGCTAACATCTTGGTGCCAGATACCACAGCACATCTTTAGGGGTCTAGTGGAGTCCATGCCTCGATGGGTCAGGGTTAAATTGACTGTTTTGATGTTTACCATGTTACTGCTAGTTAAGTAATTTCAAAAGAGCTGGATCAGAAATAGTGACTCTCACAGAGACCTGCGTTGCTTATAGGTGTGTATAGGTGTAAAGGTGTGCATTGCTTATTAAAGTGGTTCCTCCAATTCAGCTACCTCCATTCTAACAAACCCCCTCTACTTGTTGAATCTGTGATTTCCCTGGTGACCATCAGCATAACGCCAATTTCTTCACTCTAAGAATCCATGCAGGTCTAATTTTTTTTCTGCATAATGGTTTCTGTTCTACAAATTTATTCATCCATCTCCTATATCTTGTTGTTCCTCTATTTTCCACCTATCTTATGCTGGAATCACGGTGGGCTCCTCCTTACACCCACATAGCAGCTACAATTTTTCATAATTGTCAGAGGATCTGATTTACATGCGAGCATGTGCTTGACATTTCATACAGTGATATTAGAGAATAAATTAGGTGAGCAGTAAAGCTTAATTTAATTTAACCCATCTGACATGATTTAATATGCAGCATTCTGAATAAGATTAGTGGTCAAGCTACTTAACATAATAATCCATATTCATATTAATATTAACTGGAAGACATGACACTAATGTATGTTCATAGCCTACTAGAGCCCATAAATATAAGCCTGGAAAGTTATAGAGATATCTTCAATGTGTGACCAAACAGGTGTCCCCAGAGAAAATGACAAAACCTTCAAATATATAAGCTTAAAAAGGATAGTAGTAAATTAAAATTCTGTCATCATTTATCCACCCTCATGCCAAACCTGTATCACTTTCTTTCTTCTGTGGAACAACAGAAGATTTTTTGAAGAATGTTGGCTTCAGTTCCACCACTTCCTAAAGCGGCTCGGCTCTATTGGATTAAAATCTGAAGACCGGAGGCCACTGAAGTACACTGAACCCATTGTTATATTTGTGGAACCAATTTGAGATGGCATGTGCTTTTATGACATGGTGCATTATCTGTGTCTAGTTCTTAGCTGGCATAAATGGAACCTGGCCTGGTCTTCTGATGCTATAACAATATCACCTCAAGGTTTGACAATTTGTGCATTCACAGGTACAATAGGTCTAGCACCATTGTAACTTATCAATATTTCAGGTACTTTTGACGACCTGTCTGGCAATTTCCACCTCTCCTATTACCAAGGTCACATTTCCTCCCCACATTTCTTCTGTTTGCTTATACTTTAAGTTGTTACCACAAGATTTCCGTAGGTATACCTCATAAAATGGCCAATGCATGTAATGGTTTGGCTGGTTAGGCATAGTCTAGTTAGCTCCTTCTGGTAGGTGTTGTAACATCATCTAGTTTTTTAAAAAAACATGTCTTTTAATTGACGGCTATTTGAAAAGTAACTGTACGTTCTGACAGAATTACTAATGCCCAATTTTTGGAGGGCTCTTAAATGCATGAAATTGACTTTTTATTATGTATTTTTTACAGGCAGTTGTATTTTTTCCCCGTCTGTCTACTGAGTTTCGAGTGGTTTCTATAAAATAAAAGGGTAAATGGCCTGAAACTGTGCCATCAGCCAATCAGTATTGTGATGATGTAATTTCGTTGCAAGTCCAGACTAATTAATCATATTATAGCTCAGGTGACTCGCTGGAAATCATTTGTGCTTAACAATGATGGCAAAACAAATTATGAAAATGGGAAAAATCGTACTAAATTAGAGAAGAAAGCAAACTAGATGAATTTTCACTAATGGCATGTGTATTAAATACAGAAATCTGTAAAATGGCACATAAATGGTACATAGGTCATATCTTCTCACTGTCAATTCTTTTTTCATATCCTTCTTACTGTGAGCATCATGACAATGCATTCCTCCTGTTTGTATTATATGAGATTTCTCCGTTCACATGGATGTGAAAAAGTCAGGTGATGGAACAACAAAAGCGTGTCAGTCAAACGGTGTAGTACAGCCACTTAAGATTCTCAGGGAGTGTGAGCAGCAGAGGCGTATATTCTCAGGGGCCAAGGGTTTCTCTTCAGACATGGGCAGAGGAGAACATGACTGGGATAAGAATGGAACTGAAAAGGTTGCTGCATTCACAAACTCTCATGGGTTACTCAGCAGAGATATAGAGCTTAGAGTCAAGGCAAGTTGCAGTAGCTTTGCTTTGCTCAAAAGACCCCAACACGTTTCAAGTAGTTGGAAAGGTTTGTTTTTTTTAATGCTTTATTTATAGCCTATGTATGCATAAATTCATCAGTAGTATGGCACTTTTAGTCTGCGCTCTTTTTTTCTATTTTCTGCAGACTTCTATTCATTATAAATCTTGGCACATGAGTTTCTTCTCTGCCCAGCATAAATTAGCTCAGTATTAATTCACTTAATTCCCCCTGCACAGAGGATTGTAAAGGTGCTCTTAGATGGTTTGCCTTTCTTTCTTTCTTTCTCTTTCTTTCTGTTTCTTCGTTGCTGTCCCTAAGATTTCACTAAAAATGTAAATTGTACCTAGTGATTGTACCTTTATGCTTCTTCATTGCTGTATCCTCTCTTGAAGATTTCACTAAAAATGAAAGTTGTACCTAGTGATGAACTCAATCAAAATGTTGATTGAAAAGTTAGTCACAAATTGCATAAAATACGGGGACATAAACCTCAGAAGTCAACTAGCGTCAAACCTCATTGGTTTTCGCACGTCACAAAACAACATTATGAGAATCAATAGGGTTAACATTAGTTGATATTTGTTTGAGAAAGAAAGGTACATTTCTGTTCATCCATCCATCACAGAGTGATATAGAATTGCTTGGAATATACAAGTAAATTAATTTCAGACTAAATGTTGTTTTTAGAGCCTTGTCTTGGACCCCACTGACTTTCATAACATGGACAAAAACAGCTGAAATATTCTTCAAAATATTTTGATTCACGGAAGGAAGTTTGAAAAGGCATGATGTTGAGTAAATGATGACGAGACTGACCTTGAGTCAGTGCTTGTCAGCAGACAACAGATAATCTGACATTCATCCTATGAAAACCCCCTTAAGGTCAAGGTGAGGGCTCTTTAAGAGGTTAGAATGAATTCTAAAACCATCTGAATCTTCCTTCAAGAATGCAGAGCCCTCTGCATTTGGAGACAGCGAGGAAAAGCCACGACCGAGGACGACAGGGACTCCTGACAGCTGTGTGCAGCGGGTGGTGACATTTAAAGTCCAGCTGATGTCACCGTCTGCCTCAGGGTGCGATGAATGCCTTCATCGCTTCAGGTAGAGACTGCCTTTTTGGACCAGATCTAACAAATACTTGTCAAAACCTTATGCATTATTATGTGCTGATCTGTGCTGCTTTCTGTGCGTGCGGAGGCGTGATAAAATGCAACAACAAAACTCAAAGTCCAGTTAGATCGAAACTTTACTTTTAGAAGGCATATAATTACACCAGCGGGGGTGACGATCTTGCCCAGCACTGATGGATTTCCCTGTTACCATCCAAGCTGGAGCCTTTGAGCAGCCGACTGACTAAAAGAGATAAACACACAATTAACTACAGACTGTGATACCCCCATTTAAGACTTAGTGACATTTGTGATACCCCCATTTAAGACTTAGTGACATTTGATAAGTTAACTAATGGGAAGAACATTTGGTTATGATGAATTCTTATTTTGTAAACATTAAAATATAATATAACACTCAAATATAAACTTGAAACCACATAACTACCTCGGTACCTTTCCCAAAGTGATTCTTGAGTGTTTAAACACTCAGCTTGAATTAATTGTGATAATCTACAGATTTATTTTCAGTAAACTAATCTGCTTTAAAGAGAGGAATTTCCTATGTTGTATGACTTTATTGGCTGTCTGTAAGTTGATAATGTTTCTGTCACAGAGCCAGTAACATCTTAAGCACCAGATCTCATCACTCCACCCATGCGATCTCAGTCGCCGGAATTCTGATACACATCACCTGGTGCACCTAAACAGGACTGCCCATTACCCACACAAACCATTCATCCACTGTCTGGTCTCGTCAATGACTACTACGCATGCGAACCCCGACTAATCACCCGTGGATTTTGTCTTCTACTGAAGACTTTCATCCTCTTCTTCGTGGCCGCTATTCTCAGCATTTGCCTACTGAGGACACACAAACTTTCATTGAGCTAAGTCTGCTTACCTGCTTGCCTTGTGAATTCCTTGTAATAAAGTTCCTCAATGATCACCTATCGTGTGTGTGTCACGTGACGGGTATGGGTGAAAGGAGCAAGGACTCAAATGCAGGAGAATAGGGGTTTTATTAAATGACAAAAACGTAACAAAAACAACCCACGAGGGGGAAAACTAGAACATACCAAACACAAGGAACCAGGAAACATGAAGCAAGAATGGGAAGTAATGACAACGAACCAACACAAGCACAAGAGGTGCGCTCCATTCGACCGAAAGTGGACTGCGACGTGGACTTCAAAGGGTATTTCGCCATCTTAAGTGAGATTCCAATCCAAAGGGAGCGAACATGTTCAGTTCGAAGGGCACTGTGAACGGCGTAGGGAAGAAGCGAACTTCGATACATCACCACAGGAAGTGGAGAGTGAAAATCCCCCAACTGTCATCATGCGTCACATCACCTGTCTGAACTAACAATGAAGCAGAGCCGTTGGAAGAGTTTTTAAACAGCTCTGAGATGGAAGAGTTTACATATGCATTTGAATATTCATAGTTATTATACAAACTGTATTTATAAATGGTTATGGCAATAACTATTACATTCGCATATTATATTTTATGAATATGTAAACAAATTAAAAGTGTTGAGAAGCAGCTGAGGGCTGTCATTTTTTATATTTTACTTTATTTACCTCAGGAATGTTTTCTATGCAGCTGCGCGTGGGAAAGAAAGCGCACGAGATGAGACCGCTACAAAGACCATTGATTAAGAATACATTTATACTTAGTTAACCAAATCAAAATGTATTTTCATATTGAATAACAGGTGCTGCTTCATATCTGTTCATAGTCAATTAAATATACAGGTATATGTAAACATAAAAAAAAACTAATAGACAATGTTTTGATTATATTTTTAGATACATACTGTGTGTTTTGTAAATGTATATGCTTATTATATGGTTTTAAATTTGAAAGTAAAGTAATTTACAATATTAATTTATGTTAAATATTAATCTGCGTGACCCTGTCGTTGCCTTTCTTTGATGACGTTGCAGGGCGTTCCAAATGAGCGATTATTGTCATCGAAGTCCAATTCAACTGATATACCATGCTCAGGGAGTAGGGAGCAGTGAACACTGCATAGGGACCCTGTCGAATGGAACGCACCTAAGGAGACTAAATAGTGAGCAAACAAGGCAATAATCGAGGGAGGACAGGTGGGGCAAATTAACCAATTATCAGGTAACAAGAGGGGCGGGGTCAAGACAATAGACATGAGAGCACATGGCACAAAGAAACACATGACAAGCCATGTGCTCACTCAAATCATGACAATATAGCAGTGTCAGGGCTGTCACAAACCCAAGAGCAAAACTAGACCGAAGTAACAGAACCCTGACAGTGTGTGCATGAGAGTTTCAGTGTGTTTTGCCTTTGGAATAACCCTAAAGATTAATCCTTTAATTATCTTTTTAAAAATAAAACTTCCAACGCTCAAAATAATTGGTTTGAGTAGAGCCAACTCAAATTAAACAAATTAGTTCAAACAAATGAACTTTTATGAGTATTTAGAACTTTTTTTTCTTTTGAGTGCTCAAAACTGACACATTTATCTAACAAGTAATCTGAATTGTTTAATTGTTTTGAGATTTATGAACTTGTTTCTTTCAATTTAGACTTACTTAAATTTAATCGAAACTGGGCTGGTATTTCTATTTTTCAGCATGCTTTGCCCTGACACTCAAAAGGGACAGTAAATGCCTAAAATTAAGTGTTATATTATGTTTTTTGTGTGTGCAAGAGGTAAATCATCAAGTGGGAGATTTAGTAGTGTTTAATGTTTTATTATGCTAGTTTAGAAGAGTTTCTGTTAATTTCTTTTTTTGGGGGGGGGGGGGGGGGTGTAAGGTTCGTCATGGTGACGAGTGGAGCGTGAGCTTAGTTTGAGAACAGGTATATGGTAAATGTATTATATTGCTGTCCTCATTCAGCAAGTGCCCTGCTAGCATTGTGTGACCAATTATCAAGGTGGCAATTTATTGAATTAGCTAGAAAAAACTAGTCAAGTTTCATTATGTTACAAACAGAGAGACACGGGAACCAAGTGCTGGTGAGAGATGACAACGTTTATTGTAAACCAGAGTGAGCGTGGCAGGTAAGTGCAATGCAGGTGATACTTTGGTAACTGGACGTGCTCTGGATGATAACAGTCTGTGTACGTTGCAGGAGATCTGGGAAGTGCAGATGGAGGATATACCGTAGAACAGGAGATCACTGGAGACGCTGGAGACGAGGAGACGCAGGGGACTGGACGAGGAGACGCTGGAGACAGGTAAGTACGACGCCCAGTCCGCACGCTCCGGGTCCCAGTGACTCGGGCCTGCCTGTAGACCCTCACCCCGTGGCCGAACCTCAACTTCTACGGGCCGGTGTGCCCTTAGAGCGAGTTTCCAGGCATGTTGTCGTATCGACGGATGCCTCTGCCACGGCTTGGGGTGCCATGTGCAATGGACAGGACCCCAGCGCCTTCTGCATGTCAATTGCCTCGAGTTGCTGGCAGTACGGTTCGCCCTGCACCGCTTCCGGGCGTTGTTGAAGGGTCAACATGTACTGGTCAGGATAGACAACACGGCCATTGTAGCGTATATCAACCACCAGGGCGGTCTACGCTCCCGGCGTATGTCTCAACTTGCCCGCCATCTCGTTCTATGGAGTCTGAAGCACCTGAGGTCCCTTCATGCTGTCCATATTCCGGGAGTCCCGAACCGTGCACCAGACGAGCTCTCACAGCTTCAGCCACTTCCTGGAGAATGGAGACTCCATCCCCAGACAGTCCAGCTGATTTGGGAACAGTTCGGCGACGCACAGGTAGATCTGTTTGCCTCCCACGACTCTTCCCATTGCAGCCTGTTCTATTCCTTGACCGAGGGCACGCTCGGCACGGATGCACTGGCACACAGCTGGCCGCGGGGCCTATGCAAATATGCGTTCCCCCCAGTGAGCCTTCTCGCACAGCTCTTGTGCAAGATCAGGGAGGACAAGGAGCAGGTCCTTCTGGTCGCCCCGTTCTGGCACGGCCGGACCTGGTTCCCCGAACTCTTACTCCTTGCGACAGCCCCTCCCTGGCCTATTCCTCTGAAGCCTCCTTACTCAGAGACGGGGCACCCTTTGGCATCCGCGTCCCGACCTGTGGAACCTCCACGTGTGGCTCCTGGACGGGACGCGGCAGGTTTGAGTACCCTTCCACCTACGGTGGTGGCTACCATCACTTCCACTAGGACAGAGTCCACTCTGCATGCCTATGTGTTGAAGTGGAACCTCTTCGTCACCTGGTGTTCTTCCCGCCAAGAAGACCCCTGGAAATGCTGATCGTGTCCGTGCTCCCATTCCTCCAAGAAGGGTTGGAGCGAAGGCTGTCTCCCTCCACCCTTAAAGTTTACGTGGCCGCAATATCTGCCCACCACGACCTCTTGGGGGACAAAAAGGTAAGTCAGCTCGACCTGGTCATTCAGTTCCTGAGGGGAGCGAGGAGACTAAATCCGCCTCGTTCTCCCCTCGTACCCTCTTGGGACCTCTCAGTAGTCTTAGATGCTCTGCAGAGGTCCCCCTTTGAGCCTTTGTGGTCGGTCGATATTAAGTTCTTGTCTATGAAGACAGCGCTACTGACCACATTGGCCTCCATCAAGAGGGTAGGGGACCTGCAAGCATTTTCGGTTGACGAAGCGTGCCTGGAATTCGGGCCGGGTAACTCTCACGTGATCCTGAGACCCCGGCTTGGATATGTGCCCAAGGTTCCCACCACTCCGTTCAGAGACCAGATGGTGAACCTGCAAGCGCTGCCTTTGGAGGAGGCAGACCCAGCCTTGGCACTGCTCTGTCCAGTACGCGCTCTCCGTGCTTATGTAGACAGGACGCAGTGTTTCAGGACCTCAGACCAGCTCTTTGTCTGTTATGGTGGAGAGCGGAAGGGAAGCAAAGGATGGATAGTGGACACCATTGTTTTGGCTTACCAGCAGCAAGGTCGACCATGTCCCCTTGGGGTTAGGGCCCACTCCACCCGGAGTGTGGCCTCCTCTTGGGCTCTAGCGCATGGCGCCTCGCTAACAGACATCTGTAGAGCTGCAGGCTGGGCGACACCTAGCACATTCGCCAGATTCTACAATCTCAGAGTGGAGCCAGTGTCCGACTATGTACTCGCCTCTACTAGTGGCTGGTAATGGACCAGGCTCAGGTGTCTTCGCTTGCTCGCCATTCCACTCCACGGACTGGATACGTGCGATTTCTCCTCAGGTGAGCTTCCCCGAAAGCCCTGAGTTCCTCCAGCACTGTCTTACGCTGACACCAGTTCAGTCTGCCCTCTCTCGAGCCCAGACCCTCGTGTTCAGCCAGGTGCCCCGTGTGCATGGTTCCCCTCCGGCGACCCCCACATGAGTATTTCCACCGTAAGCCTCCTCTGTGAGCAGGTGTCTTTCCCTTGGCAAGTCCCTGCCACCCCTGGGGTTAAAAATCCACCTTCGGCTGGTACCCCAGAGTTTTCCAGATGCAGCCCTTAGCGGGTCATATGTGTATTTTCTAAGTCCTCCCTACGGGTAGGCATCTTGGCATTTTCCTCACTGGAATATGCTTCCCAGTGTACCTTGGTATTCCTGTGTTAAGTGGGAGTCCTTCGTCCGTACTAGTCTTACGACAGGGCACTCGCACTTACGCAGGGCACTGGAAGACAGCTGAGTGGCGTGATTATATTGGGACCCCCATTCGTTAGTCACTAACGTTACGTCGTAGTGACTGAACGAAAGGGAACGTCTCAGTTACGGATGTAACCCTCGTTCCCTGAGGAGGGAACGGAGACGTAACGTCCCTTTGCCACATCCGCTGTGCTGCTGGAACGGCCGGGAGTTCAGTCTTGGCTCCTCAGCAGGTAACATAATGCGATATTGCCCACGTACTTCCTTATATGCCCACAAGGTGGGGCGGAATTACGTATGCAAATTCCGCATGCCCATGGCATTGGCACTGCCATTGGGCGTTTTCTAAGATCTCGAAGATGATTGGCTTCTAGGCGAAACCCCCATTCCTTAGTCACTAACATTACGTCTCCATTCCCTCCTCAGGGAACGAGGGTTACATCCGTAACCGAGGCGTTCTGCTTACTTAAATGTTACATTTCTTAACTTTTTGCCAACATATTCGGGTTTACAGGCCTAATATCATGCATACCATTAAAAAGTTTGGGGTCGATACGGTTTTGAATGAAATTAAGGTTACACTTTATTTTGATGCCCACCATTAGACATTCTTTTCACTATAAGTAACATTTTACCTACATGTCAACTAACTCTCATTAGAGTACTAGTTGAGTATTAGTAGACTGTTAGGGGTAGTTTTAGGGTTATTAAGTTGACGTGTAATTGCAAAGTTACTTATAGACAGTAGAATGTTTGTTGGGGCACTATCACAATAAATTGTTAGCAGATACTAAGCAGACAGACTATACTCTAAGGAGAGCTCTAGCTGACATATAGGCAACGTTATGTATAATCAAAAGAGTGTCTAAAGTGCACCATCAAAATAAAGTGTTACCGATATTAGTACTTTTATTCAGCATTAAATTGATCAAAAGTAAAAAATCTATTAAAAATTTTTTTTGCAAAAATCTATTTTAAATAAATGCTGTTCGTTTGAACCTTCTATTAAAGGTGAACTATGTAGGATTTTTGCAGTAAAATATCCAGAAACCACTAGGCCAGTGTTATATATTTTGTTCAGTTGAGTACTTAGAATATCCCAAATGTTTTAAACTATTTGTAAATCGTGAGAAATTTGCTATTTTAACCAAGGAACCGGGACGTGTGAGCTATGCGTGTGAGGGAGTCGCCTGTCGATTGCGTCATATCTGCGTCACCCTCGGTCTCCGGTTTTATTCAGTGAAACACTTTACTCTCACTGCATTGTGAACAAGTGTCATAGCAGCCGCCGAGCGAACGTCATAACTTCCTTTTCAACACACTCAGATATATCTAATACGATAAACAGAGTTGGGTTACCTCAGACTCATGACTTGAAAAGAGGAAGTAGCGCCGGCAACCGTGTCATAATAAAAGTCCCGCCAGCGACTATGCCATAATAACAGTCCCGCTCTTCAATCGCTCCTGCGGCCTTGCTCAGCTCCACAACACTCGCTCCTGCTCTACTTCAGACTACAGTAATGTTAATAATCGCATCCATGAACATGATTTCTGCTCGAGTCCTATCCTGATTATTTTCCACCGGCTGTGAGGTGAAGACCACATGTCCCGAGATTCTGCGCTCAAACGTGCCGTCATCAAACTACGCCTTTGTTTTGAACAGGCGACCTCTAGTGGACGGAAAAGTTACATAGTGTAGCTTTAATCAAAGAAATAAGAAAAATATCACAGTTTCCAAAGAAAATATTATTTCATATAATTTTAATATAATATAATATTTGAGCACCAAATTAGCAAATTATAATTGCTTCTGAAAATAGATAACATTTTCAAATATATTAAAATAGAAAACAATTATTTTAAATGATTTATTTTGCATTGACAGTGCTTTAGCACCAGCACCCTTTTAACCTACAACAATCACATAGCTTAATTATTAAAAGGAACAAACTGTATTCAAAATCCACATGACTCAAAAATCTGAGGGGGAACTAGACCAGTAAAATAATTAATGCTCATTAAACGAAAGATCATATGTGAATCTGTTAACAAGCTTGATAATGAGGTTATATCAAACATTTTGTATCCACTTATGAATAAAGAAGAACCTATTTTCTGCTGGAGGGTTAAAAATAGCTGATGCGTATTGCTCACTCCTGCTGTTTTTGAATTATCTAGGCCTTTTCTCCTATTATAGGATACATCATTAGGGGTGCTGATCCCAGCACAGCATAGAAGACCAACCACTAACAGCAAGCAGTGTGGATAAATGAAGAAGGATTCATGTTTTCCAGGTGAGGTGAATCCCGCTTGTTTACTGTTTATAATTAATATCATGCCATCTGTCTGTCTTCACCACACACTGGGGGGACAACCAGCTGCTGTCTCTTTGATCTCACCTGTCTGTCCTCACCGTCTCATTTTCCGTCTGTCTTAAAGAGGCCCTCACCTGAAACGGCAAACTCCTCTCAAAATGAGTCTGAAAGTCAGATGAAAAGTACTTTCTTTTTGTAACCGTTGCAGTTAAAGTCACTGGTGGTAAAGAGTCCAATGAATCCTTTAAGAATCTTTGAACAAACTGCAATAGTACCTTCAGATAGTTTAGATCAATTCCCCTCACCTCTCACAAATCAGAAGGATTTATTAACTCTGAAAGTGTAACTGTTTTTTAGTTAAGATGCTGATTGAAATTTCTCTCTCCCCCTATATGTTTCCAAATGATGCCATCAGCCACAGTGTGTCTCATAAGTCAAGATGAGATGTGAATGTCTTCATCTATAAGACGTCATAGATCACGAAAGCTCATGTCTCTGACGATGCTGAAATATTGGATTGCATTTAAATTCTTGTTTCCTTGAAAGATGGAAGAAGAATTGGTTACACTTTATTTTTAATGTGTCCTTGTTATTCTACATTTAAGTACTAATTATTATCAATAAACAAACTCTTCTTACAATAGGGTTAGGGTTAGGAATAGGGTTTGATTTAGGGTTAGTTGAATGAAATTATGCATAATTTACTGTTATTACAACAGCAAGTACATGTAACGTGTAAATAGAAAGCTTTAAAATAAAGTGTCGATGAAAAATTCTCTCTAAAAAGAAACTATGAAGGGAAAAACAAAGAACGGTTATAATTCTAATGTGATTTTTTTCAAATTTAGTAAAATTTATTTGTGTTGCACATTGGAACAAAATATGCTATGTCAATAATGCCGTAATGCTTTAACATAGACCAGTTTTTGGGCTCGGCGATATGGCGATATACACTATATCTGCCTTTACATGCACATGAACTTTAATGACATCCCATTCCTAATCCGTAGGGATTAATATGGAGTTGGCCCACCCTTTGCTGTATAACAGATTCAACTCCTCTGGGAAGGCTTTCCACAAGGTTTAGGAGTGTGTTTAAAGGAATTTTTGACCATTCTTCTAGAAGCGCATTTGTGAGGTCAGGCACTGATGTTGTACGATGAGGCTTGTCTCGCAGTCTCCGCTCTAATTCATCCTAAAGGTGTTCTATCGGGTTGAGGTCAGGACTCTGTGCAGGCCAGTCAAGTTCCTCCACACCAAACTCGCTCATCCATGTCTTTATGGTCCTTGCATTGTGCACTGGTGCGCAGTCATGTTGGAACGGGAAGGGGCCATCCCCAAACTGTTCCCACAATGTTGGGAGTATGAAATTGTCCAAAATGTCTTAGTATGCTGAAGCATTAAGGGTTCCTTTCACTGGAACTAAGGGGCCAAGCCCGACCCCTGAAAAACAACACCACACCATAACCCCCCCTCCACCAAACTTTACACTTGGTACAATGCAGTCAGGCAAGTACTGTTCTCCTGTCAACCGCCAAACCCAGACTCGTCCATCAGTTTGCCAGACAGAGAAGCGTGATTCGTCACTCCAGAGAAATCGTCTCCACTGCGCTAGAGTGCAGTGGTGGCGTGCTTTACACCAATGCATACGATGCTTTGCATTGCACTCCGTGATGTAATCGCTCTCTGATTTTACATGGCCTACCATTCGTGGCTGTTGTTCCCTATTGCTTCCACTTTGTAATAATACCACTAACAGTTGACCGTGGAATATTTAGTAGTGAGGAAATTTCACGAATGGTCTTATTGCACAGGTGGCAACATATCACGGTATCACGCTTGAATTCACTGAGCTCCTGAGAGCGACCCATTCTTTCACAAATGTTTGTAAAAGCATCTGCATGCCTAGGTGCTTGATTTTATACACCTGTGGCCATGGAAGTGATTGGAACACCTGAATTCAATGATTTGGAGGGGTGTTCCAATACTTTTGGCAATATAGTGTATATAAAGATTGTATAACACTCAGGATTTAGATCTGGTTTTGTTGTCATTATTTTGTCTAGCAAATATATATGTGCCGCAGTGTCTGGGGCACACGCCTGGATGTTCGAATGTAATTTAGATATTTAAATATTTGCCAGTATTGTTCTAAGCTAAAGTAAGCAGTTCTCAAAAAATATGAATGAAAATACGATCAATTGTCCTAAATTAATTAGCACTGTTGTCTTTTTTAGTCTATCTTAGTCCTTGTTACTGTCTACTGCATGTGTCAATCTTGTTCCCTGAAGGAACCATGTTTAGTTTTTATCCATTGACATGCGATGTGCTAAAAATAACAATAAAGTTGACTTTGACTATAACCAGTTGTCGCTCACCAAAGCATTGATTTGATCAAAATACAATAAAAACAGTATTATTGTTAAATATTAGTACAATTTAAAATAAGTATTTAAGCATTCCTGTAATGACAAAGCTGAATTTTCATCAGCTATTATTCCAGTTTTCAGTGTCAAATGATCCTTCAGAAATTATTCCAATATGCTGAATTAGTGCTCAAATAGCATTTCTTATTATTATCACAATTGAAATGGGTTGTGCTGCTTAAGTTTGTAGAACAATGTAACCTTAATAAAAAATATTTAAAAAAACTGACTACAAAATTTTGAACAGTGGTGTATACTTAGTCAACTAATTTGCTCTTTGAACATCTAGGCCTATATAGTGAACTCAGTATGATTTATTTTTTAACTTCAGAGGTTCCATTTGTTAAAGTGATATTTTAATACTTCAAAATCCCACAGCCATCATACAGCCATCAGTGCCATCAGAGCGCCCATCACATTAGAAATTCAGAGGATATCCAACCTCTGTGCACTGACGCAGTACAGAAGCTTCTAACAGTCTGTTATTGAGCTTGGCAGCTCTCAGTTCCCAGGAATGTAAGAAGAGGAGACTCAGAAACCTTCATTTACTTCTGTGCTCTAAAAAGTATATATAGGGGCCAACAAAGGACATCAATGCATAAATGCAGTTTTAACAGTATTTCTAATTAGCTGTTTCTGAGTATGTCCTTTTTCCTTATCCTATATGCGGATTATCATAATTAGCCAGCAGGGAAAATATGATTACATTTGTTCTCCAGGGTTGGAGGACAATACAAATCTTCAGCAAATGTTAATACAGCCCTCTGTATGAAAGCATAAATTCATAAATTATCATGGATGATTTGATAACTCAAGCAAAGCTTATGTATCCTACTGCTGTTTAGTGAAGGATTAAAGTATTTGCATTCAATAATTATGGCATCACTTATTATGGTGGATCTTTCCTATTCTTGTTGCCGGAAATGTACAGCCTTACTGTGGCTCATGAATGTTAATTGCATAATGTGATGAGACGTCTCACAGAGCCAGACTTTTGAGTATTGGCACAAAGTCTCTCCACATTGTAGCTTATTCTGGCCAAGAATCAGCCACATTGACAAGAAAGAAATGTAGAACATCCAGTCTTTTATGTGACGCTTAGAGGAGTCAGCTGGAGACCATGCAACAGTTATTACATTTAACAAATAACCAAATAAATACTGTAGACCAACATTGACTGTTGACTATAACTATAAGTAACATTGCACCAACATTCTCTCATTAGAGTGTTAACAGAGTATAAGTAGACTGGTATGGTTAGGGTTAGAATAAATTGTATAGTACACTCTCAGAAAAAAAGGTACAGTGGAGGTACAATTTTGTTCCTTGGGGAACAAAATGTATAACTGTACCTTTAAAGGTACACAATTGGTCCTTGGGGTACAATTATACCATTTTATACGTTTTCCTCCAAGTTCAGTCCTAGAGAGTCGCTGTCCTGCAGAGTTTGACTCCAACACTGAAAGACGTCTATAGAAGCTCTTATTCAGAATTAACAGAGGTTTAGATGTTGATGTTTTATTGAAAATGTTTCACATGGTCACCATTATGAATATCAAGAAGCAGCATATGAATATCAACAATGGTGACATACTTAATGCTGCAATGCATGCTGGGAGCCATGAGTTTTTTTCTGTGGTGGCTTTGTAGGGTTGGAGCTAAACTCTGCAGGACATCAGCTCTCTAGGACCGAACTTGCCTATTAAAAAATGTGAAAATGTGCCCTTAAGGGTACCACCCCAGTGACGGCCACTTGTACCTTAAAAGGTACAATTTTGTACTCTTTTTTTTTTGAGAGTGTATATGTAGCCAATGGTGATAATTTGCTTTATAGGTTGGAGTGATGGGGGTGTGTTTTGGTTCATGTTTTTTATTTGGTATGTTTGTTTCATGGTCACGAGTGACGTCATCAGACTTCCGGCGTGGTGCGGGAGTGTTTGAGCGGTAAGGAGCTGCTGGTCGTGGCTGTTTTTTAGTGTTGGAGTATTGGTGTATTTTACTGGGGTTTTATAAGCTTGTTTCCTTTTAGCGTGGACTGAGGAATCCTGTGGCACTTTGTTAGAACTGGATTGTAGTGGCTTGGATACAATACAAAAACGTTTTGTATAGTATTGAAGTTAACCCCTATGAGTCTGAGCTGTTTTGGGGCCCTTTAGAAGTTTTGACATGCTCTGACATTTGTGCATTTTTCAGTTGCAGTTCAAAAAATCGAAACTTACCAGAATATAATGATGTATAACACTTGCATGAATGATAAAAAACAACATAGTTATTTGAGTCTCTTTGGCACTGATAAGAAAAAAGGAGAGCCGATCACGCCGGCGCGACCGCCGACTCGAGGGGGTTAAATGGTTTATTTGTCAACGTTTTGTTTATTTTTTCATTGTTTCCTTCTGTTTTATGTGCCGTTGTATTGGCTGATTTTTTATTTATTTTTGTTTTGTTGCTGAACTGTCTCTTCTGTTGGGACAACCAGCGATTTGCTAGTGTGAGGGGCGAGCCTTTCTCTCTATTTGGTGGCAGTACTTTTCCGCGTGCAGTGTTCGACACTTTGGTTGGTGTGTGTGTGTGTGTGTGTGTTTTGCTGTGTTTCTTTCAGAGAATAGGAGAGCTAGGCCCCCAGCCCTGGAGTGGTGGTGTAAGTGTGTATGAATATCGTATTGATTTGTTTACTATTCATTATTTGGTTTGATTAATTTTATTTGATTCATTCTTTGATTTGATTCATCATTTGATTCATCATTTGATTCATTATTTGATTCATTATTTTATTTGATTCATCATTTGATTAATTATTCGATGTATTATTTGATTCATTCTTTGATACAATTAAGTTATGTTCCCTTTCAGTCGGTCACGTTCGACGTACGTCGGAACTGACCGACGAATTGGGATCTGTTTTCAGAGACCGACCTACTTCGAGTAATTAAAAACGAGCCAATAAACATTGGCATGCGATCACGCATTCCACGCACCGCCCCGCGTTGCGGGTATAAATAAGGAAGTGGAAGTGCCGCATACCGCTTTAAACTTCGGAGCCGAGCATTCAGCATTCTGGTGTTCCTACGGAGAGTTTTTCATCATTTACGAGCGGAGAGAAGAAAAGTCCTACCTGTTCCGGTCCAGTGTCGGTGTGACGGTGCCTTGCAGCGGTGGTCGCGAGACTCCGAAGAAAACAAACAGCTGTTTCCACAGCTCGCTGGGCGTTTTCTCATTGAGTGCTCACAGCTTGCACCTTTGAACCGCTGTGAGCCGCGGCCATTTCCCCTGTGTGCCTCGGCACTGTCGGAGCGGTTTTTCTTCTCTCACTAAAAGAGCAACACGGTTTGACCCTGCGTCTTTTTCAAGATGTCATTCAAACCGTGTGTTTCTGGATGCCGTCGATTTCTGTCCCCAGTTGACGGACACGATCGCTGTCTCTCGTGTTTGGGCGTTCAGCACGCAGAGGCGGCTTTCGTGGATGACTCATGTTCGCACTGCGTGAACATGACCATCGCAGTGCTACGGTCTAGGCTCCAATACCTCAAAAGGGGTGGAGTCCCATTGCGTATCCCCCGATCTAGTGGTCCTCCCGCTGCAAAGCAGAGGGCTGCTACTTTGCTACTGAAAGAGTTGTTACCTGTAGTGGAAGAGCCTCTTCTCAATATTATTAACTCGTCTTTATCTTTAGGTCATGTTCCAAGAATATTCAAGTTGGCAGTCATAAAGCCTCTCATTAAGAAGCCACAATTAGATCATAATAACCTGGCAAATTACAGACCAATATCAAATCTTCCATTCATGTCTAAAATACTAGAAAAAGTTGTGTCCGCTCAATTGTGCTCTTTCTTGCAAGAAAATGATATCTATGAAAAATTTCAATCAGGATTCAGGCAGCATCATAGCACAGAAACTGCACTCGTTAAAATCACAAATGATTTACTTCTAGCTTCTGACCAAGGCTGTATCTCAATACTAGTTCTACTCGATCTTAGTGCTGCGTTCGATACTATAGATCATAAAATACTCTTAGATCGACTTCAAAATTACACTGGTGTTCAGGGACAGGCATTAAACTGGTTTAGATCGTATTTATCAGACCGCTACCATTTTGTCTGTCTAAATGGGGAAAAATCAAAGATAACATCAGTAGACTATGGGGTGCCGCAAGGATCCGTGCTAGGCCCTCTGCTATTCTCAATATATATGCTGCCACTTGGTAATATTATAAGAAAACATGGAATTAATTTCCACTGTTATGCTGATGACACTCAATTATATATTTCATCACGACCAGATGAAAACGCTAAATTATCTAAACTGACAGCGTGTGTTGATGATATTAAACACTGGATGACGTGTAATTTTCTGCTATTAAATTCAGATAAAACGGAGGTATTACTTATTGGTCCAAAAAATTGCCCACAAAACCTCTCACAATACAACTTTAACTTGGAAGGATGTCCTGTCGCTTTATCCACTACAGTAAAAGACCTGGGTGTTATATTAGACCGCAACTTATCTTTCGAAAGTCATATTTCATATGTTACAAAAACGGCATTTTTCCACCTTAGAAACATTGCCAAGCTACGTAACATGCTATCTATTTCTGATGCAGAAAAGTTAGTTCATGCATTCATGACCTCGAGATTAGATTACTGTAATGCTTTATTAGCTGGTTGTCCTGCATCATCGATAAACAAACTACAGTTAGTCCAAAACGCAGCTGCTAGAGTGCTTACTAGGTCAAGAAAATATGATCATATAACACCAATTTTATCATCCCTACACTGGTTACCTATTAAGTTCCGTATCAATTACAAAGTATTGCTACTGACCTATAAAGCCCTAAATGGGTTAGCTCCAGTGTATTTAACTGATCTTTTATCGCCCTACAATCCATCGCGCTCTTTAAGATCACTAAACTCGAGGCTTCTGGTCATTCCTAGGATATCTAAGTCCACTAAAGGAGGGAGGGCTTTTTCACATTTAGCTCCTAAACTCTGGAATAGTCTTCCGGATATTGTTCGAGGTTCAGACACGCTGTCCCAGTTTAAAACTAGATTAAAGACGCATCTCTTTAGCCAAGCATTCACATTATAATTAAGTTTTATACTACAGTTAAATCGCACCAACAGCATTAATATTCTGAACAGCAGCTATGCTAATTATTTCCCATCTGCTTTTCTGTTGTTATCTCGGGACACTAGTCCCGAGGTAACTAGTTCATCAGCTCCAGTTTGTATCCAGCCTCTCATGGAGACTTCAGATGCCCCTGTGATGAGACGACTTGACGCCTGTGAAGAGACGACTCAACGCCAGCGTTGTTATGGCCTAAAATAATACATGATTGATTAACTTATCCTAACATTTTTTCTTTAACATTCTCTTTTCTAACATTTTTCAATGTACATTTATGAAATGCACTTTCTGTGAAGCTGCTTTGAAACAATGTGTATTGTGAAAAGCGCTATACAAATAAATTTGAATTGAATTGAATTGAATTGAATACTTTGGCTGATGCCTTTGGTGGAGATCTGAGGGTGACGGTCAGGGCACCCTCGCCCAGTCAACAGGCTGCTCGGGCCCCTCCCTCCTCCGCTGCGCCGGCGCAGTTCCCGGAAGATCGCGGTGGTCCTTCCCATGGGGGGCCACCCGTTTCTTTCGGGGCTCCAACTGAGGATATGTTGCCGATAGCTGCATCGGGGGACGAGCTAATGGACTCTGGAGATGAGGATTCGGCTGCGTTGCCCCCTTCGGGTGTGGCACCGTTGCCCGAGTCTGATCCAGAGCTCACGGCTATGCTTTCCCGGGCCGCCGCGAGTGTCGGGCTCGAGTGGAACCCTCCACCGTGTCCCGAACCCTCGCGGCTGGACGATTGGTATCTCGGGACGGCCCGTGCTGGTTCTCAGCTCCCCGCCCCAGTGCCTTTCTTTCCGGAAGTGCATCAGGAGCTCACGAAGTCGTGGACGGCGCCCTACAGCGCTCGTTCACGATCAGCGAGTTCCTCCGTCCTCACTACCCTCGATGGAGGCGCGGCTAAGGGTTACGTGGAGGTCCCTCCAGTGGAACGGTCGGTTGCGATGCAACTGTGTCCTAAGACCGGCTCCGACTGGCGGGGCCATCCGCGTCTCCCCTCCCGGGCGTGTAGGTTCTCGTCCAGCCTAACGGGCAAGACCTACACAGCCTGTGGAGAAGCCGCGTCTTCTCTGCATGCCATGGCGCTCCTGCAGGTCTACCAGGCCAAGGCGCTCAAGGAATTGCACGAGGGTAGTTCCGACCCAGGGGTTATGCAGGAACTGCGTACCGCAACGGACCTCGCCCTCCGGGCGACGAAAGTTGCCGCACGCACCCTGGGTCGGGCGATGTCCACTCTGGTGGTCCAGGGACGCCACCTATGGCTGAACCTGGCAGATATGCGTGAGACCGACAAAGTGCGGTTCCTCAACGCCCCTGTCTGTCAGGCCGGCCTCTTCGGCGACGCCATCGAGAGCTTCGCCCAGCAGTTCTCGGTGGCACAGAAGCAGACGGAGGCCATCAAGAACATCCTGCCCCGGCGACCTGCTGCTGCCTCCACCCAGTCGCCGGCTGCACCTCCACCTGCTCGTCGCCGAGGGCGTCCCCCTGCGGCCGCCTCCGCCCCTGCTAAACCCAAGCAGCAGCCTCCACCATCGGGGAAGCAGGGTGCCGGCCGTCAGGGTGCCGCCCAACCCGTGTCGGGGCCCGCTAAGTCGGCAGGCAAGCGCAAGGGCAAGCCCTGACACGGGGAGCCCAGGGAGAAGAGGAGCTGCTCCAGGGGAGGAGGAGGACCGGGGGGAGGATGTCAAGACTGGTACCGTAAAAAACATCCTGCCGCTGGCCCTCCGGGGTCCAGCGGTACCCACATTCTCAATAAAAGAGCAGTTTCTTCCCTCCCTGAGCACCGAGAGGGACAGGTTGGCAGTGCGCGACGCCCCCGGGCCTTGCCACTCCTTTCCTTCCCTCTCACCCCTCGCCAGGGGGCAGCAGAGTGGGCACCGAGGACGCCCCCGGGCCTTCTCACCCACTCTCTGCCCCACCTGGAGTATTCAGACAACATTCCGGGCCGCCTCCGGGCCTCCCGAGTCGGGTCTGAATACTCCACCTCGCTGCCTCACCCCGGGTACGTCTGTGGTGCCGTTGGTCCCGCTAGTTCGGTCTCTGGGGGCCTGGCTAGGTCTCCCCAGGCCGTCTCGCTGGCTCATCCGTACCATCAGACTCGGCTATGCGATTCAATTCGCACGCCGGCCTCCCAAGTACAGGGGCATCCTCTTCACCTCCGTGCGGAGCAGCAATGCCCATGTCTTGCGGTCCGAGATCGATGTCCTGCTGGCGAAGGGCGCGGTCGAGCCGGTTCCTCCTGCCGATATGAGGTCGGGGTTCTACAGCCCCTACTTCATTGTACCCAAGAAAGGGGGTGGGTTAAGACAAATCTTGGACCTGCGCATTCTGAATCGGGCCCTGCACAAGCTTCCGTTCAAAATGTTAACGCAGAAACGCATTTTCCAATGTATCCGTCCCCAAGATTGGTTCGCAGCGATCGACCTGAAGGACGCGTACTTTCATGTCTCTATCCTTCCTCGACACAGACCGTTCCTGCACTTTGCGTTCGAGGGGAGGGCATATCAGTACAAAGTCTTGCCCTTCGGGCTGTCCCTGTCGCCTCGCGTCTTGGCAGCCATTGTTCCGCTCAGAGAACGCAGCGTTCGCTTACTCAACTATCTCGACGACTGGCTCATACTCGCCCAGTCTCGGGAGCAGTTGTGCGAACACAGGGACATGGTGCTCAGTCACCTCAGCCTGTTGGGACTTCAGGTCAACCGAGAGAAGAGCAAACTCTGCCCCGCGCAGAGGATCTCTTATCTCGGTATGGAGCTGGATTCGGTCAGCCGGACAGCGCGCCTTACTCCAGAGCGCGTCCGGTCAGTGTTGAACTGCTTGAATACGTTCAAAGGCAGGACAGTGGTCCCACTGAAATTCTTTCAGAGGCTCCTGGGGCACATGGCATCTGCAGCCGCGGTAACGCCACTCGGATTGCTTCATATGAGACCGCTTCAACGCTGGTTGCACGACCGAGTCCCGAGATGGGCGTGGCAGAGCGGTCAGTACCGGGTCCTAGTCACTCCTTACTGTCGCCAAACCTTCAGTCCGTGGTCAGACCCCTCGTTTCTCCGGGCCGGAGTGTCCCTAGAACAGGTGTCAAGGCATGCTGTGGTCTTCACGGATGCCTCATCCACGGGCTGGGGGGCCACGTACAACAGGCACGCAGTTTCGGGTCTGTGGACGGGGCATAACTGCGTTGGCATATCAATTGCCTAGAGTTACTGGCGGTACGTCTTGCCCTGGCCCGGTTCAAGAAACCGCTTCGGGGCAAGCACGTACTGGTCCGTTCGGACAGCACTGCGGCCGTTGCGTACATCAACCGTCAGGGTGGTCTACGCTCCCGTTGCATGCTCCGGCTAGCCCGCCATCTCCTCCTGTGGAGTCAGAAGTTTGTGAGGTCACTTCGTGCCATTCACATCCCAGTTGCGCTGAACCAGACAGCCGACGAGCTCTCTCGCCAGTCGACACCTCCGGGCGAATGGCGACTCCACCCCCGGAGCGTCCAGCTGATATGGGAGCACTTCGGAGTTGCACAGGTAGACCTGTTCGCTTCTCCGGACTCGACCCATTGCCAGTGGTACTACTCCCTGACCGGAGGTACCTTAGGCATAGATGCACTGGCGCACAGCTGGCCCCGGGACCTACGCAAGTATGCGTTCCCCCCAGTGAGCCTTCTCGCACAGACACTGTGCAAGGTCAGGGAGGACGAGGAGCAGGTCTTGTTAGTTGCGCCCTACTGGCCCAACCGGACCTGGTTCCCAGAACTCACACTCCTCGCGACAGCCCCTCCCTGGCCGATCCCCCTGAGGAAGGACCTGCTTTCTCAGGGGCGGGGCACTCTATGGCACCCGCGTCCAGACCTCTGGAATCTCCATGTCTGGTCCCTGGACGGGACGCGGAGGTTCTAGGTGGCCTACCACAAGCAGTGGTAGACACCATCGCTTCAGCTAGAGCCCCCTCTACGAGGTGCCTCTACTCTCTGAAGTGGAACCTGTTCGTCGAGTGGTGCTCTTCCCGCCGGGAAGACCCCCGAAAGTGTTTGATTAACGTTGTGCTTTCCTTCCTGCAGGATGGGTTGGATCGAAGGCTGTCTCCCTCCACCCTCAAAGTGTACGTCGCAGCAATAGCGGCGTATCATGATGCAGTAGACGGTAAATCCTTAGGTAAGCACCACTTAATCGCCAGGTTCCTCAGAGGTGCGAGGAGACTAAATCCTCCTCGTTCTACCTCGATACCCTCTTGGGACTTAGCCCTGGTGCTCAGAGCACTTCAGGGTCCCCCATTTGAGCCTTTACAGTCTGTTGAGATAAAAATCCTGTCCATGAAGACAGTTCTCCTGATTGCATTGGCTTTAATCAAGAGGGTAGGGGACCTGCATGCACTCTCGGTCGACGAATCGTGCCTAGAATTCGGGCCGGCCAACTCTCACGTTGTCCTGAGACCCCGGCCTGGATACGTGCCCAAGGTTCCTACCACTCCCTTTCGGGACCAGGTGGTGAACCTGCAAGCGCTGCCTTCGGAGGAGGCAGACCCAGCCCTAGCTTTGTTGTGTCCCGTCCGCGCTCTTCGCGCTTACGTTGACCGTTCAGATCCTCACAGCAGCTCTTCATCTGTTACGTAGGCCAGCAGAAGGGAAAGGCTGTCTCCAAGCAGAGGTTGGCCCACTGGATAGTGGATGCCATTGTCTTGGCCTACCAGTCCCAAGACGTACCTTGCCCGTTCGGGTTGCGAGCACACTCAACAAGGAGTGTTGCTTCTTCCTGGGCGTTGGCTCAAGGCGCCTCGCTGACAGATATATGTAGAGCTGCGGGCTGGACGACACCTAACACGTTCGCTAGATTTTATAGCCTCCGTGTAGAGCCGGTATCTTCCCGCATTCTCGCCCCCAGTGGCCAGCAGCGCTAAGTGCCCGTTCTAAGTGTCGGCTTGCATACGCCACTCCCGCCCTCTGGGCCGGATACGTGCGTCTATTTTTGCTCCAGTCGTGTTCCCCGAAATTCGGCTAACCCTGTGAGTTCCTCCGTCACCCCTTCGGTGTCAGACGTGGCGGCCGTCTGATGCCAGGCCTGCACCCGTATGCTTGTGGAACGTGTGTGTAGGCTGGGTTCCAAATGTTGCGGTCCCCTCTAGGCTACCCCATATGTGTATTTTCCACGGTACCAGCTACCCTACTCGGCTAGCCCTGTGTCTTTCCCTCGACAGAGCTTCCTCTGTCGTCTCTAGTTGTGTTCTTCCCCCCCTGGAACCAGGTTGGGTCCACTCTAGAGACTGCCATTTGTTGCACTACCCTGTTAGGTTAGTCCTTATGTGTATTCCACCTCTCCTTCCATTGAAGGACGTGGTCCGCAGCGTACCATCTTCCGAGACGGGCACGCTTTCCCAGCGTTATCCAATAGTCACGCTGAGTGGGTCTTGCAGGAACAGCAGTGACTGTCCTTCCCTGCCCGGAGCCCTGACTCCCACTCTAACATAGGAGTGTTCCAGCGAGCTCAGGCAGGACGCTGGAAGGGCCAGCCTCCTGGCGTGTTGGTAGGGATCCCAATTCGTCGGTCAGTTCCGACGTACGTCGAACGTGACCGACTGAAAGGGAACGTCTCGGTTACGTATGTAACCCTCGTTCCCTGAAGGAGGGAACGGAGACGTACGTCCCGTCGCCAGGTGCTGTGCTTCAGCTGAAGGCCAGAGCCACTTATCTCGGCTCCTCAGTTGAAAACGATATGCGGCACTTCCACTTCCTTATTTATACCCGCAACGCGGGGCGGTGCGTGGAATGCGTGATCGCATGCCAATGTTTATTGGCTCGTTTTTAATTACTCGAAGTAGGTCGGTCTCTGAAAACAGATCCCAATTCGTCGGTCAGTTCCGACGTACCTCTCCGTTCCCTCCTTCAGGGAACGAGGGTTACATACGTAACCGAGACGTTTTTTGTACTCCATCTCTGTCTCACGTCTTGACTCAGCTGTGATCGAACCTTCACAAAAGAACCCTTAAGGGTTCTTTTGTGAAGAGCAATTCCCCGGTATTATAGCCCCCGGGTTGCATAGACCCTCTGGGGGTGGGTTATCTGTATGGATAATTCCCCTCCCGGAATAAAGTATACCAAATTCTGACATGATTCCTTTGGAGGGATTTCCACTCTGCCACATATAGTAGAATGTCTGTTAGGGGACCATCACAATAAAGAGTTAGCAGATATTATGCAGACAGTCTACTAATAATCTAATGAGAGTTAGTTGATGTGTAGTTGCAAAGTTACTTATAGCCAACAGAATGTTCAAAAGAGACCATCAAAATAAAGTGTTACCCATCACTGTCAATCGCTAGATAACCTCATACAAGCTGATGAATGAAATTAAATCACGGGTTCCCATTCAGTCAGTCACGTTCGACGTTATATCGGACTGACGTCATGGGGTCTCGCCTGGGAGCCCAATCACCTCCAAGTGGTAACAAAACAAGCCAAGCCAATGGACATTGGTCAGTGAGATTTGTATGCCGAGTTACACCCACCCGGACATACGGGTATAAATAGGACCAGCATTACTCACTTCATTCATACATTCCTTCGGTATCGAGCGGTAGTAAGCGATTTGTCATTTCCAGATCACCTTCTGCAAAAGAGAGTACAATTTCTCTAAAGAGAGCAAAAAGTAATTTTCATTGCTATTAGGAATATAATCTCCGAAAACAGCCATTATTATTGCTTCAGAGTAGAGCCACGGGTCTGGTTAGCACTCAGTTACAGTGGGAGCCTCTTCATCGTGTCCGCCCCCACGAACTTCCCACTCCTCTAGTGCACCATGTGCCGTTGAGTTGCCGAATGTTCGTGTGGGTCCCTCACATCAGGCACCCTATATCTCATTCGGTGCTCCGGATGAGGACGGATGTTGATCGCTGCATCGGAGAGTGGACTTTTGGGATGCATTGCTTCCCGGGTCAGGCCTCAGCACTCTGCTGTCCCTTTGGTGCCATTCGTACGGAGTTTGGCTTCCCTGCCCATCCCACTGGCTTATTCGGACAGTCAGTTATGCGATTCAGTTCGCCCAGGTGTACCCCCAGGTAGATCCAGGGGTAGGACGATCCTGTCCTGTGGACCGAGATTGCTGCCCAAAGGACGCAATACAGCCTGTCCCTCCGGCCAAGATGAATTTTACAGTCCATACTTCATAGTACCCAAGAAGAGCGGGGTGTTACGGCCAATCTTGGATCTGCGTGTCTTGAATTCGCCCCCAGGATCAGTTTGCAGTGATCGACCTGAAGAACGCGTACTTCCATGTCTCGATTTTACCTCGACACAGACGTGGACTTAACAAAGCCGCAGAATCTGCCCTTTCCCCGCTCAGGGAGGTGGGCATTCACATCTTAAACTATCTCAACGACCCTGGTCCAGTCCTGAGATCAGTTATGCGGGGACCTGGTGTTCATGGGGGACTGGTGGTCAGGTACCTCCAGAGATGGGCATGGCGCCATGGCTCGCTCCATGTGGCCATCACACCAAGATGTCGCCAAACAATCAGCCTGTGATCGGACCTTGCCTTTCTACAGGCCGGAATGACCCTAGAACAGGCATGAGCAACTTTTGTGGCCAATGGCCGTGTGGCCAACATTTTTTCTCATTCATACCAAGGGGCCAGATTACTAATCCACACTCACACCTTTTACACCTTCTTACTCAATTTACTTTTTATTAAGGGAAATCAATGTATAATTAATGTAATTTGTTTTTAAAGATTTTATTAAATATAAAACTTGTGCAATTATGCTAATACAAAGGGGAAACTTTTATTAGTAATATTAGCCTACCTCATGTAAATATAAACATCTCAATTTCATTGTCTGTAAATTTGCAACAAATGTACAGATGTCCTCCTATTTTTGATTACAAGCCTAGAGAATACTCAACTCAACCTCAGAGAACAGTTAAAATGTGTTTATTCAAAAAGAGTTGTTCCAAATGGTATTAACATAATCCACATCCACATATTACCATGAATAAAAATACTATTTTTTTAAAATGTATAAGAACATAATTAAGTGCATATATTTCTGTCATGCATTTTGGCAAAAAGCGTTTCCACTGCGGTGCTGATAACAGAGCTTTTTGGAATTTAATACAAATGAGTCAGTCGTGGTCTTGGTAAAGCAAGAGTTTACACATGATATGCGATGTAAATCGCGACTGCATTATGGAGGAATCAGGCATCGACCTCTCCTGGTTTAATTTACTATTAACATCATAATATGAACATAATCATCATAATTATTTAATTTATCAAATGGATTATCCGAGTGGTCTAGCGGGCCTTATTTAACCCTAAAACAGTTAATGTAAACCACGAGTTACATACTCTTTAGTGTCTTGTTTGGGCATAAGAAAGATTTTTTTCATCAAATCCTTTTATCATTTATCATAGTCTGGTCTGTCTTGAG
The DNA here is from genome assembly GCF_949357685.1 of Gobio gobio. NCBI lineage: Eukaryota > Metazoa > Chordata > Actinopteri > Cypriniformes > Gobionidae > Gobio > Gobio gobio. The sequence continues at coordinate 26,748,660 of NC_137099.1, read as the reverse complement.
TATGCTGGTCACATGATTTATTTCAAGTTTTCTGTGATCAATTAGTCAGCCTGTCCTAAACCCAACATGAGCGCCATTGGTGCAGGACATTCAGATTTTGTGATAAATAAATATATATTCATCTTAATTTTTTTCAGAAAAAAAATTTGCAAAACAACTGCTAATATTAATTGTGAACATTGTCTTAAGATGTTGAAAAAGAAAATTAAGTTATATGTTGCTCATGCTTTTGTTTACTGCATTTTGAAGGTATGTAACTCCTAGTTCACGTTGCCTGTTTAGGGTATAAAAAAGGATCATCCACAGTATTGACAATGAATGGTGTTTCAAGGTAAACTGTGCTCCCTGTACTGGTCATTGTATTATTGTGAATTCCGGGGTGATGAGTGAGGGGTCGGTTGTGGGTGGTGGGACGGCCAGTAGAAATCTTGTTCCAGGACCAGGGCCCTTAGGGAAGACCCTTATAGGCCCTCCAGGCCTCTGGGCACACTGTACACAGTTCCCCTTCTCAATCTATGTAGTTTGAGTTAATCATTTTTTGCAAATGTTAATATACACATGTAAAATTTATATTATTACTTTTTGTTGACTACATCTTTGCATTTTGGTTCCCGCATCCAGACCTCTGGAATCTCCACGTGTGGTCTCTGAATGGGATGCGGAGGACTTAAGTGGCCTATCACTGGCGGTGGTAGACACTATCACTTCAGCTACAGCTACAGCTGTCTCCAAACAGAGGTTGACTCACTGGGTAGTGGATGCCATCACCTTGGCATACCAGTCCCAAGGCCATGCCCCCCTAGAGGTGAGAGCTCACTCTACTCGGGGTGTTGCTTTCTCCTTGGCATTGGGAAGACATCTGCAGAGCCCTGGGCTGGGCGACACCTAACAATTTTGTGAGATTCTATAATCTCAGAGTGGAGCCGGTCTCTTCCTGCGTGTTGGGTACAAACAGGTAATGTGCGGGAAGACTGGGAAGACAGCAACTTTGACCGTCCCTAGGGTAAGACCCTGTCCTTTCCATCCCCTTCGGTATGGAGGACTTCCTTCGGGCTTACTTCAGGCACTGGGTAAGTTACATTTGTGAGAGTAGTTGCTAAACAGGCACGCCATGGCTTGCCAGCATCTACATCTCCAACACTCGTAACACAGTTCACATGGCTTTGGTGCTTTCCATTGGAATCCCATGATGTCAGTCCGACGTAACTTTGAATGCAACTGACTGAATGGGAACGTCTAGGTTACTAATGTAACCCCAGTTACCCTGAAGGAGGGAACGGAGATGTTGCTATCCCCAGTCATAGCCCTGAACCACAGCTGAATGGCCGGGATTCTGTCTTGGCTCCTCAGCTAAGTATGAATGAAGTGAGTAATGCCTGTCCTATGTATACCCATATGTCTGGGTGGGTTTGACTTGGCATGCAAATCTCACTGACCAGTGTCCATTGGCTCGTTTTGTCAAGTCAAGTCACCTTCATTTATATAGCGCTTTTAGCAACACAGGTTGCTTCAAAGCAGCTTTACAGTGATACCAGGAAATGTATTTTGTTTAGAAGAAAAGCTAAAGTAAGTTTTTGATTTATTAATTTCCGATGTAAAAACTGATTAGTTATTTAATTTGTTGCCACTTAAACAACACGATCCTCAACTAAAACAGAAAACTCCCAATGCATTTCAGACCCAATCCGCATGGCAACAGCACTTGGTGGCCCGAGAACGCAAACCATGAAATAGGTTTGAAATAGTTTTGAAACTATACCATCATCATACCCGCACAAACCCCAAAAAAGGCGAGCATTACGTGTTCAGCCAATAGGCAAGTGCGTTTGAATATGTATGTGCATATGTGTTTTTATCTGTACAGCGGGGAAGGGAAGGGAAGGAGGCCTTCCCAGGAGAGAGTCTAGTTGACATGGTCTCTGCTGACACTTCAGGGCTGCGTTGTGGTCATGTCTAGGAGCAGGTCCACCATCTGATCTTGATCCGGCAGACTACAGTAAACCTCGGGATAAACAGAGAGACTAACATTAGTGTAGATGCCATTCTTTTTGTGATGTAACGAGTATCAAGTGTTATGGGAAGTGTTCCCGGTTCCGGCAGACCTAGTTAATGCAGCCTAACAATTAATTAACTGATTTGAATAATAGAAATAGATAATATTCTATGTGTATGCCATAGTAAAGAGAACGGTCCTAGCACTGAGCCTTGCGGTACTCCATACTGAACTTGTGATCGGTATGACATCTCTTCATTTACTGCTACAAACTGATAGCAGTCAGATAAGTACACTCTAAAAAAAAAAAGGTTCTATATTGCACCAAAAATGGTTCTTGGCTCGTAATCATAGGGGAACCTTTTTTAGTGCTATATAGCACCAATTTTGGTGCTTCAGTGGTTCTTCAGCGGTTCTTCAGAGGTTCTTCAGCGGTTCTTCAGAGGTTCTTCACCGGTTCTTTGACTAAGGTGCTATATAGCACCTCTGAAGAACAGCTGAAGAACCACTGAAGCACCAAAATTGGTGCTATATAGCACTAAAAAAGGTTCCCCTATGATTACGAGCCTTTTTTTTTTTGAGTGTATGATTTAAACCATGCCAATGCTATTCCACTAATGCCAACATCATTTTCGAGTCTATTCAAAAGAATGTTGTGGTCGATAGTATCAAATGCAGCGCTAAGATTGAGTAACACTAATAGAGAGATACAAATATGATCGGATGATAAGAGAAGATGTAGGGATTGAGGGCGCACCAGACACAAATGAATCTTCCAGATGATTCGTTCAAACATAATTCCACACAAAACCCAACTCAACACTCCAGACCTCATAAATCAACCATCTAAAGAGTCAAACCAGATCTCCATTTTTGCAATGACCTTTAAATGAACTCCGAGTGACACGGTTACAATCCACAGGAAAAACCCACAGAAACTGTTTGTTACATATAAACTCCATCAAATCATTCAAAGGATTGATCGTTGGACTTGCATTCAAACAGCCTTCGACTGCATAATTCTATATTATGTCTATATAAAATACACGTGACCATTATGCATATATATACCTCACAGTTCCTGTAATTATGTAACTATTGAATGAGAGAATGAAAGTGCACCATGCTTGGTATCTTTATGTTTGTTTGTTTGTTTATAATTCAGAAGATGATTTTAATTAAATTTGTCTAGAATGTATCGTGCTCTTATAATAAGAAATCATGTCTAAATGTACTCTGCTTTAGAGCAATTATCTTAACAGATAATTTATGGTGAGGGGTGGGGACACAGTCACCTCGGAACCAAAGATAATACCTAATTGGTCAGGACCCATCCAGGAGAATGGGCAGACATTTTGAGTTTATAATCTCAGAACACGAACAAAGAGTTAGTTCAAGAATCAGTTCAAGGAGACATAAGATGATGAGATAGAAAATCAGACGATCGTGGCAGACCAAGATCCGAGAAAATGGGTTAACAATTTCATTTCAAGCCATCTAAATACTTTCATCTCACTTTCCTTTCTTTTACTTAGTTTCTTTTCTTTCCGTTGAGTCTCGTGTTCTAAGTTAAGTTTTGCTGCAAAGTTTGCGCTTCAACTTCAAACAACACCCACAAGACTTTCCCAAGACGTCGATCAAAGACACAACAAGACCGTCAGCGAATCAAAGAACCGGGGAACCCCTCTGCAGCCAGGACGAAGGAAAAGGGAATACCCATTCAAAGATGATACGAGCTACAAACGCAAGTAATACCTACAGATTCTAACTGAACTGATGCATTGATATCAAATTGAATAACCCCGCCTAAGAAACAATAGGAGGGTTAAATGATTCATTCATGTGTTTTAAATGCATATATTGCTAGAAACTTGGGATTTCATAATTTCACTCTCTTAAAACTAATTATTTCCTCACTTTCTTCCTTTCTGCAACGCGTGTGAATGTGTGTGTCCGTGTGTTTGTGTTATATATTAGTTTTATGTGTTAGAGCAATCAATAAATTTTTGTTTGTATTTAAAGATACGTGTTCTTGTGTTATGTGCTTACGAATGTAATGTCTTAAACGTAATGTCTGCTGATCTACTATGTTACCTGACTATTGTAGTGTTTCACTACTGTGTGGATATTAATATCCGCTGCAGAGTTGATAGTTATGACACTGGACGAGTCATTTACTCGGCCGTAAAATAATTAACTCTTTCAAAATTCCCTATGAATTAATTCATAATTTAATTTGAGCTAAATAGACCTGTTTCCCTTATAACAGAGTCCTACACAGATTATTTGTAACTCTAATGAGAAGAGTCTTAGTACTATAATACGGTCTACATCCTGACTGGAATCCTCACATATATAATTTCTTTCTAAAATGGAGCATAGTTGTGAAGACACTGCCTTTTCTAATATTTTTGACAGAAAGTGTAGATTTGAGATTGGCCTGTAATTGACAAATTTAGTTGGATTAAGTTGCGTTTTTTTAATAGTGGTTTAATAATAGCCATCTTAAAAGTTTCCGGTACATATCATAGTGAAGATGAATTAAGAAAATTTTAATTTAGCCACTGTATCAAATAAATACCTAGGGTTGTGTTTGTTTTCTTCTAAGAGAGTCGAAAAATAAGCAGATTTAGCTATTTTAGAGACTTTCTGTACGCAATAATGCTCTCTTTCCACGAAATGCGAAAAACCTCCAGTTTTGTTCTCTTCCAGCTGTGCTCCATTTTGTTACCACTTGGAGGTGATTAGGCTCCCAGGCGAGACCCCATGACGTCAGTCCAACGTAATGTCTCTGTTCCCTCCTTCATTGGTAGCCTAATCTAGACGTTCTTACCTGGCCACCCCTGAAAAAGTTCTGGCTCCACCCCTGCTATGGTTACTTATGATTGGCACCTTCAGTAGCCTACCTTGTCGGTTCTCGTTTCTCCTATGTTCCTGATCCCCTGAATATTTTGCATTGTTAATAAAGACTGTCTATTTGTATTTTTCTTTGTCTTTGTGTGTGCTGACTACACATTACACTCCCTGCAAATAATATAATTTATTGAAATAAAAAGCTACTTAACTGTACTTGAAGAAAATACACTTTCATGATTGTTTCTTAACACACATAAGTATTATATCATATATATATATATATATATATATATATTTAAATGTCTTGCTTTAAAGAAGTACACTTATTTTGATGTCGACTAATACACTAAAACATTGTAAACATGTAAAGTACTTGATTAAAATTTTTTTTTTAAAATATATTATATTGCAACTTCATCATTACAAATCTGTGGTTACAAATATTTAAATGCATAACATACGTACGTTTCTATAGAATAGAAATAATTATGAAATTACATACAGTATAAAGATGTACTAAAGTCCGGCACTCTAAAGTTCAGCTAATTGCATTTAATTTAAATGTAAACTATGATAGTTTTATTTAATTGCAATTAATATTAAATCTGAAAATAATACATTCAGTTTCAATATCCTTTTTATAAAGTACATCTATATTTATATATATTTTTTTTTTAATTAAAAAGTATGCTAAAGTGTACTTATTTTCTGCAAGGAATAGTATGTGTGAATTCCATTTAATGCATTTTTTAATAAATAGGATACAATTAGGGATTGTTAGAATCCAATCATTGATGAAAAAATACAGTAAAAAAAAAGGTTACAAATATATGATAATTGCAGACTCTTCACAAACAGATTTAAATACTACAAAATAGGGTCACATATATGATAATTGTAAGTTACATTAGCAAACATATTATAACAATTAAACTTTGAGATCAAAGTGTATGATATGTCTTCAGTGGACTACATTATGACACTATGATGGCACAATTGATTGCATAACTGATTGCAATATCAGTGTGCATTGACTTGAGACAAGCAACCCTTTTGAGCACTCTCAGAATAAATCGATTTCATTAACTTTGACGGGAATAGATTAATGGCTCTTTTAGAAGCAGCACTGAGAATATACTTGTGGAAATTGGTTGTGTCTGGAATTACTTTTCTTTATGAGGCTATTTTTTCTTGGCTTTCTGTAGAAGTGTTTTATACTGGCTTGTATATATGTTATTATGATGTCAATGATTTTGATATGTGTAAAATTATTCACAGATTATAGAAATATCAAATTATAGAAATAAAAGAGGAATAAAGCTGTTTGTAATATATTAAGGACAGGCCAATGAATGCCACTGATCTTCAGGTGATACTTTAACCATTGTTCTGTAGAGAGATAGTATTATTGGGATATATGCCTAGTTGCAACAAAACATATCAGTGGATGCCAAGTAAAACATTTAATTACATTTGACCCCCAGCGTTACCTGTTTTGAAACAGCAAACACAGCATGAAACCCAGTGAATGCACAGGCCGTCTCTGTGGATGAACAGGCCCATCTATTCAAGCAAAACACAATCATTAAATGTTCAACTAACCAGCGCTAATGGCAGCAGTAGTCAATGACTCTTACAAAAACAGCACTGTTTAATTATATATCCTGTGCAAAATTTTCAGGCCAATTTTACATTTATGTAAGAAATGAGTCATAGTTTAGACTATTATTTGAAGACAAAGAGTGAGTTTAGAAATGGATTAGTCTTGGAGAATTGTCTTTCTTGGGGACCTACTCTTACCAGCTCTATTTACTATCATTTACCTATTGTGCTCATTGGCCTAGCAAACGCACAAATTTGGCATGATGCGTAAGCCATTTTGCAGTCCTAAATGCTCAATGAACTATGATCTGCTTGTGAAGTGAAGCTTTCTGTCTGTGGATGTTACACATGAAGTCTCAAACAGTAAGTCTGTGATCAGTCGAGAGTGACTGAGATGGAGTGAAGAGACGGCTAAATGTTGACTAATCTTTGGTGTTTGGCGGCTGCAATGCTGTTTAATCAATGAGTTGTTGAAGATAATCTAAAATATATGGGATTATATTAATCTATCTTGAGGTAGATTTACTGTATAATAGATAGAAGTCTGCTGCTAGTTGGTTTTATGTGGTTTTGCTTATTAGAGGTAATCTCTCACAGTCATTACCAGTCGCTTGGATTTAAATGAATTGTGAAGTTCTTAATGTGGTACTGTGATGTCTCTGCTGCTTTAAGGTTTTCCAAGTTTTTTTTTGGTGAAGAAAAAAAAACGGATTTACAAAATGTGTATTGAAGTTTTTATTTAGTTTTTTTTCCTCTCTCTCATTAAAAATCATGGTAAGTATTTAAAAATCACATTGTTACTGATGATAAAGGACAACTTTATTTTTGGTCTTTACAAAGATGGGTTGTAACACCAGTGATAAATTGCATCCTAAATTGGAACCTTTTCACATTTTCAGGTTTCTGAGATTGTTTTATTATTTTTAAATATGCAAAATTTTTGAGAGCCCAAAAGTTTAATAACATTTAATAATAGTCTGATTCACAATGGTAAGCTTGTAATAATGTGTTATAATTTGAGTGGTACTGGTAGGTTTCTGTGGGAAATTCGAGCATGCCACTGTTCGTCTTTGCGTCATTACGTCACGTCTGTATTTATAAAGATGGAGTCCTGGCTATCACATGTGAGGATGCTGCAGGTGGCGGATCATTTATAGCCTTTTCTCACAGCAGCTGGAATAATTCAATTTATCATTTCGATGGCAGATTGTAATCCAGAAAGGTCCAAACGACAATAATCAGTGACAACTGGAGATTCTTTTGTAGTCAAAAGCAAAAGATTAGACAGTACAGAAATTGAAATCTACAGCTAACGCTAATACACACTAAATACACGTAGTCACGCAATGCTGATGTTAACATTAACAATTTAAGATCAAAGTATAACAATTATAAATATAGCAATTATAATTTTGGAGTTACAGACATTTATATGAAAAAACGTAAAAAATGACTGACACCTGACTTTGATTGGATTTTACTACCCCTTAATATCAATATTTTGACATTTGGGCATTATTATATTGCTATCGACCAATGTTTTCGAACTTCTGCCGCTGGTTTCGTCTCGATCGGACAAGCAGTTTTGAAAATATCAGCTAATGTTTTTTAAGCTCTAAATTACGACGCTGTCCAAACCATACGCCAAAACCTGGCAATTCTGGTATCGTTGGTCTCGGCAAGGATTCAGGAGACAAAAAAAGTTACTCCCATGAAAATAAGTCAACCACACCCAAAGTTACAAGCATTTGAAGAAAAAAAAATCTCCACTAGGTGGCGCTTTTTTTTTTCAAAACAAAAAAAATTGTTTTGTTGTTGTGTTTTTCATTAAGAATAATAGGCTAATGAACCCACAATTCAAGTAACCCGCCACAGAATTGCCGCCAATTCAAAACCGAAACTAAAATGTGCACGGCCGCACAGAGCGCGCATTTACGGCTGCACTCTCATTCATTCACGGCCACACAGAGCGTGCATTTAGGGCTGCACTCTCATTCATTCACAGTGTGTGCACACTGGCGCGTTTTCAGTTCATTGCTATGAAAGCTTAAGTTTTATAGGAATTCTTTGAAACTACTGGTTTTGCTCCGCTCCGTTATGAATGCCTGAGCGCCATGTGCATGTTACTTTTGGTTAGATAGAATTAGTGATTTGCCCAGTGCCCAGTCGGTGATACCGGTATTACCGGTGTTGTCACAAGTCGATTAACTGGTGGGAAAATTTGCTCACCGTCACATCCCTAGTTTGATGTGATATGAGCTAAGCGATCGTTAGATTTCATCACCGTTAGTAGCGCAATTTATTTCTTTATTTTCTCAGTTGGTAAGAACAAAAGTGTTCGTGGCATCAAGGAGGCAAAACTTACGGACTGCAGCTTTAAATTGAACACTCAACAGTGTTTCCTATAGAAGCCTTTAAAAATCATCACTGCATACTAATGAATAAAGAACCTTCAAGAGAGCTATAGATCCTTCAGAAGTTCCATGTAAAGGAAGAGTGGTTCGGCTTAATCTATGATAGACAGCCCCTACCAATAACACTGGTTGTGTGATGTCCAGTGAAGCCTCAACACCTTTATAAATAGTTTCCTCGCTCACTCCACAGAAAGTGAGAAGATCTTGCATAACATAAAAGGCTGATGCGGAAGATGCTACATGCTAATACAGGCTGTAGTGATGTTTGTTTGTTTGTTCGTTCATTCATTCTCCCATTCTCCAAAATATATCCTGTTGTGAGGAAAAAGGGAAGGACATAACATGACTGTAGGATAAACGCAATACTGAAAAATAGGGGTTTAGTGCTAACATCCTAAAATTATGCATTCGTAACCTTTGATGGAAGTGTTCCAAAGAACCACAATCCCACAACCGGTGCATTTCTGACCTTTAAAGCTATGAATCAGCATAATTTTCATTATTATTTCATATTGTACTGTGCAAAACCAACAACTACTCACTTTACCCATTTTCACTACTGACCATACAGCCTGCATGAAGTCTCCATCAAACGACAGATGAGAAAAACAAACATACAACAAGCACAGCAGTGTTTCTTTCTCATTTTTATTTCTCAGGACTAAGCAGAGGGTAAATGTTTTTCACACATAAAAAGTTAAAAATACTCTCATATAATTTCCTCCCAATCCAGTTATCTCACACTTTTGAACCAAGCACTTTTCTAACAATAGATTTCATAGATTACATAACTGCAGGGCAAACGTCTTCATTTGTAATTTATCATATACTAAAAATACAATACATATCAAGCAAATGGTAGGGGTAATTAAATCGTCCAGGGAGGCAAAGAGAGGTCTTAATTAAGTTACGAAAGCAGCATACGCTAGAGCCCCAGAGGAATTTCCAATGGAGCTTGACATACTGTGACTTATACTGTAATTATAGCTGTAATACTGTGCTAAAACCAATGCAAACAAAACGCTTTGGCTTCTCTCACTGTTTAGTCATTTTGACCCAAGGTCATAATCTAAAGTGATAAAGAAAACTTTAATTTGGATAAATGTGCAGAAAATCACAATTCAAAAATAATTGTTCAGTGTCAAAATCACAATCATGATTTGTAGCCAAAGAATAAAAACATTGGGTGCAGATGCAAATAATATAAAGTTAACTTGAAATCAGCTGATGAAAATATAAAAAGTTTAAAAAATAAATTTCTCAATTGTCTTAAAGGTATAAAAGGCATTTTTATAGGCTTAAAAATATTTGGTAACACTTTAGAATAATGGACCGTCATGATGCATGAAGTAATGGAGGACAATTGAGTAGTATTACATTAACACTTCAGCTACTACTATTAACTAATATGAAAACAAGCTTGACTAATCAGTAAGTAATAGCAAATTTAGCTCCTTATTAGGTAATCAGTAATAATTACTAAATGAGATTTGTCTCATTAATAACTGTCAACTAACTTTGACATAATGTACAGAATTACCAATTAATTACTAATCACAACATGACGTACCAGTTGTCCTTATGGTCATACATTGCACCAGGGTTACACCAGTGTTTCTAAATCCTGCACGAGTCGCGGTTCCCCAACACTGTACATTTTGGAAGTCGCTCATTTGAACAAAAACATAGAGTATATACACCGATCAGGCATAATATTATTACCACCTTCCAAATATTGTATTGGTCCCCCAGCTGCCAAAACAGCCCTGACCCATCAAGGCATGGACTCCACTAGACCCCTGAAGGTCCTGTAAGTTGCAAGGTGTGGCCTCCATGGATCGGACTTGTTTGTTCAGCACATCCCACAGATGCTTGATTGGATTGAGATCTGGGGAATTTAGAGGCCGAGTCAACACCTCAAACTTGTTGTTGGGCTCCATTACTGAACCATTAATGCATTATCCTGCTGAAAGGTCATATATTGCATCACTAATTACCGAAGTGTTAGGGGATGTTTACACATCAACGATGTGCTAAGAACAGACAATGTTGTTCCTGCTGTGCATATCTGTGATAATGACTTAAAAGGCTGTATTATGCATTCCAGGCCAGTAGTTGGCAATGTCACTTTTTTAAGATACTCGCCGCGAACATGTAATACACATGTGTGAACATGTAATACGCATGCGCATGATGTCACCGTTTTCACAATTTCAAATATTTGTTGTTTATATGGAGACAGCCAAGGCATCGTTTTCAAAAGCTTGCGTTTCCAGGCGCCCAAAGCAGTTGTCGTGTAAACACATAAAAAGTAAAAACGGTGTTGTGTAAACATAACCTCAGTCACTCTGCAGGAACTACTAGTGATCTGGACCATTATTTTAAAGTGAAAACATCTTTCTTTCACTTTAAAATAATGGTCACTAGTTCAGATCACTAGTTCTCTGCTTGAGAAATTAGTGATGCAATTTATGACCATAAAAAAAGACAACTGGTTACGTCTTAATAACACAATGTTGTGATTAGCAATTCATTGGTCATTCTTTATCATTTGTCATAGTTAATTGAGTTATTAATGAGTTATTAGTTATTAATGAGGCTGATCTCATTTAGTAATTATTGATTACCTAATAAGGAAATGGTTCTCATTTGTCCAGCGTTATTTCCTACATAGTTAGCTAGTTACCTATTAATGATGGACCATTATTCTAAAGTGTTCCCTAATATTGTACATTATTTTAAATTATTTTTAAATTATTTATTTCATTAGATTTATTATTCATCTTTTAATCCTCCAGGAACGTGTCACATACATAGTTTAAAAAAGCTGTTTAAATGGAGTGCTGGTGATTATCATACCCTAATAACACACTAAAACCCAGTTGTGTGAGCAAGGTCTTGTGCTTTAGGGAGACTGACCTTACATTTAGTGCACTCTAAGACGATTTAGATGGAAAAACATCTGCTGGCTCGCAGTCTTGTATTGGGGCTGTAGGCGGAGGAGCACAAGAGAAGAGAAGAGGGCATTAGTCAGTGAGTCTCAGTTAGACCTTCATCTAGAATAGCTCCACACCCACAGAAGAAATTTACTCAGTGTGTCACTGAATGTATTTTTTTTACAAACAGAAAATATATTAGAATATGCGGAACACCAGAGTTCATGCAAGTCTAAACAGTCAATGAAATCAGTGTTATAATATAATATATATAATCAGTTTTATATATATATATATATATATATATATATATATATATATATATATATATATATATATATATATATATATATATATATATATATATATATATATATATATATATATATATATATATATATATATATATATATATATATATATATATGTTTTTTGTTTATTTTTTTTTTACAGGATGACCTGTTCATAAATGTTCCAAATGAAGAACTGAATGAAATACATTTGAACAGAATCAGTTATTAATCTGTTGCCACCAGCAAGACGCATTTACACAGTATTTGATGTAATCTCACCCCCTGTCATCTATTAGCAAGGTGGGCAAGTGTTACGACTGTGATAAGCAAGAGTCGAATGAAAGCACATCAGACTGCCATAAGATCAAACAGATGAGGTCAGGGGTGGCGCATCAATATCCAGTTTCCAAAGTGACAGGAAAAGGTTTTTTATAATTATCTACAGGCATGGAAATAAAAAAAGACACTGACTTTAATCCAAAAGGTCATAAATTAATTAAATGGTTAATTTAAACATTGAAACATTACACCACTGTTTCTAAATTCTGCACGAGTCGCGGTTCCCCAGCACTGTTCATTTTGGAAGTCACTCATTTGAACAACAGCATACAGTATATACACCGATCAGGCATAACATTATTACCACCTTCCTAGTATTGTATTGGTCCCCCTTTTGCTGCCAAAACAGCCCTGACCCGTCAAGGCATGGACTCCACTAGACCCCTGAAGATGTGCTGTGGTATCTGGCACCAAGATGTTAGCAGCAGATCCTTAAAGTCCTGTAAGTTGCAAGGTGGGGCCTCCATGGATCGGACTTGTTTGTTCAGCACATCCCACAGATGCTCGATTGGATTGAGATCTGGGGAAATTAGAGGCCAAGTCAACACCTCAAACTCGTTGTTGGGCTCCTCAAACCATTACCATTACAAACCACTACCATTATGAACCATTTTTGCTTTGTGGCAGGGCGCATTATCCTGCTGAAAGAGGCCACAGCCACCAGGGAATACTGTTTCCATGAAAGGGTGTTCATGGTCTGCAACAATGCTTAGGTAGGTGGTACGTGTCAAAGTAACATCCACATGGATAGAAGGATCCAAGGTTTCCCAGCAGAACATTGCCCAAAAGCATCTCACAGCCTCCGCCAGATGGCCTTATTCCCATAGTGCATCCTGGTGCCATGTGTTCCCCAGGTAAGTGACACACATGCACCGCCATCCACATGATTTCAAAGAAATTGTGATTCATCAGACCAGGCCACCTTCTTCCATTGCTCCGGGGTCCAGTTCTGATGCTCACGTGCCCACTGTTGGCATTTTCGGCAGTGGACAGGGGTCAGCATGGGCACCTGTCTGGTCTGCAGCTATGCAGCCACATATGCAACAAACTGCGATGCACTGTATATTCTGACACCTTTCTATCAGAACCAGCATTAACTTCTTGAGCAATCTGAGCTAAAGAAGCTTGTCTGTTTGATCGGACCACGCGGGCCAGCCTTTGCTCCCCACGTGCATCAATGAGCCTTGTGACACTGTCACTGTGACCACTGTTCCTTCCTTGGATCACTTTGGATAGATCGACCACTGCAGACCAGGAAAACCCAACAAGAGCTGCAGTTTTTGAGATTTTCTGACCCAGTCGTCTAGCCATCACAATTTGACTCTTGTCAAACTCGCTCAAATTCTTATGCTTGCCCATTTTTCCTGCTTCTAACACATAAAATTTAAGGACAAATTGTTCACTTGCTGCCTAATATATCCCACCCACTAACAGGTGCCGTGACGAAGAGAAAATCAGTGCTATTCACTTCACCTGTCATAATGTCATAATGTTACAACTGATCGGTATATATATTTTTAAAAAATGTGGTTAATTGTTATTAAACTTATGTTATTTTAAAAAATAACTTATTATTATTAAAAAATGTTGTAAAACACTATAGTTCATCGAGTACTATTCACAGACTTGCCTGGGGAATGACTACATTTGCTTTCCTAGATTCAATTCTGTGTCGTTTCGACAGAATGCCACATTTACTTAAAGCTCCTGCATAGATTTAGTTTGTTGGCATGCCAACCAGCAGAGACCAGATGTGTGGGACTGTAGCATTTCGTCAAGGTCATGAAAAACTTGGTGACACAGAAAATGAGTCTAATGGAGTGAGTCACAACACACACACAAACACACATTTATTCAGCACTTTGATCTTATAAAATTGTTGGTTATAAAAATCCTGTTGTTTGTGTTTGCACTTCTGAATGGAGCTCAGAAGGCAGTATACGGTTCAACATATAGATGTCAACAGTCACAGGCTGACAAATATATATTATACTATAATTATGCTGTATAAATATTGGCCAGGCTTATTTGAAAGCTTTTGTTCTGACTGACAGAAACATCCTGTCATGTCTGATGTTTTTATGGAACATGCAAATGTAGAAAAATGTGATTAATTACATTTAATGACAGCTTAGGCAAATAATCACTTTTTGCTGTAAATAAAAATAAACTCTTGGTTTTACATTAAGCAGTGATAATAAAGAATTTAATCATCATTTGACCTCATTTACTTATTGAGAACATATTTTTTTGAAAACTGTAAGCTTTTAGTTAATAGCATTTACTCTCATTGGCATTCAAAATTAAATCAGTTGACTAATATATGCTACAAATGTGCAGTTTAGTGCATAATACAGCAGATGCGATTATCATGGAGAATTGAATCACATGCTCTGAGAAAAATCTGTCCTTTCATACTGATCCAAGGCCAGCTCCATCGACCCAAGCTTCATTTTTAACCATCAGAATATAAATTCACAAAAGATTTCTGATATCTTTTTAAAAGGGCATTGTTTATTAGAAACATGCTAAATTAAAAAAAAATAATAATAAAATGGATTAGTTGGTTATTAAGGAGTCTGTGTTTTCTGTAGTTATCAGACATTAATGTTCAAAGCTCACATTCTCAGACAGATTAAGAGGGATAAATATTCTGAATGCTTTGGATTCCACAGATTTTTGGAGCCTTAGCGTAACTTTATCTGAAGATAGCTTGACCTAGGGTATAACATTCTCCACTACAGTAATTATTATGAATTATTATATCCAAATACAAAACTCCAGGATGCATTTTCCCAGACCTTAACTGAAAGGAAGCCAGTTGGTTTGTACACATGTTGGAACTGACAGATAGATAAATTAACTGGCAATTTCAATGCATTGAGTCCTGATGTGTGGGAATGTTATGGACGAAGCAGTGATCAGTCGATCAGTACAGCTATGACAGCTGGGAGAACAGCTGCACACATTCCATAGCTGTGCCTGCAGGTGTTGAGTCCTGTCTAATTAGACCTGACCTGCCAGCCACTGTTAGTCAGCCTTAAAGTGATGGCACACAATCAGCTAATGTACCTGAAGCTGTAACAGCTTATGTTGAAGAGCTTAAGATAGACTTCCTCTGTCAGTGAAAGCTCAGCTTTGCCAAACCATGCTGCAATATCTTTCTTTGGCAGGCAGGCAGACAGACAGACTGCGAGTGGCTGTCTAAATCACCTCATATCAATATTACATTCACAAACAAAATGCTTTAGTTTTAAGGTGGAAATACTTGGATAAGTGTCAAAATGTCAAAGTTTTGATGATTTGTGGGGCAATGTTATAATATTATACTATGTATTTAATGGGATTGGATTTATGGGTCCAGATAGAAATTAGGCTATAGCAACCGTGTCAGTGTTGTTTGATCAATAATGAAAGAGAAAAGACAGAGAAATGTGTCTTTTGCATTTCATGACTTCAGAACAGCATATAATGCTGTTAAACTCACACTGGAGAGAATGAAGCCTATAAAAACATGGAAATATTCGTTGTAATACTGAGGGATGTCATTATTATATATTCCAAATAATGTTGCACATTATAAATATAATCAGTCTGTGTGATTATAAAGGCAGTGCAGGAAATGGAGGAGGTAATTTCATTTAGTAAATGTCCTTGCAGTGATGTCCATGCTAGCAGAGAACACATTGTACAGACCCACTCAGCATCATGAAGTCATCAGTTCTTTGTCCTTCGAACTTTCACAGTCCATCCTTGCTGCATTTCAAAGAGCTTTGTAACAGAAAAAAAAAACAAAAACATTCCTGTAAGTAATAGCACATCTGTGGGATATTGTTGTCAATACCCTGTATGCTGGAAATTGCATATTGTATGGATTTATTAGTTTTTATTGTACATTATTAAGCAAATTATTATTAGCCTTCATTACTAATTGCTAATTTTCTCAGCAATTTCTCACCAGTAGTGTATTAAGTAAAATAAACAAATACGCTACTAAAAACATCACCAATTTACTTCACAATGTCATTTTGCATTTATAAACATATTTTTTAAAAATACACTTGAAAAGATTAGAACAAGACTGTGGCAAGCAGGGCGGGCCGAGAGACGTGGGATTGGAGCTAATGAGCACCACCTGCCCACCACACAGTTCTTGAGTCTCACTGAGGAGCTCCAGAAGGATAAAAGAGTGACGACATTGAAAGACAAGAGAGGACCAGGGCTGCATTTCCCGATAACGTTGTCTTTTAGCGCACTATGAAGACTCTAAAGGTATAACTTAAATAACTTATTTTTATCTTTCAATATTTTCTTTATTTTTTATTTCTTTAAATTCCTATTATAACTGTAATATTTTTATTTCATTTCTGTGTAAAGCACTTTGAATTGCCACTGTGTATGAAATGTGCTATACAAATAAACTTGCCTTGCCTTGCCTTGCCTAATGAAAGGTATACCGTTTCTAGGTGTGTTCCCCGAACTATCTTGGGAGGTTGCTTAATGTATACCTTCTGAAGTGTGACGTTAGCAGGTGCTGTCCGTGGCAGTGGTGCTGAATTAGTTTATCAATGGCTCAAAAATCGATTATTCACTCTATCAGGACTCGTGAGATCTTATAAATATACTCCAAATTTCAAACTAAATCCAAAACTGTGGATATTTTATATAATTTCGAAATGATTGTGCGAAACTGCAACCTCTCATGCCCAAACGTATCATGCATCAACCCACTACACTAACTGCCATTTATATTATCATAATATATTTTGCCACAGTCTTCATTTACTCCACAAGCAGAGTTGATTGCCCGCATCACATTATTGGTGTAAATCACTCATTTCTGTTATTGGAGGACCTACTCAATAAAGGTGCAACACGTGAAACATAATAAACAGCTATAGCGGAGAAAAGAGACAGAAAAAGAAGAGTGGCAGCAGCTGAATTTTAAAGTCAGACCAACAAGATCTAAAAGCTGCTGAATTTGCTGCTGTGGTAGACAAAATTTATTTTGAATTGCAGCTTCTGACATGGTAGCCAGGGGACTAAAGTTTTCACGGATGAAATAGTGCACATAGAAATGGCTCTGCAGACGGCGCCGTCTTTGATTTAGCACAACTATTCACTGTATCGCTGCCATAGTTTGACCAAACTCCCCTCCACAATCATTCCCTTTAAATAGACTCCATAATGGTTAGCCAGCTTTTGTACCGTTGGATAATATAATTAAAAAGCTAACAGCCATCAGTGTAATGACAATTGTATTCTTTGCAAGAAAACACTTCAATTAGCAGAATTATATTTGTATAGACTGAGATGTAAAGAAACAGTGGTGGCCACTATCGGAATGATCTGTAAATAGTGATAAGAGTGGTCCAGACAAACCTTACGAACGAATGTCTTACAGAAGGCATACTTAACTAAGATCGTTTCGGGAAACACATATTAACGTATAGTACACCTTAAGGTACAACTTAAGAATGACGTAGTGTTAAGAAGGTTTCAGGAAACTGGGACTTCCTGAGTTGTCCGTGAGGGGCTGCTGCTTTACTTTCGTTTTGTTGTTCGCCAGTTCCCACCTCCATCTTCCCTGAGCCTTTAACTTAGTTGCAATGACATCAGAGCATTGTAGAATATTTTTTGTTTTATAACAAAATTGTAAAACTATAAAATCCTTTTTATTGACTAACTGTAAGTTATATTATCTTAAAGCCACAATATGTAATTTTTCGCCACTAGAGGTTGCTTATTCAAAACAAAGGCATAGCTTGATGATGCCTTGATTTTGCAGAGCTTCTATTATGCCGCAGGCGACCCCTTCCGCTTCTTGATAAATTAATCAAAAAATCTTACATAGTGTGCCTTTAAAGTTATGGTTTTAAAGATTTTTAGAAATGTAAACTAACTTATAATTTATGGGGAAAGGAGCATTCTTAAAGTTCCTTGCGTGTATTTTGACAGTTTTTTTTTGCCACATTTTTACTATATTACTATTTTACCATCTAATGATACGTGGATTTTACTTAATTTTTTTTATGTCAACAGGTTCCACGTAATTGGGTTATATTGAATTTAATCAAAATAGTTTATTTCAGTAAACTTAAGTTTTATACGTAAGGTTAATTCAATGCCAGTTAGTTAAATCAGGTTAACATTCTTAATTTAGTCCAAAATTATTCAATTTAATTATTCTAAAATGAATATAAAAAACAAACCAAAACAAGTAATCCAGTTTAATTGATTTTTATTTAGTGAAACACTATTTTTTACACCATTTACAAAACCTTTTACAAGGTCTTATTGGCTAACCTGAAGATGGTTTTGTTACATCCATGCCATGCCCAAAGTAGTTGTTTTATTTTTATTAATTATTATTAATTTTTTTATTGTAATTAGCAGGTCCTCACCCCAAGCACATGCTCTACACTTCACCACAATGGTAACCTCTAAAAACACTAACATAAAAAAACTTTTATACCAACATAACAAAACATTAAGCATTAAAAAGTCTCTCCATTTTCTCATCTTGTTAAAAATGCATCAACTAGCACTTTATTTAAACATTTACTCTCCGAATTCAGCCCCTTTGCAAAGCATGATGGGAAGAGAAAGTCTTGTTTGATTGGGTTACATCGATGTATTGGGTTACATTGGGTTACATAGAAAACATCAAGTTACGTCAAAGAGTAACGGTTTTAAGTCAGTTTAACATGAATCAATTATATTTGAACCAGAAACCTGACATAATTGTGTTAAATCAAGATGAATTGATTAAATAAAGTGAACAGCATCATAAAATTATTTTTTGAGATGTTGTCTTGTTAATATTTTTGGCATTATTATAGTGGCATATATGCTATCTTGATGGTTTGGTCTTTGTGTGAGCAACATTGTACACTGACTATATAATGTGACCTTCCATGCATAGTCTGTGTTATTGTCAGTACATTTTACAGAAAAAACAACAACAACAACATTTTAATAGCTTAAATAAGCAGTATATTAACGCTATATTATTAAATTACATGTACAGCTAGAACTGTAAAATATACATCAAAATTCCTTTTCATAATGCTTGTGACGGTTTATTTTTTACAGTAAAATTCTAGCACCCACAGCTGCAAACAAACAATAAGCTACCTTTTTCTTTTCTTTTTTTCTTTTCTCCTTCTTTGATGTTAGACTCCTCCTGCATATTCAAATTCTATGTTGAATCTCCTCCATGACATGCACAGCGTTGAGGTCACATTTTACATGACAGTTTGTTTACGAATGAAGAGAGGACTGTTGGATTCCCGACACTTGAGAAAGCCTCATTTTGACTCATGCTTCAATTATAGATGAGCAAAATCCTCAAACATGCAAGGAAAGGAAATTTCCTTGAAATAGGACCACAGCTTTTTTTCCCTATTGCTTATTATTATTTTGTCGAACAGTTTAAAGGTTTCCAAGGAAGAATTTGACTCGTTCAGCTTTCAGGTAGGAAATTAAGTCATGAAGGAAAGACTGCAGATTATCATCTATACACCATGTTTTTCAGTTGTGTGTGAGTAACAAAGTCATTCTGAATGATGATTTTCTTATGTTGTGAGTTAAACATTTATGGCACATGCACTGGTGATCTAACTGGAGGTCCATGTTTATTATGTCACAAGTAGGCTTTCAAAATGTTGGTACTATTTCCCTAACTACCCCCTTGTACTAGCATTAAACAGATCACAAAGAGTAAAACATTTTCAAATGACTGCATATAAGCAACAATTGATTTAGTAGAGACTGCAACACAGTGAAGTAGGATGTGGTTGCTATGGAAACATACAGCTCTCCTCTCTTCTCTGACACTGAGTTAAATCTAAAGAGAAATGCTAGAAATTCTTTACAATGAAATACAACAGAGACCGAATCTTCTGACGCACATGCACTCAGATGATGCACAGCGTCATGTCATGAATTTTGAATCTTGATTTTAAAAATTTAAAACGATAGGAGGCACTGGCTGACACACCTGATACATTGATTTAAAAGAATCTGGAGTCAAAGAGTGGTTGATAAAAGACCTCTTCAGTGTCTATCTGTGATGTCCATGGTAAGGGTGGTAAATATCTTATGTACACAAACACATACTTGGGCTGCTCTATGGGTTTATGAGTGTGTGTGAGAGAGGCAGGATAGAACCTGGGGAACAGGAGATACGTGAGGACTCATAAACAGTTTAGATAAAGAGGGACAGAGGTTTTTTCCATACCTTTTTCTTTAGCACAAAATATCTTCTCCTGTCAATTGCACATGTACAAAGACCAAAAAAAAATGAAATACCGGAGATATTTAAAAGCTCTGTAAAAGGCTCCAATTTGCACCCAAAACACTTTATATCAATGTGTAACTAATTTACACTTGGTGTTGAATTTGTGCCAATTCATACAGTGTAACAATCATTTGTATGTTTTCTTAATCTACTTACACCTCACTGATGTACATACACTAAAAGTTTTGGGATGCCTGCCTTTACATGCACATGAACTTTAATGACATCCCATTCTTAATCTGTAGGGTTTAATATGGAGTTGGCCCACCCTTTGCAGCTATAACAGCTTCAATTCTTCTGAGAAGGCTTTCCACAAAGTTTGGGAGTGTGTTTATGGGAATTTTTGACCATTCTTCTAGAAGCGCATTTGTGAGGTCAGGCACTGATGTTGGACGAGAAGACCTGGCTTGCAATCTCCGCTCTAATTCATCCCAAAGGTGTTCTATCGGGTTGAGGTCAGGACTCTGTTCAGGCCAGTTAAGTTCCTCCACACCAAACTCGCTCATCCATGTCTTTATGGACCTTGCTTTGTGGACTGGTGCTCAGCCATGTTGGAACAGGAAGGGGCCATCCCAAAACTGTTCCCACAAAGTTGGGAGCATGAAATTGTCCAAAATGTCTTGGTATGCTGAAGCATTAAAAGTTCATTTCACTGGAACTAAGGGGCCAAGCCCAACCCTGGAAAAACAACCACACACAATAATCCCCCCTCCACCAAACTTTACACTTGGCACAATGCAGTCAGGCATGTACCGTTCTTCTGGAAACCACCAAACCCAGACTCGTCCATCGGATTGCCAGACAGAGAAGCGTTATTCGTCACTCCAGAGAACACGTCTCCACTGCTCTAGAGTCCAGTGACGGCGTGCTTTACACCACTGCATCCGACACTTTGCATTACACTTGGTGATGTAAGGCTTGGATGCAGCTCTCTATGCACTGTTCTTGAGTTAATCTGAAAGCCACTCGAAGTTTGGAGGTCTGTAGCTATTGACTCTGCAGAAAGTTGGCAACTTCTGCGCACTGTACGCCTCAGTGTGCGCTGACCCCGCTCTGTGATTTTATGTGGCCTACCACTTCATGGCTGAGTTGCTGTTGTTTCCAATTGCTTCCACTTTGTTATGATAGGGGAGACCGGGGAGTGTTGTAACACGGGGTCAGTTGTAACAGTTGTAAGTTTGACAGTTCAGAAAATAGCTGTGCTAATGAAGTCAATTTCATACTCTCCCATCTTCTTTTTTTAGCTTTTTTTAGAGAAATTTCATGTGACTGTGATCTAATTTGTTGATTTTTTTTTTTTTACCAAAAAACTGATTTTCAGGTAAGAAAGTAACATTTTTCATCAAGATTATCTTTTGACCAGCAATCATTGAATTGTAGGTACAATTATTTAACTTTCATGACCTGAAGTAGCTATTTCTCTATTCTCTATTTCTCTATTTCTCTTATTTTGATGCTTTGTATTTATGCTAACTTCAGACCCACATGCTACAGTTAGCTAAATTATGACTGTTAGGGGTGGGGATATTTATAACAGTTCATTAAAAATTAAAAACTTGCAGCAAATTTTTTGCACTGCATTTAAAATAAAAAAAAAAACAATAGATTTTTTTGTACGTTTAAATTGTTCACGTTGTTCAAAGCTGTTTTTTTTCTTTTCTTTTTTCTTCAATGGTGTTTATGCAAAAATTGGATAGTGTGGGTGTTATTTCAGCAAATTGCCACATCTATCCCCAACTCACCCCAGTATTTTGGTAGGTTGTAACAACAGAACTCTTTTTATTTGACATTAACTCACATAACCTGTGATTGTGTAGTACATGTCCAAGTGAGTTATATTTGTAGCAGACAAATGTGGCTACCATGTATCAACATTTGAGACATCTAGAACAAACAACCACTGAGTTACTGATGCTCAAACAAAAAGTGCTACAACCATCCCCGGTCTCCCCTACCCCTAACAGTTGACCATGGAATATTTAGTAGTATGGAAATTTCACAAATGGAGACAACCTATCACAGTACAACACTTGAATTCACTGAACATCTGAGAGCAACCCATTCTTTCACAAATGTTTATGGAGAGTGCAGCCGCTCCCACCACGCTCATCACGCGCTGCGCGTAGGGCACCAAGTGCTCAGGGGGGCACCACAAGAAAATGCTCTCTCTCTCTAATATATTTGATGATTTAATGTGAGCGAACAATTGTTTTTTTAAAGCATTTAATAATCTTTGCTAAATATAATAATGTTAAAAATTAACTAAGATGAACAAAAGCTGTAGAAGTTTATTGTTAGTTCATGTTAATGTAGCTAACTAAACAGACTAAATAGCTAACTAGAACCTTATAATTGTAACGATGATGAGCTGAGGCAAAAGAAGATCAAATATAAGTCATTTTATTTAAATAAAGTAAAACAAAGTAAACTCAGGTAATCCAATAGCGAGAAACATACGAAAAAGAGTGTACAACAATACGGACAATGAACTGAAAGAAAGAGAACTGAAAGAAATAAGGAACTGAAATTCACAAAGATAATGAATTCACAGACTAACAGACTAACAGGTGTGAATATCCAACACAACTAATGACTGGCAGGAACAAAGAAACACGGGGAACTAAAAGTCCATGAAAACAAAAACAAACAGGCAGACCAACAATAATAATGTGTTAATTTATAATAATATAATATAATATATTTTATATATTTTTTTGTTTTGTTTTTTGTTTGCCAAATCTGTATTTTCTGTTTTAGGTAGAGCACAAAAGGAGATGCTTAGCATACAATGAAATTAAATAGGAACATTTTTAAGATTCACAGCTGTGGTCATTGTATGGAGAGAACATTCTGCTAAGTAACCTTGTGTTCCACAGAAACAAACAGTTTCAAACAAGTTTAAACAAGTTTAAACAATGTAAATTAAGCTGGAATTAAAATGTTTGGGTGAACTAGGCTATCTCTTTAAATTGTAGCGGATCTTAAAGATTGGTGGTCATGTTGCAGTTAGGCTGCATCTGAAATTGCATACTTCCCTACTATATAGTATGTGACAAAAGAAGTATGTCCAAATTCACAGTAATAGAGTAGGCAAAAAGTACCCAGATGACCTACTTCCCGCGAGATTCTGAAGTGTGCATATAATGGACACTTTACTATCCCATGAGGCCACGGGAGAGGATTTGTGAATGATGTTGAAGCGACACACAACTGGTAGGTCACATGGTAGGTGTACATTCATACTATGCACATGCATACTATATAGAATGTAAAAATTTTTGCGGTCGCATAGTAATTTCTGATTAAAAATATGTACTTACTCAAGAGAGTATGTGATTTTGGACGCAGCCTTAGTTTCGGCCTGAAATACCAGAAAAATATTATTTTCTGAAGTTCTGTGTTTAAAGTGTGAAACATAAATTATTCATCAGTCCACAATGATTTTCATATTTTACCTTCAAAGCTCTTGGAATGCTATACAAAGGGACATAGCCTCAGGAAACAACCAAATACCTACTAATTCCACAAAAGCACACATATTTCTTAGAATAGATTTCATAGAGAAACTCAAAAAAAAATCTCTACATTTATCTAGTTTATCAGATTACATTCTCTCAATTTTCCGCCTCCCTTCTCAAGCACTTATAGTTTCCATTCAGCCAATCACCCCACCAGCAGGTAATTTAATCTAAATGTAGGCTGTTCAGACAGACTGCTAACACCTATTACCACAAAAACATACACTGATAGGGAGAGAAGCTGTCTATCACCACCAAGACAGTGCTGGGCATGGACCTTCACCTCATCTTCTGGTTGCTGTTGACAAGCCCGCTAGACAGCTCTGCACTGGCCTTTCCTCTGAATATCAATTACATTCACTCTGTTCAGAATCACCCGCTGAGTTACTAAGGTGAAAGATGTGGGCTTAATACAAAACTCACAGAGTTACTTTCTTACTTTCTCTCTTTCTCTCTCCCTCTCTCTCCAACTCATCATGTGACAATACAAATCAGGGGGGCGGGGGATGTGTTTTCTTGCTTTACAAAATGCCTTACACTTGACACTCAATTAAAAAAAAAAATGAAGGGACGTAAAAAAAAAAAAAAAAATCAGCTGCTGTTGGAGGGAACAAAAATGAAATCCAATTCTGCAGTTATTTATTTGCCTTGTCTGTGGAACAAATATCCTCTAAAAAAATACTCCATTTGATGAATTGATCAATACTGGCGTTTGTGTATTGCAAAAATTCTGTAGAACCATGTGGGATGATAAAAAGGCTTAAGAAAAAAATGAGTGTAATACAATAGAGAGGGTCTCTAAAGAGACATTTCTGTTTGATAGAGCTTAATAGAGCAATATATCAATGCAAGATCAATGTCTGAAGAAAAATATATTTGGGGATTGTTTTGCACTTGAATGTCCCTTCCTCAGCATTGCATGTCTTTGTTTAGCTAGGGGACATTGTGTGTACTGTGACTGTTGACTTCTAGCACCATGGACAACATTCACACTCTCTGTTTCAGCACCATGGCCAGCTCTATTTAAGAAAGCTGACTGAAGTTCACCTGGAATTTTCATTCTGAAAAAAAAAATATTGTTATAAAAAAGTTTTACATAATTTACTCACCGTCTCAAAGCTGTGTCTTTCTTTCTTCTGTGGAATAAGAAAAAAAATTCTAAAGAATATTCTGGCAGTTTTTTTTTTTTTTTTTTCATAAAATGTGAGATGGCATCCAGGCCTTATGAAGTCATACAATTAGTTTCATGAACAGAATTTAAAGTGTTAGTTCACCCAAAAATGAAAATTCTGTCAGCCTTTTCTCACCCTCATGTTGTTACAAACCCATGAGACTTCCATTCATCTGGGGACACAAATAAAGATATAAAGATATTTGTTGTCCATTCATTGAAAGTCTAAGTAAACAACCATTTGTCTTATGGGATTGAAACGACATTAATAAAATATGAAATTTTTTGGTGAACTAACCCTTTAAGTCAGTATTCCCTGAAAATCCTCTCTGCCAAAGTTCTGAAATGGACAAGCCACATGGACTACAAAAATAGTGCACTTTTTAAAGTTTTTTAAGTGCCATTGGTGGCAAATGTCATTATCTTTTGTGTGTCTCGTGACAGAACGCCATTAACACCAATGGTGTCATACTTGTTTTGAAAACTATAGTTGAATGGAAGATTTTCAGAGAATAAAAACTGTCCACTTTCACTTTCATAAAATGGCATTCAAAAATGCACTTTTATGTTCAATGGATTAAAGAAAGACATATATGTTTGGAACATGAACTGGGTGAACTTTTATCCACTTACATTTTTCTGCTTAGACTCCAAGATAAACACTTTAATTGCAGTCATGGATGTGCTCAATTCATTAGAAATTCATCAGGAAGGAGGAGAAAATGGCATTTATTGGTTGAAACAGCAATCTACTGTTTTCTAAACCTTTAAACAAATTTGACAAAAAACAAAAAACACATACATGTGTCATTTATCATTTTCATAAAGACACTGTAGAACCTCTCCAATATATCTGGCAAAGCACCATATGCCAAAGACTAAAAGATGCACAGTTCCACTCATCCTTCGTTCTCCTCTTCTCACACAGTAGGTGGCACCTCTGTTATCCAACTGTCGTTCAAAGTGAAGTGAGAGAGAGATGCGGTTGCAATGGACCAAAGGATTTGGCTGCTTGCCCTGTAGTTAATCTCTCTCTCTCTCTCTCTCTCTCTCTCTCTCTCTCTCTCTCTCTCTCTCTCTCTCTCTCTCTCTCTCTCTCTCTCTCTTGCTTTCGTTCTCCCCTCTCAGCAGCAGAAGCAGTATTTATCACTGATTGCATTGGTGTGAATGTATGAGACAGCTTAAGACTCAATCTTACTGTCTCTTGACCAGGGCTTGGCGCTGTGTCATATTGATAGATATGAGAACTCACATGAATGTAGATCTTAACACACTAATCTCAGATTGAAGGTCAAATCTTTATTAGTAGCTCAACCAACATGTTCTTCATTATCCTTGGGATGATAAAATAAACTTTGGATGTTGACGTGTGATCAGTGACAACTGTAATTTATATGGCAGATCAGCACAAACAAGGCTCTAACCTTTGCCCCCTCAGACTTGTTTTTCTTTGTGTGAAATAAAAGAGAAGCTTTCAGTGACTCATGCTTATGTCCAGTCAGAATACATCATTAATCAGTCTTTTCTTTTTCAACTGCAGTGAAACATACATAAGTCCTTCGAATTTATGTAGCAAGTACTTAGTCATACATTTTTTTTAGCATCTGGGCACAACTTAAGTCTCTCTCTCTCTCTCTCTCTCTCTCTCTCTCTCTCTCTCTCTCTCTCTCTCTCTCTCTCTCTCTCTCTCTCTCTCTCTCTCTCTCTCTCTCTCTGTGTGTGTGTGTAGGGAAATCTCATTAAAAGTATAATTTTGGTAACGAGCGCACACAAACCAAATGAAGGAAAGAATCCGTAATGGTCTCTGACTGAAATCCAACACATCATTATTTTTCCATTCCTCAACTATAATTGTTTGTCTAGAAAGAAGAAAAAAAACCTAAAAAAAAAAAAAAAAAAACCTCACCAACAAAAAGAGAGACAATAGTAAAAATAACGTAAACCGCTCTTTATCAAGGCTTCCGAGAGTCCAGCAGAGAATCTCAATTTGTCAGCAGTAAACACAATCTGGAGATGGGGATTTTCTATAATGACTCCAATTGAAAAGCTAGACAAATGTGTTTGATTGATCCTGAATCATTTACCACAAACTGCCTGAGAAGAAAGTTTGATTCTACATGAGTTTCTACATTCAAAAATGTTTGAATGTCTTTCCACAGTCATAATTACAGGGCTTGTCAAATTCGACTTAAGAGAGAGCTAAAAAAACAAGATCAAAGGAAAATGTCATATGAGGTGATATTTAGTGCTGCATTAACTGCCAGGGTCTAAACTTTCGGGCAGGGTTTAGAATGAATCTCAGCCCATATGCAATCCAATAAATCAGAAGATATAAAACGGTTCTGTATCATGTCTGTGAGAGTAATTATACGCTTCCATTCCATCAAAGACTGTCATACAAATATCTTTCGACTACAAACATATGATATAGACTCAATTCTAAAACTGATTAATCGGTAGAGGCATCCACTATGACATGTAACAATATTAGCTTATTAAATATACACTCTAAAAAAAAAAGGTTCTATATGACACCAAAAATGGTTCTTCGTCATAATCATAGAGAAACCACTTTTGGTGCTATATAGCACCATATCTTAACATGTTCTGTATATGGTAGCGGTGCTATATAGCACCTTAGTCAAAGAACCGGTGAAGAACCTATGAAGAAAAATTGGTGCTATATAGCACTTAAAAAGGCCCCTATGATTACGTGCCAAGAACCATTTTTGGTGCCATATAAAACCTTTTTTTTTCAGAGTGTACACAACATTGACAGAAAATGTGCAGTCTGGGTAATTTAAGTCCAAGCAAAAGAGAACAGAACAATGAGGGATATGGATTATTGCAGTAGTAAGGAAGTGACAATAAATGACTTTTCTGTCTCTTTTAATGGCAAATCTATAATACTGACAACTTTACACCTAATGAAATTCTTAATAAGCAAAACAAAAAAAGCCTGTTGTTGCACATCATTTCTGTTTTTATATCGTAAGAAACTGTCTGTAGGTATCATCAAAAAGCTTGAATTTCCCCCCAAAAGGACTATTTTCGTTTCCATATGCAAACCAATTAAGATAAGAGCAGACTTTGAAAAGATAAACTAACCATGCTTCAGGGACACAGTATCTCTGTCTCCGTGTTGATTCAGGCCTCCAAGGACTAAATAGAGATAATTGTGTTCATTATGAAAGGTCATTCAATTAACTTTAGAGACATATAGACAGGGCTGATAGATAATGTTCAATGTGGCTGGCTTCCATCAGCATCCATTAGGTGACACACAACACTAATCAATAAATTAAATTACACACGCGTGTGAAGTATCCACAGAATACTTCAAATTGTAGTGGAGCAGGCAACACGTGTTTACTTAGCATAAAACTATTTACAATTTCCAAAAGACTGTATTGAAACCACAATAAATAAAATAAATAAAACATCTAGTTATGATATAAAGTGAGCAATAAAATATTTCATATGCTGCACTATTGCTAGGTCACTAATAAAATGGGACATTATAAATGGAAATAATGAAATAATTTTCTTTTCTTTTTTTCAATTTAATGTTTCATTGAAATGGTAACACTTTACAATAAGGTGACGGTCACACTAGTTACTGTTAGTTAATGCATTAACTAATATTATATAAAATGAGCAATACAGTTGTTACAGTATTTATTAATCTTTGTTAATTTTAGTTAATAAAATACAACTGTTCATTGTTAGTTCATGTTAGCTCAGGTCCATTAAATAATATTTACAGACACAACTTTTTAATAATGTAGTAATGTGAAGTGTTTTCATTTTTGGTAACAGTATATAAAATAAATACACTTTATAAAAACACACTAATAACACATTATTATTGTTTAATTAGCTGTTTAATTAGCTCATAAAAATGCTTTGTTAAAAACGTATTAACCATATAAGTATTTTAAGCCTGTTGTCACATGTTAAGTCTTGGTTGTGTTTTGATTCTGTCACGTGTTCCTTTGTCTTAGTTTCCCGCCACTTGTCTGTTTCCTTGGTTACCCTACTTAGTGTAGTTGCGTTTAGTTAGCATCACCTTTATCACCTCTGCTTCATTTATTCAGTCATCTGTGTTTGCCACTTAAGTTCTTCCCTGTTCACTGACTCTTTGTCTGGTCACCGTTATGTTAGGGTTGTATTGTGGTTGTTCCGTGTTATTCCTGAGAGTTCACATTAAAGTTTGTTGTATTTGGATCTATTGCCTGTTCAGTCTATCAGTCTACTGCCTGTTCTTGAGCACAACCGCCCGTGACACCTGTAGTATAGGCTAAATAGCTTCCACTTTAGATTAGGGTAACTGAACATTGGAAAATTTCATAAATCAAGTGCAATTATTGCATTCATATTAAAGGGATAGTTCACCCTGAAATGAAAGTAAAGCCATCTTTTACTCCCTCTACGGTAACACTTTATAAGAACTCCTCACTATGAAGCATTAGTTAAGCATAAGTAAATAATTAATTCATCATTAACAAAGCATTAGTATACATCAGTAGGCCATTTATAAATACAGCTATAAATGCTTTATTCTTGATTTATAAACATATCTATAATGTGTTTAATAAGTGTATTTTCAAATGATCAATTTATCATTTCTAAATTAAGTATTAAATTATTTACAAACCAGTTATTTAGGAGTTGTCAGTGGTTCATAAGATCATTTAGAAAGTGTAAGTAAAGGATTAATAAACGATTTAAATGTACATTTATACATCTTATTATTGCTGAGGTAGTTATAAGACATTTAGTAGGTGTCAGTTAACTCTTTGTATTGTATTGTGTTTGTTTCTTTTTTAAGTGTTCAGAAGAGAACTGAGCCTTTAAATCTCCTTTGTAAAAGCTTTACAAGGCATAAATGGTCCTCACTTTAGATGAGCTCACAAAAAGAGTTAACTGACAACTACTAAATGTTTTATAACTACCTGAATTAATCATGAATTACAGTGGAAATACATGTTAATAAAGCATTCATTACCACACTGAGTAACTATTACTATATGTCTAAATAATATGATGTATCAATGTATATTTATATATGTATATGTTATTAATCCTTTACTTACACTTTCTAAATGATTTTATGAACCACTGACTGAATACTCCAAAATAACTGGTTTGTAAATAATGTAATACTTAATTTAGAAATGATAAATTGATAATTTATAAAGTATGAAAGTACAATTATTAAACACATTAAACATATGCTTATAAATCAAGAATAAAGCATGTATAGCTGTATTTATAAACTGCTTAGTAATGTATATTAATGCTTTATAAATGATGAATTAACTAATGCTTCATAGTGTGTAGTTATTATAAAGTGTTACCCACTCGGGTTTTGTTCCAATGCCCTATGTCTTTCTATCTTTTTTGGACCTCAAAAGCAGACATTTTAAAAATAGTTCTGCACGCGCTCCTCCATATAATGACAGTGAATAGCGACCAGGTTTCCCATAGACATAATTTTAATACTGTACAAATTGTATATTCTATTTGTATGTGTGGTAGAAAACATACATACAAATACTCATCATGTTTTTACAATACATCAGTTAGGGTTAAGTTTAGGGTTAGGAAACATATATACAGACATAAGTAAACGTAAACAACGTAAACAGCGTAGGAGACTACATTTTGTTTGTTTTTGCAAATTAAGGTTGAACCACTGGAGTCCCATGCTATTTTAATGATATTTTTTTTTATCTTTCTGGACCTTGAAAGTGTATATTGCTGTCTATGGAGGGGTCTGAGAGCTCTCAGATTTCATCAGAAATATCGTAACTTGTGTTCCGAAGATGAACGAAGGTCTTACGGGTTTGGAATGACATGAGGGTGAGTAATTAACAGAATTTTCATTTTTGGGTGAACTATCCCTTTAACTCTTTACATATGAGCTAATTAAACAGTAATAATTTGTAACAATTTAGAGTCTACAATGCATAAACTATGAATTAACTAAAAACGAATAGTTTGCAAGTACTTTATTACTTATAAAGTGTTGCCTCATCTTTAGTTCTTGTTAACTAATGTAATTAACTGTTAACAAAATGGAACCGTACTGTTATGTGTTACCATTTTAATTGTTATAAATATAATTTTGTGTGTAAATAAAAATGCACAATATAAACTAATCAAATAATGGTCTCAGACTTTCAGATTACATAACATTTTCTAAAATAGGTTAAGCTTTTAAGAGAGCTTTCACACACTTCACAGAAGGAGAAACACACAGAAAAATGACGCCAGCAGGCAATTTGCCTCCTTCCCATTGATGTGTTGCATCCGAAAGGGCCAATACACATCAAATAAACATGATTCAATTCTTTCAATTTGTGAGATTCTCAGATCCTAACAGTACAAGATTCAAAGATGTTTGCATTTTCATACAGGATAATGAGCCTTATAACCTTTTCTTATATCTAAGGTTTAAAGTTCAGCACAGATACTGAACTAAGTGCACAATGTTAAATTTCTCTTGCACGATGACAGAGTAATCTCGTTGTTATGGTAACCATGGAGATGAGTTACTTATACAGAGCCAAACTGACTGGAATGACCAGAGTAGAGGAAGACCAGAGAGAAAAATAGAGCAGAGAGAAGCGAGCGAGTGCCCTAAGTGTCAGTGAATGTAATTATGACTTACACTGAGGGACTGGGAATTTGATCAACATGCCGCTCTGTTGATCATCTCTGCTCAGCGGACTAGACTACGTGATCGGGGTGACAATGAATGAAGAAACAAATATTAAACATTTATACATTAACTTAATCACATGCTAGTTCAAATGAAAAATTAATTTGAGTGGATATATCATTCTAGTTAGTGTGAATACTGTGCATAACTAAATGGCTACCAAAGATCAATATTGAGGTTGGCAGAGAGATTATATGTACAAGTTGTGTATGAAACACAAAAGGATTATATAAGGTAGGGGTGTCGCAATATACCGGTATTGACGATAACCGTGATATTCAAAGCACAAAATATCGACATTGTGTTAATTTAGGGTGTGGCAATATACCGGTATTTGCGATAACCACAATATTTTAAATGAACAGGACTGGTATGATAACATGACGCCGGTGTCCGACTGAGTCGTGTTTTTTCCTCCCTCTCTATTACACACTGTTGCAGCCATAAAAATAGTTCAGCTTTGTTCGTAATGTCAAATGTGTTAGGGTAGAGTGGGGGAAAACGCCCCCCTTAAGGAAAATGTGACATTACAGTGAAACAAAACATAAATGTGACTTGAATTGCCATCCCGGTTTTGAGTGACTATGGCAGGAGTTATTCACCCAATATTAAAATTGCACAGCCTTCATAATTAATTAGTATTTTGACTGAAAATATTTTTGTACAAAGGGGGCGTTTTGCCCCAAGGTGGGGTAAAATGCCCCCTTTCTTCCCAACCAGTTTGCTTCATAGATCAACAGCAAAATGAGCAGACTATAGTTTTTAATCTCTCAAAGTAAAAGGCAAGTAATGTATCAACATGTATATATATTAATATTTATTTGAGGAATGTCCAAAATATCCAAATTTTTACCATTTATATTTATATATAAGCCATGCAAACAAATATGTTGTAATAAATAAATACATAAATAAACAAATCAATACTAAATAAACAAATAAATAAATAAATACATACATAAATAAACTTTAATTCAGTAGCCATTCACATAATCTAATATGTTATTATAGTAATTATGATAGAGAGAAACTATGCCCTTTGGGGGGCGTTTTACCCCTCAGCGTAGGGGGCGTTTTACCCCACAAGCTATGACTTTAAAAAAAAACAAAAACAAATTTTAAGATATAATTATATTCCTTATAAATAACATTTCCTCTCAAACTACAGACTTCACTATTCATCTATCATACATCACTGTGATATCCTGCAGAACAATATTCTCTTAAACACTTGTTTACTAATATCTGAAAATTATAGCACTTAGCATGTAATCCTCTTCTCTTCAAATACGTCGCTGGTGTCAGCTTCTCCAAGGAGATTTGTTTATCCCCGTTGTCAACGAAGTGCATAGCAACAGTGAAAATATATCTTGACTCCCTCTAGTGGTTATTTTGGGAAAAACAGGTGGGGGGCGTTTTACCCCAGGGGGGCGTTTTCCCCCACTCTACCCTATATTTCGTTTAGTTTCTTTATTAAGTTAATTTCGAAAAAATGTTTGGGGCAATTTTCGTTAGTTAATTTAAAGTTTTAGTTTTTTTCCTAATGACCAAGCGGCCGACAGTGAGTTAACCGCATGTTTGATCAATTTATCCTCTCAAATCAACACTTGACTTGTCTTGCCTATAATAAAATCCATATATATAAAACACTTCAAGCATATCACAATGTAAGTTTGTTTACTATCACCACCACAGTAAAAACGCATTTTTGACAAGCTGAGGCAGGCTCGCTCGCACGCAACGGCGCCTGCAAACGAAACGGGCTACACAATCTAAACTATAAAAATAAAAACATGCATTGTCTTACCTTATACCCCTCCGTAAAATGAATATAAATCCAATCTTCAATTCCCACTCTATAGGCTATGCAAATTCAGTTCACGACAAGGAAAGCAACATATATGAGTTGTAGGCTATTTTATTTATCGGCTCATTTCAAGATCAAAGGCCGTAATAGGAAAACGAGCGACCTAAGCACTGGTAAGAGCATTTAGTCTCATTCGTTTTAATGGAGATTATTGTGTTTTTGAGCATCTGATTCTGAGCCTTTGGGCTACTTTCAGTTTCAGTTTCTCCTGATCTCTTCACAATATGATAGATATATGATCAGAGAAAACGAATGAAGTGAGCAGGTGTAAAAAGGCCATAACTCTTGCAGCTGCGCTGAAGGAACGCGACGGTCAGAGTCACCAGTCAGAGCCAGTCGACGATCGCGGTCTCATAGTTTATTTTAATTAATGAATAATGTCTATTCTTATATTTGTATTTGTAATCTAGTCATGGCCAATAACATTTATGTTAATATTTATTCATCATCATACTGTTGAACTTGACAATATTTTCTCTCTTATATAGGGAGCTTCAAAGACAATTTATCAGTAATAGATTATTACCCTGTTTATCAATATCCAATTATGTTTGTTGGGTAAAAAATAAAACTAAATAAACAAAGTAAAAATTAATTGGTAACATTTTACAATAAGGTTCTTTAATTAACATTAGTTACATTAGGCTAGTTAACATGAACTAATAATGAACTGCACTTATTAATCTTCAACATTTACTAATGCATTATTAAAATCTTGCTAAAATGCACTGTGAACTAACATGAACAAACCATGAACAGCTCTATATTAACTTACATTAACAAAGAAGATTAACTAATGCTGAACAGCTGTTGTTCATGGTTAGTTCATTAACTAATGCATTAACTAATGTCAACTAATACAACTTTACTGTAAAGTGTTACCAATTAATTTGATAACTTTCTCCCCCAAGGTTCTATAGATATCGCGATATATCGATATCGTGATTTTTTTTGGGCCACAATAACCGTGGTGTGAAAAATCTGATATCGTGACAGCCCTAATATAAGGTAATGTTTTTGAGGCTTTCTGTCGGCCCCTGAAATGAACACATCATGAAGGATTTAAAAACTGCTGGGCACAAAGGAATAATTGATGTAAACCTGGTCTTACATCAGCACTAAAGCACCAACTTCATTAATGTTGACGGAACCTTTTAGTTCAGGGTGTAAAATGGGATTTAAATGATTTTTATTTACTCTCAGTCACTGTCAGCAGGAACCTCTGACATTCATGACAGGGAATCTCATTCATTTAGCACAACCCCCTTCAATTCAATAATGCAATAACCATCCATCCAATTTCAAGAAACCAGCAACTAAAAGAGATGTATACCAGACTGGAAACATGGTGTGGGCCATTTGAGCTACAGAGAACAGTCTCAGAGGAAAACATTCTTCACACACGCAGACTGTAACATTTAACATTACTCTAACTCTAAATATCCGAGACTATATTGTAATGGAAATCCTAAAATGTTTGGTAAATAGCCCAGTTCAGCATGTTCAATTTGTAATACCATGATTAGCATCAAGGGAGATGCTTGAGAATATCAGT
Organism: Gobio gobio; assembly: GCF_949357685.1. Classification (NCBI taxonomy): domain Eukaryota; kingdom Metazoa; phylum Chordata; class Actinopteri; order Cypriniformes; family Gobionidae; genus Gobio; species Gobio gobio. The sequence goes on along the minus strand of NC_137099.1, from coordinate 26,713,087 downwards.
ACACTTATGTTACAATAGTCATAGTATAATATTAAGAATATATTAAGAGAGGTAAGAGTAAATGTTAGTATTGTTGTCACTGTCTAGGTAAGTTGACTTGCTGATATTACATGATTAATAATCACATTTAGAATAATGCATTAGAAATAATAAAGCATTAGAAATTTGTAAACCTGAAGATGATATTCCCCTTTAATGGCAGTTTATTTAGCTCTTCATAAGAACTGATCATTGTCTTCAGAGAAGTAGAGGCACATTCAGTCGTATTAAAGGGTTAGTTCACCCAAAAATGTAAATTCTGTCATTAATTACAAAAAGTATTTTTGTCACAATTAAGGTTGAACCACTGTAGTCACATGGACTATTTTAACAATGTTTTTACTACCTTTCTGAACGTTGCAATGATGTTGCTGCCAATGGAGGGGTCAGAGAGCTCTCCAATTTCATAAAAAATATCTTCATTTGTGTTCCGAAGGTGAACAAAGGTCTTACGGATTTGGAACAACATGAGGGTGAGAAAAAAACAAAAAACAAATATTTAAAAAAATAATAGGCAAACGATTTAGGAGCAGCAGGATGCCTTATCAATTAACCAGCGTGTTCGTTGATTCTCTTAACTGCTTTGTGATACAACTCAAATTTCTTTCTTTGTTTCAATCTCCATTTTTCTTTCTCCATAGAACCCTGTGGCTGCTGAAGCTCAATTCATGGATTTCTTGGTCTGATGCTACTGCTATTTTCCAGTTACTGCTATTTTCATTGCTGCCTTGGTTTGTCCCTCTACCCATATCAAAAGCCCTGAGGTTAATTCTGACCTTTCTATCGCTATTCAACATTGTGATCTCACTGAAGCATTTGGTGAAGTAAGAAGCTGCTCAGTTATCAGTATACAAACCCTTTGGAGTGTATGTTTGAAATAGTGGCAGGTACATCACACATCCCTGATTAAGGTAGATCAGACCTACTTCCTCTAAAGACTGCAAGTTTTTTCTTTGAGTTGACAAATGGGGACTTGGACCTTTTATTGATTATAGGAGCCTGAATGCAATTACAGTCAAATGTCACTTTGCCTTTAGTGTCTTCAGGTTTATAAAAGATAGGTGAGGCTTGGTAATTTACAAAAATGATCTGTATACCATGTCTATAACTGAATTTGAATTAAGGTGAGTGATTTCTGGACCATGTTCGTCTCAAAAACAATTTTTTGAGCAGGCCTTGCCAACATTAATGCCATGTTGTTTTTACTCTTGTGACACTGTTCTTAAAAAAAATACTTTATTAATACACTACTACATGTTACATTAGTATTATAATAATATTGGTAATCGCATCATGTGATGCATCTTACAAATGTCAAAAACTGTGGGGTTTGTATCATTATTTAACCTAATTTCTGAAAATTAAACCATGCAATCACTCAACATTCAGTAATCTCCAGCAGATTCTCTTCAGATGGACCAGCCATCAAAATAGTGTTGAAATAATGTCCGATTGTGAGCAGAACATTAATCAATGGTTCTGAACCTTAATCAAACAAAAATATTGTGACAGGGTTGTGACAATCTTCACTACACAATGAAGAAATGTCGTTCTTTTTGGTATGTTGTCACAACCTTTGTCTAAGTTGTGGCAATGTTCTGTGTTTGTATAGGCCTATGAGAATCAGTTACATGTCAATACAAGTGTGACTTCCACACCATTTCATTCATTTCAATCAAGGTATGTTCTCAGTTCCCAGGGCATTAATATTTATCTATTTAGGTCCAGTTAGTAACAAATTGGGTACAACCAAAATCTGTGAATGAACTACAAAATTTGTCAACTTTTATACTTATATTTTTAACACAAAAGCACACCTTTGACCGCTTGTCTGTCAACATTTAGTTATTGCTTGTGATGTTCCTCATCTGTAAGTCGATTCCGATAAATCCAAATAGAATGTCTTAATCTATAACTTGGAAGATTCCACTAATAATATTGTAGCTAAAAAATAACAAAAGTATATTCCTACACTGGGTCGAATATGACTCACCACCTCATCCACAGGCCCTACTTAATTTAAATGCATTTTCTTATTTTCCCATGGAAATACAGGCTGTTTTCCAGTGTTAAAACTGCTGTTTGCTGTAAAATCTCAGGTGCACTGCTGGGTCCAGGATCTGCATAATTGTCCTGCAGGTCGACTGGTAAACCTGGATATTAGCTTAAAGCTGATATATTGCTGACCGACTACAGTTTTGTTCGAAGTGTGCAGGGAGGTCGCCAGGTGGGAGAGGAAACACCAACAGGAGCAAGGGTCACAAGTTATTATTTTTCCTATTTGACTGTGCTATTTAAATTGCCTCTATTATGCTTCTTTAAAGACTGCAACTTTTGTTTTGGAGGTCTCCTATATGCATCCAAGGTTAACAAACACATACATTTTCTCTTAATAATATACATTGCAGCATCACCTCATTTCTCACAGTGTACGAGAACAACATCTCGATGTTGAACCGCTAACTGATGCTAAAATCAACCAATCGTCTATGTAGTTCAGATTTCGGATGCCCTGCAGACGCAGAGGTGCTAGTGCTGCATCCACGCATTTGGTGAAAGTACGAGGTGATAAAGCTAGGCCGAATAGAAGAAGCTGATATTGATAGGCTTTGCCCCCGAAAGCAAACCTCAGGAACTTCCTGTGTTGTGGAAGGATGTATACGTGGAAGTACGCCTCCTTGAGGTCTATCGTAACAAACCAGTCCTCGGATATGATCTGTGGTACGATCTGTCTCAAGGTTAACATTTTGAACTTTAGCTGCATTACTGACTGCTTCAGAACTTGTAGATTCAAAATGGGATGCAACCATAGACTGTAAAAAAAAATATGGATGTAGTGTCCGTGACGTCACCCATAGGATTCTGAAGAGCAGTTTTCAAGCATAAAGTAAGGTTGAGCTGGCCGTTGCCATCTTGGCAGCGCGTCAGTCCCGGATACCAGAAAATGGGCAAAGAGGTGGGACGTGGGTGGAGCTGAGGTGACGCGTTGACTAACAGACAGCAGACAAACGACAATCCACCTGTCACTCAAAGTGGCCACGCCCTTAATTATGCAGAACTTTAAGGCTTTATATAATGTAAACGAATGAGTTATAAAAAAATTCACCCCCCTGACAGTTGTTATGAAGGGCAAAATAGATAAATAGACCAAAACCACAACTTGTACCAGGCTGTAAACATGTTTTTTGTAAAGTTGGGCGTAACATGGAGCTCAATGAGATTTTGCTCTCTTCTGGAGCCTGTCCCTAATGACCAGTTGATGAATTGCAGTTTAAGTCACTTCCGTATTGGCTTCAAGAGAAACTGGGGGAGGTTGCCACTTGGACTCCTCCTAACAAATGCAGGCATGACGTATTCCGATCTTTTAAGCATAAGCAGCTGGATGAAATATTCTGAATGATTTCAATCCACAATCTGATGTTTGGAGCCTGGAATCACACCAATAAATCATAACATATTCATTCATTTGGCCAGAGAAGAACTGTTCCCCCGACTGAGCCTGGTTTCTACCAAGGTTTTTTCTCCATTTCTTTCACATGATGGAGTTTGGGTTTATTGCTACTGTTGCCTTTGGTAAGTTGGGGGACACTTAATATTCAGTAATATTATTGATTTGACTGCACTGACACTATTGGATGAGAACAAAGTTTGAACTGAATTGATCTACTTTATGGCTGATTCAAATTATGCAGCATTGACACTGATTCAACACTTAAATGACTCAAAGTGAGTAAAGACACTATTTTCTTCTATAGCGCTGCATGTAGCTGAATTGAACTCATTACATAATTGATTAACTTTACACAGTTATTGAACTAAACTGGATCAACACTGAACTGACTTCTTAATAATGACACTATTGTCTTTTTGGAGCTGCTTTACAGCCCAACTGAATTATATTTGTATCATTATTATCCTCTTTATCATTGTAAAACTGCTTTGAAGCAATCTGTATTGTATACAGTGCTATATGTGACTTGATTTGACTGACGAAAAAAGTAGGCAGATACCACAAGAACAACTGATCATTTGTTTGTGTAAGTAGGCCTATGTGTGCATATACAATTTAAGATGTCCCCACGATTATTAAAACCAAGAGTTTAACACTTGTTTGAAACAGAACATTTTGAATAAAAAACTTTAATCTCATTAAAGTCTCATGCTAACAGTCTAATCAGATTCAATGATCTATGCTAAGCTATGCTAAAAGTGCTACCACCAGACCCGGAGATCGGCTGAATGGATTCGAAAACGGTAAAACTCAACTGTTTAACTCTAGGGGAGTTGGAAAATGAGCCTATTTTTTAAAAAAGTGGAGTGTTGTTAAGCCTGTGTATATATTCCCTGTTTTGTTCAGCCACTTGTCTGTTCTGTAATATACGTGTGGCAAGCAGGACGAGTCTGAGGACCGTGAGAGAACGGCACAAGCCCGTGGCGTGATTGATAATGAGTGCCATTATTATCAATTATTATCATTGGTCTCGTATCTCACAGAGGAGCTTCGGAGTCATAAAAGGAGGAGCGACGACAGAGAAGGACAAGAGGACCAGGCTTGGATTTTACGTTGTGTTTTGTTTATGTTTTGTTTATGTGTGTGCGGCAGCCGTCCGTGAGGGGCTGCCTGCTTTAGTTTCATGTTGTATTTATTTGTTTTATGAGTTATTAAAGTGTTTAAACGTTCGCCAGTTACCGCCTCCTTCTTCCATAACAACAAACTGTGTTACAATATGTTCTATATGTAATGTGGTAACTTTTTCATGCATTCTTCTAGAGTTTATTAAAATGTTTGTTTTTGTTATTCCTTGCGTCATGTATCTTATTAATATCACAAAGTATGTGATAGACGGACAGACTACATTGATGAAGAGGACTGATACTTCCAAAACGGCCGGATGCTGGAGGAATATGTAAAGGGCTGTTTGGATCTGTACAACTAGGCATGCTGGGATGATGAAATGCTAAAATATCTCTTCTGTTAGGAGAGGATCACCATCCTTTTGCCGAATTTGTGGGGAAAAGCCTCAATGTGGAAGTTGCCGAGGACAAAGTTCTCCAACTCCCTGGCACCTTCACCATCTCCAGCAGCCATCTCTCTGCCCACTCCAGACAGGACTCATCATTCTAGCCCAGAGTGTCCCGGAAGGCATTAGAGATCTTCTGCCGCTGACCGGAGTTCAACGCCTGAGCCCACCACAGATATAGACACTGAGCAAATGTCGCCGATGGACCACATGTGAGTACTACCTCCCAAACTGGAGCCAGCCAACGCATTCGTCCCGGAGCTAGAGCCTGATGTCCCTTTCATCCTGAGGCCAGAGCCCATCACCAGGTACAGCCTGGAGTCCGCGCTGTGGAATCAGTCACCTCAAGAGCCAGCTGAGGACCATCTAAAATCAAGACGTATCTACCCCAATGGTGTTGTGTGGCTCCTCGGCTCCGCCTTCACCGCTGTCTCCCTCCAGCTCTTCGGCTCAGCCTTTCTCCTCTGAACCAGCTAAGCTCTGCGAGACGGATCCCCTGGCTTCACCGCAGGACTCCAGGCCTATGACTCCACCTCGGCTTCTCAGCCCGTCAGCTCCACCTTGGCTCTGCGCTCACTCAGCTCTGCTATGGTTCATTATCACTAAGGCTCCACCAGGCTCCCTCGTCCCTCCGGCTTCGCAAGGGGCTTCGAGGCCTCTGGCTGTGCTTCAGCCCTCCACCCCAATAGCTCCACCGGGATCCTCCTTCCCTCCAGTTCCACCTGTGTCCTCACTCCTTCTGGTGTCACTCCATTCTGCCAGTCCCCCGTCGTCTCCTCAGTCCCTTGAGCTGGTGGCATCGCCTTGGACCTCCAGGCCTACAATGTCGTCCTGGGCCATCATCCTTGTGGCTTTGCTGAGGTCTCTGGCTCGGTTGGCTCCACTGCTGATAGGACCCAAGGTTTCATCCAGGAATGCCATCAGGACTCAATGTTTCTCAATGTCTTCATTGTGCACCTCTAAAGCCCCCTCCTGCTCTTCATCCATTGTACTCCTGTTATTAATGTGGAAGGGGGGTGTACTGTCAGGATTTTGTCTAGTTTAGTTGCGTTTTTGTTCACATATCTTGGTTTTATGTCTTCATTGTGTACTATATACACAGCCTTGTTAACCCTGTGTATATATTCTCCCTTTTCTGTTCAGCCCCTTGTCTGTTCACGTCTATATGTAATGTGGTAACTATTCTTCATGTATTCTTCTAGAGTTTATAAAAGTATCCGTGTTTGTTATACCTTGCATCCTGTATCTTATTGTGACATAAAGAAAGACACATGAATTAAATTTCACATTCATTTTACCTAAAAGTTATTTTACACATGAATAGTGTTCAGCCTCGCAAACTGTCTCATCTTATCTGCAGGAAGGATTTTCCTTGTGTATCTTAATTAAATTAAAGCACCCAACTGACATCCAGATATAACAATTGAATTATTATTCTTATACGTATCAGTTCTGGTTTAAATTAACATTGATTCAGAGGTCAGGGGGGTGTCAGCATTATCTTAGTACAGCAGGAATCATATTTGGCTATGCACATCATGTACAGTGGTATTGAACTGCCAACAGGCTGAATAAGTAAGCAGAGCACACACTATGTAAGCACATGAAATAAGAGAAGATGTTTTATTTCTTAAATCAAAATAAAATTATGAAATTAGTTAAACAGATATTTTGTCCAAACTATTCTTACTGCAGACTATTCATTTTCCCAAGCCATAGTTTAACCAAAGAATATCATAATTTCTGGTATCCTGCATGGTACTACCATGGTGAATCATAATGTTTCATTTTGAACTTTCATTAGTCCTAAACATCCATTTGCTGAAAAGTGGTTTCTTACATAATATGAATTAAATATTACAAAGCTAAAAAAAAAAAAACTACTGATTTAAGCCAACAATAATTTATCGTTAGTCTGATGACCTTTCAGAGCTTTCAGCCTTGTCTGTTGAAATTTAGATTTTTGAACAGTCACAGCCAGTCATTCCTTTTTCTACCTTTCACTAGCTTGCTATATCTGTTGTTTGTCTGTAACATTTAGTGATTCCAAAAGGTATTTGGACACCTAAGTAATTGCAGCACGTATTACACTATTCATCAAAACTAACTACACTTCTGAGACTTTTTAGTGTCAACCGGTGTCTAGTTGATTTTTAGTGTATGTAAAGTAATCAGTTCTCAAACTCACACAGGTATCCTGAGCAAAATAACCACAGGTGTAGTTAATCAAATAGTATTTTTTATGAACACAATTCACTAACATTTCACAACCGCAAAGTTTCACAATTCTGATCTCAATATTCTGTCTTCATTTTCAATAAATTTATTTTCTTTTTTTACTTTGTGCTATATTTCTTTAAAATAAAGGTCACTTGGTTTTGGTAGCCATTTGTTAATGCTGGGAAATTCAAGTTTACAATCTTGTTCTTCCATAGACCTTTAACAGTTCAAACTACCATAGAGCAATGCATTCCAATCATGCAGCACATTATGAATGATTACAGTGTTGTCAGGGTTCAGATTTAAGCTCTTCCTCAGTGCTCCATTACGTTCCATAGACTGAGGAAGAACAGATCACCTGCTCCTCCATTAACAGGCATTACCCTTCATAGATCAAAGCACAAGCACAATATCTCTGGGAGAGAGAGATAGCCATTATGCAGGGCTGTGTAAGGTATGCCAATCGATGCCCGTTAGAGCGTTTGAAGTGAATAACATTATGGCACAAAAAGAGATCTAAAGGCCAGCCATGAAGATGATGCAGAGTGGTGTGACTACGCACTCTCTTTATTGTCCTGTTTTCAATGTACAGGTCTGATCAGAGAGATACTTCACTGTTCATCAAAAGAAAGACAGTAAAGACCAATTCATCATGAAATGAAACATGAAAACTACACAATACACTGAAAAACATACTTTGGACCAATACTCTAATTTAATAGTTTTTCTCAAATTATATATATATGTTTTTATAAATTGTTATTTACTATTAATCAAGTATTTATTTTCACAAAGACAAAACACCACAGTTTAAGTTAATTCAACATAAAACATTTTTTTCATATATTTTCACATTTGTTTTACATAATTGGATCTAGATTGTAGATTTTAAAGAATAACAGGAAATCAGAATAATCAGGAAATTAAGTTTGAAAGAGAAACAAAATTTTGTTGTGTAGATCACATATAATATGATTATAATTAACATATTTCCTTTAGACACAAGCCAAAATATTACTTAATCCATGTCTGTCACATGTTCGTTCTAGTTTTCCAGCCACTCCTGTGTTCCCATGGTTACCCTCATCAGTTCATTTGTCCCAGCTGTGTCTTGTTAATTACCTCATTTACCCTGTGTTTTTATGCCGCGTTCCAGACAACCCGTAACCCGTGTTTTTCCAACCTTCTTCCCGTGAAAGTGAACTGGAACGGCAGCCAAAACCGTGACTTCCCACCCGTGAACACGTACTAGATCGATGTACTCCCAGTTACGAGTTTTGACGTCACGTAGTCCGCGAAGCAACAATGGCAGCCTCCTACGGATGCAGTGTTTATGAAACAAATATACAAATAACGTAAAATAAAAGGTATAACAGCTTTTCTTGCCGTCTGCACTGTTTTTCTCCTCCGTTTCCCTCAAATAAGCAAGGAGTAAGCACCTTTGGCGATAGAAATGATTGTAAATGAGCATACAACCTGTACGGTCCGCCATGCTTTGTTTACATCTAGCTACCACACAATTCCTTGCGCTCAGGCAGTTTGGCGTGACTTTGCCTGGAACACTACAAAGTCGTGAGTCGTGGTTTGAAGTTGTAATTTACGGGCTCAAAAACCTGCCTGGAACGCAGCATTAGTCTTCAGGGTAGGGTTGCACCGTTCGTAAGTTCTTTCTTAAATTGGAACGTAAAGTCCACACTAGAGGCTAGATAGTTTGTAACTAACTCTATACTTTTTTCGGTTGCACCATTTGTTCTTAAGGCAGAACGTAAATAGTAGGTAGTAAGCTTTCCGTAAAGTAATACGTAGTCACATAATATGACGTTTACCCTCAATGATCCAATAGCAGCCTTCAAATTCGTGAGCAAAAGTTATGTTGAAATACCGTGAATTTCAGTGTCCTTCATTATTATAACATCTTTTGCCTCACGTAACCAACGGTAAAAATCAGTTTCCATTAAATATACTTAATCATGAATAACATAAGTGCTTTTATATATAAATAACATTCAGAAGCATTCAGTATATGAAACGACATTAACAAGGATCAATAAATAAATACTGAAACAAAAAAACAAAAAACATAAGAAATTACATTTATTGATTATGACTGATTTTATTTGACATCATGACATGCACAACACGGACCGATGGGACAGAATCACGCAGTGGCGTGCACAGTTTTGGCTGGTTTCGTGTTGAAGAGCTGCAAATAAAGTAATCTATTCACATGATGTTTTCTCTCTTAAAATGTAAGTGAGTGTAAATGTCAGCATTCTCATATATGTGTAAAGAATTGAAGTCTGTCATGTAAAACAAGAGCTTATTATGCAGTTCAGTCAGTCTGCTTTATTATTCCAAACATTACTCCTGGGGCCAGTTGCATAAACTAAGCCATTATGTTAAGACAGTGTCTTAAGATCTAGTATGAGCCACTAGCAGTTAGGCAAGTGGCATTCAGTCTTACTTTTCGTATCAAATTAGGCCAGTCTATGTTTTTATGTAACTGATTTAAAAAAATTATGAACAGTCTTAAAGAAAAAAATGTATGTCTAACTTGTAAGACTAGTCTTAACGGTTTATGCAACCGGTCCCAGATCGGAGGCTTCCGTAAATATTAATTTATATGTAGAGTTACCCTTCAACTAAGTTTAATGGTGCAACGCAAAAATATTTAGTAGTGCGTAAGTTGTAACTTAGTGCCCATTCGCATCAAAACTAGTTGTAACTTATGCACAACTGGTGCAACTGGCCCCAGTTCTCCCTCGGTATTGGTCTGTTGACGTCTACGTATACTGGTGTTTGAGTGTTTCCTGAGTGTCTTTGTCATTAAAGTTCCTATTCCAAGTTCTCCTTCTCCTTCGTGAATCTTGATCAACACTAAGTTTGTAACAGATAGTGATGGGCAGACCGAGGCTTCGTGAAGCACTGAAACAGTTGAAGAAAATGTACCATATTGTTTCGAAGCTTCGAATCAAAACAACACCCGCCTCTACGGCGACACCTCGTGGTCAATTGCATGTGTTGATCTGAAATAACCTGACAATGATCCATGAAAAAAAAAGTTTCTTACATCTGCCTGACAACTATATGATCTTGGTTTTATAACCCTCCTGTAGCCTCCTCATTGTGAATAACTATAGGTTTATTTTGGTCATGAAAAATGAAGATTAATAAAATAAATAAAGCCACAATGTGTCACATTTGTTACATAACATTTTTTATTCAAAAATAAATATTGCTTTTTTACATTTAGTTTCTCAGCCTTTGAAAAATCCTCTCACAAGGGACACTTGTTGCTGGCATGCACACATATTTTTTAGTAAGTACATACAAATGAGGTAAAATTACTGCTCTCTCTTTTCAATAAATGAATGGATCATGCGTTCTGTGCAAAAATGCATCTTTGAGGTACTTTTTCAGTTCTATATCTCACCTATGAATCTATATCTATATAATTCTATATCTCTAATTTATGCTGTGCTGTCACTATCTAACTTAGCCTATATATGAATGTGTCACTTTATCTATCCTAACTATATGTCACTGTCTATAAGTCAATATATCAAAATCTAGCCTAAATATAACTATAGCATTATATTAATTAACCAAAGCGCACTATAAATCTCACTTATATCACAAAATGTCTCTCCTCTCACAAAAACCCACGAGGTGAAGATGGATTAACTTCACTTTTCAACTGTGGGGAATTAGGTTCATACAGATGTGTGACTGTGTGGTTTGTTCCTGCCCCTTTCAATCAAACGCAGTTTCGACAGGCGCCACCTGATGAAACACTTTGAAGCTTCATTTAGCCATAGTGACATGGGTGTTTCGAATCACAGGCCGGAGCAGTGTTTCGAAACATCTGCGCTTCGGGATCTCGATAAAGCGCTGAAACGTCAGTTTCGCGTTAGCCATCCCTAGTAACAGATCGTTACGGACCAATACAGTTTTTATGGTGTTGTCCCACTTTTTTTTGTTTCTTTTTCCTCCTGCCCATCCCACCCTTCCTGCTGTGCAGCTGCTATGCCTGGAGCAGGAAGACCGTCCGCTGGAAGCGTATACACGGGACTTCCTAGACCTTGCGTGGCAGACGCACTTCCCAGAACGCTCGCTCTGTGTCTTTTACCATGCCAGCCTGAGCGAGCAGTCGAAGGCACGCATTCCAGCGAGCAGTCCAAATGAGGATTTCGCCAACTCGTCACTCACCATCGGCCCTGCTGAGGAGGACAGCATTACCAGTCCCACTCCACCACCGCCAGAGACCAGCCATCTGCCACCGACCGCGACCGGCACGAGGGAGTTGCCTGTGCCCAAAGCAGATCGTGGAGACCGGCCAGCCACGATTGACGAGCCCGAACCCAGGCAGAGGTTGAGAGGAGTCTTCGTCCCGGAGGCCGGACCACAGGGAACGTCTGACCAGGTGTGTGAGCCGGCAACATCGTGCGTCGTGGAGGGAGTACTCGTGGAGCTAGAGGGTTAGGAAAGGAGTGCCGCCCACCACCCCGCCGCGGTGGAAGAAAGGAGGTCGTCTGGTGGACATCTTGAGGAACTGCTTGATACTTTTGAGGTAAATTTGATGGACTTTCATTCGGAAGTCTCTCCAGCGCCCCCTGTCTCTCCAGCGCCCCAAGCTTCTCCAGAGTCTCCTTCGTCTCAAGAATTCCCGCCCAGCCTCCCTCACCCACCTCCTCAGTCAGTCAGTTCCTCAGCACTGCCTCCGCTGCGGTCCTTCAGCCCCTCTGCTCTGCCAACATGCTGTTTGGAACCACCCCGTGTCCTCAGTCCATCAGCTCCAGCCAGCGCAGAAGATCCCCTGTCATCGCCGCCAGTCTCTGCACCCTTCACTCCACCGTGGCCTGTCAACACTTGGGCTATGCCCTGGCTCCTCCCTCCCTCGGCTCCACCGGAAACCTTTGGCCATACGGCCTCTCACCATACGGTTTCCTCGTCGGTCATCCCCAGGGTGTTTTCCACCGAATCGTTGACACCATTGCTCCTCCCTCCTCCGACTCCGCCCTGGGGCCTCATCATGGCTGGCCTCTGGCTTGTCACCTGGCTTCTCCTGCTCCAGGCCCCTCACAGGCCACTTTGTCATTAAAGTTCCTGTTCCAAGTTCTCCTTCGCCTTCGTGAATCTTGATCAACACTAAGTTTGTAACAATGTCAATATATCATATTGATAATATAATAATTTTCCATAAACAAAAGCTGAATTATTTATAATATGAAAGTAGAATTTTCACTTAATATAAAACTAAAAACATTCTGTTAGTCAATGTTTAATTTAGTTTACTTACTATCAATAAAGACAGGAATATCCTCTTTGAAAGATCTTAATGTTTATTGTGGTCTATTGTGATCTGCATTTTATACATAATGCATAACATTTTCTGTTATGTACAATAAATACATACATACATACATACATACATACATACATACATACATACATACATACATACATACATACATACATACATACATACATACAATAATGTCTGGTTTTTATTCCCTGTGCTGAAACATGCACACAAAGAGGTGTCTTCCATATCTTCAGAATAAGATTTCAGAGAGATCAGAATAATATATTTTTTTCTTTTTTAAATGGTCAGTAAAAAGAACTGTTTAACCATTAGAAAATATTGAATATCAACCTCAAGCGGTCTAATTAAATATTATTTTGTCTTTATTTTTAAATAAGGTCTGTAATTCTTGCAACCAAATTATCAACATTTACACTAAATATATGAAATTTGTTTGATCGTTTATAATTCTTTGGTTTTAGATTTTATTTTTTACAATATTTTTAGGGCAGAGTGGAATTGTTCAACATGACAAATGCAGTCAACAATACAATTTGTGAAAACATTTTGAAAATGGAATAAGATTATTGGATGAATTTGGAAGAGCACACTAGCATGCTGCTCTTACTATTTCTGCCTTAAATATGTAAGATAAGATAAGGATGATAGTATGCTATTCTGGATTCATCTATTTAATTATTTCCTGCCAAAGTGCAATGTCTGGCAAAGAGATCATAGGCAAGAGCAAAACAAAGTAATTTTTGGACATGCCCCCATGTCTTTTCTCTCGTGTAAATAAAAAAAAAAAGTAGAAGTAAAATAATTTTTTATTCTGAACCTCAGGTTGTAAGGACTTTGCCGCAATAGTGCAGCCTGAAGGAGTCTAATGACCCCACTAATGGAGGTAACTAAAAGGCAAGAAAATTAGGACATTTTTTTAACAAGACAGGAAACAACACTGTCCAGTTAATTGATATGTTTTGATGAGATGTGTAAATGAAAGGCATTATTAAAGCCACATCAAATGGATTTCTTGGATTGAGCCTTTGTGAAACTGGTAAATTTAGTCAAACTCAATGGCTTTACAGTTTTTTTTATTTGTTTTGCTACTATTTCACAAAAAAGTAGTGAATTTTCAAAAATCTTTTAAACTCTGAATTGTTCACAGCTATATTCTTTCAAAACTTGACCTTGTGTTTTCATTAGTCGTGCATATTTTCGTTCCACATAATACTTGTTTAAAAACTCTACGATTATTGTAACAGGAAGTAAACTTACTTTTGCTGTAGAGGAAAATAATACCAATTAACCACAAAATTGTTCCAATGGAATAAATCTCACAAATGTTGATTTCCAGAACGGCAAAATTAAGAAGAGCATAGCCATTAAACAAATGTATTGAGATTAGATTTATTGAAATGGAAAAATTAAAGGTCTAACCCCTGAAGACATCTTGCACAACAGCAGTCAACAATATATAGTTGGGCTTCTTTAACCTTGAAAATCTTAATGAAACCATTTTTTTTTTTTAATCTTGCATGAGGTCAATTGGAAACTTTCTACAGAAAAAAAGGGTGGTTGGGAGATTGAAAACACAAGCTTCAAAAAGAAGCTTTGATCTGACAAGATAGGGCTTTACAAAAGGAAAGGGCTAAGGTAATAATCGTGGAACTCTGACATCATTCCTCAGAGCGTTTCCTTATTGAATCTGGGAAGAGTCTTCTCAATATGTGTCTGGAGAGAAAACCTTGCCAAAGATAATATTGTCTGTGGTGAGAGCAGAATATGATGCATTATGTATAGTACCTGGATACTTCAAAGAAGAATGAGTAAAGAAGCCTTTTCTGTTTCATCTTCAACATTCAAAAACACACTGCTCTTTTGGTTCACAATATGCAAATACCGAATGTGTAGGAACACTGAGAGATTACATTACTGTGTTACACCAGTGCTTCTCAATACTGTCCTGGGATTGCCCCCACCATTTCACATTTTGAATGTCTCCGTCATCAGACACTCCCAATGCAAGTTTTGCAATCTGTACTAATGAGCTGATGAGTTGAATCAGGTGTGTCTGATGAGGGAGACATTCAAAATGTGCAACGGTGGGGAGTCCCTGGGACAGGTTTGAGAAGCACTGTGTTACACAATCAACTACATTCCATGTTATCTCAATTTTGAATCCTGATTCTATGGAAGAATCCTCCTCTAATCCTTGGTAATGGTGTGATTCATCATGAGCTATCTCTGTGTGCTATGAATAGGAGGTTATTCCTGCAAAAGCAATGGATGAACATGATCAATGTGGCATGGTTGGAATGAACAGTTAATTTTTTTCAGAGCACTATTTTGAGGTTAGAGTTTTCTCTGAAAGGAGAGCAAAGAGAGGCAGAAAAATGTAGGGTCAAGGACACTGTCAAAACTTTCTGAGCCAACTAAGGATTTCAAAATCTTCTGTATAAGCCCTGTAAGCCTTTACAGTTCAGTTGGAAGAACAATGGTAATGGTACTGCAGAATTGTGAAGACACAGATTTAAAGTTAGTACCATAGTGCTTCATTACTTCTGCTCAGAAAGCCATTGACCTCTTACACACCACCACATCAGAGAACATTTCACGTTTGCTTTACATCCTCTGACACAAAAAGAAGTCAGTTTTCAGCATCCCATCTTCTACAATCTTGTTATTCTAGAACAGAAAAACCTTGTAAAGAAGAGTGGGCAAAATTGTTATCAAGACAAGATCTATTTTAAGATGTCTTGTGTCAGCTCAAGCATCTATTGCATTGTATATATGGCATATATTACTTAATTTATCCCAGATTACTGGTAACTTGTTTTGA
The DNA here is from genome assembly GCF_949357685.1 of Gobio gobio. Taxonomy (NCBI): domain Eukaryota; kingdom Metazoa; phylum Chordata; class Actinopteri; order Cypriniformes; family Gobionidae; genus Gobio; species Gobio gobio. The sequence goes on along the minus strand of NC_137099.1, from coordinate 26,697,660 downwards.
ACAATGTCAAGGGGTTGAGTAGTTTGTTCGTCCGTCCGTCCATCCATTCATTCATTCATTCATTCATTCTTTTTTATTTCCCATATTTTTGGATTTGCTTATTCTTATTGTATTAAAGATATTCATTAAACCACTAAAATGTTTATTAATCAGAAAAATCTATTTGTAAATGTAAAACTCTATTACAATTCGGTAGAAATCAAGATAATCATGCAAATTTATGGAGAGTGAGCAACATTTCAAAAAGCCAAAACAAAAGGTTAAAAAAAATTATAAGGGGCGAATCCTGCAATATCATCACATACTAATGCAGATTTTCAGTATTTCTATCTTCCTACAAATATGACTTAATAACAGATTAGGGGCTGATGTATAGGCTGAACCAATCACATTATGAAAAAAGAAACGACAATAACAGTTTTTCTCATTTCTGTTCTTTTTCTGGCTGTGTAATGAATGTTTAAAAGAAATGGCTTAGCAATTAACAAATCATCAAACATGTCATATGATTAAAAACTAACTGATGCAATGAAATCACACCATGACAAAGTGTAGTCTACTAATCTTTTTAGAATGTTCTTTCAATTAACTTTAGTTGACATTTCCAAAACATAACACAAAAAGAACTAAAGATGAGCAATTGCCAGTTACTTAAAGCTGTAATGGTCTGGAAATGTTCCTATAAAAATGGGTACCACTTTACCTAAGGATCAACAAAAAAAACCTCAATTTTTTTTCCTCTTGGTAGCCTTCCTTCTTCTTTTCGAAGTGTTTCACATTCTATTGAGAAGAGGGTCAGAGAAGTAGTTTTGATGTTGGCCCCCTTCTCTCATCTTTTACCAGGCAGAGATTGCTCTGGATAAATTGTCACAGGGAGGCTCGCTGATAAATAATACTGTGGAACAGATTTTTATATCCTTTGTGTGTTTCCTGTGTGTGTTGGCAGAGTGGCATGATGGAGTACACTAATTAAGATCTCATTCTGAGGGATGTTTTCTTGCACACACAGCTGATGTGCCAAACAGGCTAGAAAAGTCAATGACATCCCATTTTCCTCTGGGATGTTTCATTCTCTCTCTCTATATGTCTTTCTCTCATTGGAATATAATGAGAAAGGACACTGTGTGACCTCTGCTGTATTATAAGCTTATACTTCTAAATCATATACATTTCAAATGATGTATTGTGTTGAAAAGATTCTGTGGTGGAAGTTATATTAAATTGAATCAAATTGGCAGATTCCTTTGTTATGCAAAGGCTTTTATGTACATTTTCACATTAAATTACATCATGATTGAAAACTACAAAAAAATTATAAAAAATTATATTAAAATTGAAGCTATACATGATTATTTCAGTCTTTGTTTAGATTTACATTTTAGAGTTTAATATTCTTGTTCAAGGGTAAAACAGAAAATCTATATATAAATTGACAAAAAATCATTGTGAGGGCAAAACAATTCCTGTTTAAAAGATGAAAAAATTGTCTGCTTTTTTCCCCTAAAATAAAGTCCATAGTTAAATAAACATGCATACAACATTATTTCCTTTAAATATGTGTTTGCATAAAATAAAAAATAATAATTCCTTTCTAAAAACAAGTGCAATACATGCACCGACAAGCTATGTGACACATGATGTGGTTGGCAGTCTTTCCTCAAACAGTGAAGGCCATCACCTGACATGCTCCCCTGCAGCTCTCCCTCCCTCCTTGTTCCCCCCGCCTCTGTCTGTGATAACTGCCAGCAAACCACCAAATTGATTCATCCCCCGTCCAGCCCTGCTTTTGATAAGGTGCCGCTAGATGATTGAGGTGAGTTTTAATATATGCAGTTAGCCATGGCTGAGAAAATCACCTGTGAAACACACAGAAACAGCAGCTGCTGGTGGTAAAATATGTTATCCACAGGCTCCTTCAGCTCCTTAAGAGTATTAAAGCCTGTCAGAACACCTGCCACGCTAAAGAGACATTTTCGGGCTGAAAAAGACAGGCTGAAGTCCTCCAAAGTATGATTGGCCCAGTAAGGCTCACTGTTGAAATATTACAACATCAATTTGAGCTCTTCTAAAATAAAACTGCAGATGTTTTTTTTTCTCTCTCTAAGACTACATTTACATAACTGCTATTTTTTTGCCTTGCAATGCTATTGGATGGAATATTTTGTCAATAGGCCTTAACCTGGCTAAGAACTCACACAACCTGCATACTTGCCTTGAAGCACATCGTCATGTTTTACTGGACTGAATAAATCAGCATTCAAGTAATTAAAATGCCCAAAATATTTTCAAGTGATTAGCAATATGTCTAGATCACGCAGATATTAAGGTACTGTTGAATGCTTTAATCATATTAGACTTTGAGTTTGTAATGTAAATGTTGTAATTTTACAACACTGGGTGAAAGGGTTAGCAAACTTTGCCTGTGCACCTTGCACATTACATGGATGAATTTTACTTCTAACCTGCATGTGAAATAAATACTAAACATAATGCTTTTGATAATTAATACGTTTTAAATGTCTTCTTTGTTACAATTTTCAGTTTTAATCAATTTTATTATTATTAAATTATAAGTTGAATTAAGGAGTAAATTATTTATTTGAAGTATTTGTGTGGCAATATTTGAAACTGTATCTGTTTCTTATCATTTATAAAATGTACTTAACTGGTCCTGTTTTCTTTTCTGGGCTTTGCTTGTTTGGCCAAATATCTGCTTGCTGCATGAGGGACAGGTGATAATGTTCTGGAATGTGGGGGGTATATGCTATTAGCATGATAGTAGAGGGCTCAATAAGCTAGCCAGACTGTGTTGTGTGAATTCTGTGGAATGTGTGAATTCTTTAAAATCTGTAAGTATGATTGGGATATGGAAAATAACTAGTGTTTTTTTTTTTTTTTTTCATTTCAGAATGCCACCAGCCAGGAAAGGCTGTATTATCTACAAAGTGCATGCTGTCATTTGAAATGGATTCTGATACATGTGATAAACAGGAATGTGGAGATGCCTGTGAACTGGAAAATGAAAGCCCAGTGACCACCTATATGATGATTATGTGGACATTATGCCAACAAAATCAAGTCATTCAAGAGCACAGACCATGGCCCGTGACAGGTATCACTGGCTGATAAAGGATTTTATCAGTCCCGACACTGATTTTTTAGGTCAGGATATCACTAATGCATCTGCTTCTCGAAGGGCAAGAACTGCCTTTGGGACTATTTTTTGTAAATACAATCTAAACATATTTTTTTATAATAAACTCTTTTTCATAAAAATATGACTTGTCCAATCGAGGGTATGCACGTGACGTCACCGTCTGCCTGAGTGACTGTGGTTACACCCACTGAGTGGCAAAAAGCCTGAAAGGGCAGCATTGGTTTTCAGCGTGAATGCCGCGAAAAACACTCAAAACCAGGCTCTGTGCCAGACGGGGGGTCGGGGGGTCTTGGCCCCCCTTGGACATTCCTGTGCCCCCCTCCGGAGGGAGACGGACTTGATAATAGCGTGTAATTTTCTTACTCAAACCGCTTGCTGCTTCCGCTACTGATTGCTTTTAGAGGGAAAAGCTGCCCATAACTGCTGGTCTAGGACCTGTTTTCTTCGTAATAATAGCATATTATTAAAAAATTGGCAAAAGATCCAGTGCGTATATGTCAAATTATTAAATTTCGTTGAGTAATGTAGCCAATCACAGACATGTTTGTTGATTTCTTGAACACAATCAGAGGTGTTGAAGTTAGAATCCACTCACCACTCAAGTTCTGCACATGCACAAATCCTCTCTAACAAAGTGTAACGTTAGACATTATGTAAATCAAATATTAATTACGTAGTCAGCTTCACTGATTAATATAACAGAACTTTGTGAGATCGAGTTCATTGAATGAATGACAGTTTTTAGTGATTATAAAGGGAGCGCTCTTTGCCCGCTGTCTATGCATTATATAAAAAAATCATAATAAATAATTATTATATTCAGAATTTGAATAAAACTTTTGTTTTCCATTCTTGACAAGCGGCCACATACACGCTTCAATACATAGACCCAGCCGCATATACAGTGGCAAGAAAAAGTATGTGAACCACTTGCAGAATCTTTTTTAACTAAAATAATTGTAACTAAATAAGAGATCATACAAAATGCATGTTATTTTTTATTTAGTACTGTCCTGAATAGGATATTTTACATATATATATATATACATATTTTTGAAGAATGTGCAGGACCTGGAGGATATTTCTGACGAACATTGGGCAGTTTAACTGCTCAGGAAAAACAAGGGACAAACAAAAAAACAGCTGTGGATCGTCCAGGGAATGACACACAGTACTGAGAACTAATGGTTCATAAACTTTCTATCAGGGTTATTTTAATAAATTCAGCTAGTGGACTATATGTAAACATTTTTTATGTAAAATACCTTATTCAGGACAGTACTAAATAAAAAATAACAAGCATTTTGTATGATCTCTTTTATTTAGTTAAAATTATTCACATTTTCACAGATTCTGCAAGTGGTTCATATACTTTTTCTTGCCACTGTATATCCGAAATTGTGATGACTTACAGTGATAAATATTTATGTATCGAAATCGGGCTTATATAAATGTCAGGAAAACACGATTCCTGGCAGCATGTCAATATCCATGGATCACTGGATCTTTGGTAAGTTGTAAGGAACACTATATATCGAGTCCAACCTTTAGTTTATACTGATCATTTGTTTTACTCGCGTTTCCCCTTATTAAATCCATCCAGTCATGCAGCAGTTGTGTTGTGGCTTCACAAATGCTTTGCTGCATACCTCGGTTGTAACGAGTGGTTATTTCAGTCAAAGTTGCTCTTCTATCAGCTTGAGTCAGTCAGCCCATTCTCCTCTGACCTCTAGCATCAACAAGGCATTTTCGCCCACAGGACTGCCGCATACTGGATGTTTTTCCCTTTTCACACCATTCTTTGTAAACCCTAGAAATGGTTGTGCGTGAAAATTCCAGTAACTGAGCAGATTGTGAAATACTCAGACCGGCCCGTCTGGCACCAACAACCATGCCACGCTCAAAATTGCTTAAATCACCTTTCTTTCCCATTCTGACATTCAGTTTGGAGTTCAGGAGATTGTCTTGACCAGGACCACACCCCTAAATGCATTGAAGCAACTGCCATGTGATTGGTTGATTAGATAATTGCATTAATGAGAAATTGAACAGGTGTTCCTAATAATCCTTTAGGTGAGTGTATATGTGTAATGTACTGCTCCGAGACTTTGGGTTGTAGATCCAATTGCAGCTTTATTGAAGGGTAATCCACAATCGTAGTCAAAAAAAGGCAAAAGGTCATACACAGGCAAGCAGTCCAAACAGGCAAACAAGGCAGGAGAGACAAGCGGCAAAAGGGTTGTCCACGGAACAGGCAAGTAATCTGAAACCAAGAGACAAGATGGGACAAGACTCTGGAATGGCGGCCATGACGGGACGAGACGAGACTCTGGAATGGCGGCCATGTTGTCCGAAGACACAGGCATGGCAGATGCAGTGGGAATGTCACAATCCCTCTCCATGACACCCACTGTGAAAGCAGAGCCGCTCTGTTGCAAGGCAATGTCTATGTAATATTTCAACGACCAGTCCGGATGCCATAGTGGCATATACAAGCTGAGTGGCTCTGATAGACCCCCTCAAAAAAAAAAAAAATACGGCATACCTCATCCATGGTGGTCTTATTTGCCAAATCAATAAAGTCCTTCACATATTCCTCGATCGGGTGGTCACCCTGTCGGAGACGCATGATCTGTGCTGCTGTATTCATTACAGCGAAGTTTTCTGTTACGTACTGCTCTGAGACTTTGGGTTGGAGATCCAAATATAGCTTTATTGAAGGGTAATCCACAATGGTAGTCAAAAACAGGCAAGCAGTCCAACAAGGCAGGAGAGACAGGCAAAAGGGTAATCCACGGAACAGACAAGTAATCCAAGACCAAGAGACAAGAAACAAGTAACCAGGGATAATGCTCAGAAATGCTAGCCTGACAAGCCAGACCCACATCAAGATGTTGGGTCTGGAAACTCACCATTGGCAGGGCTCAATCCGAGGGGCAGGATAAATGGTTGTCTTTCAAATTCCCTCTGCGCGCAATTGGATAGCGCCATCCGCCATGAGCGCCACAACCAATCAGAGCGAAGGAAAAGGTGAAGCCGAGCTAACGTTATTTGATAGACTTTCGCCGTATCCGGTAGGCAAAACTTCGAACATATCTTCTTTTCTTAAGAATGACTTCAGTGCCGTTCTTTGTTCTTTTCTCAAAGAAAAGCTGTACTCCAAGTCTTCCAGAGTTGCGGCCAAAACCGATTCAAAAGACCGCTGTTCGTCAGCTTTGTTTACGAGTAGCACGCAGAACCTCCGCAACTCTGCCGTGACGTGCCATCATTATGTTAAGCCCGCCCACCGACTCTACACACGCTGTGATTGGCCTGACCAGAGTTTGGTTTTTGCAGCTCTCAGGTCTACCGAGAGTTGCTAGACTACACTCGCGGCAAAATAAATTTTCTGCCGCTAGGGTGCGTCTAGATTTCTAGGCTACAGAAATGCAGTATTACACTTGACAAGACATCGCAATGAATGACAAGGTGAATATGGTTTGTATAGGCAGATGAAATTAGGTAAATGAGACACATGTGTAAACAATGAGTGATGATGAGTCCGGGCAAAGGATTATGGGTAATATAGTTCTTGATGGGGTGACAGTCCGGGGTGGAGTGCCCTCTGGTGGTAATCAGAGGCACTCTCTGTGAATCATGACAGTATATGCTTACTGTAAACAGTCACACAACACACGTTCAGATAAAGGTGTTTTAGTCTATTCAAAATGTTCAAATTTTGTATTAATTGTTAAGTTTTGTTTTGCAAATTTTATCATGTATTGTTGTTCTCTTATTCAAATTATAAATTATATAACTAAACAAATTAATATTTAATTAGGTGAAACTGTGCGCTTGAATTTGTCGTTGCATCATACATCCTATTCAGTGCGGTGAATTATTATTGCTCTTTATTGTCTATTTGGGGTATTTTAGTCATTTAAATAACATGGGTTAACTTAATATGTGATTAATGACATTTTATTATTATTTTACACCATCCAAATACAGTGCATCCGGAAAGTATTCACAGCGCTTCCCTTTTTCCACATTTTGTTATATTACAGTCTTATTCCAAAATGGATTAAAGGGTTACTTTGTATCAGTAGAAAACTGGTAGTATATTCAAATGATGGTACTTTCCCCCTCATATCCCCCTGAGACGAGATAATTATGCATTTTATTTCTGGAAAAAATCCTCAGATGAAGCAAATATTGTCATATAATTGACCCAGTTTAAATACACATTCATCTTCCCAGCGCTGAAGTACCCCTTTAATTTCATAATTTTTTTCCTCAATTCTAAAAACAATACCCCATAATGACAACATGAAAGAAGTTTGTTTGAAATCTTTTCAATCAGGCCTGTATGGTAGAGTGGCCAGACGGAAGCAACTCCTCAGTAAAAGACCACCTGGAGTTTGCCAAAGGCACCTAAAGGACTCTCAGGCCACGAGAAAAATAATTCTCTGGTCTGATGAAACAAAGATTGAACTCTTGGCCTGAAGATTGGCCTGAATGTCAAGCGTTGTGTCTGGAGGAAACCAGCCACCGCTCATCACCTGGCCAATACCATCCCTACAGTGAAGCATGGTGGTGGCAGCATCATGCTGTGGGGATGTTTTTTAGCGGCAGGAACTGGGAGACTAGTCAGGATCGAGGGAGGGATGAATGCAGCAATGTACAGAGACATCCTTGATGAAAACCTGCTCCAGAGCGCTCTGGACCTCAGACTGGGTCGAAGGTTCATCTTTCAACTGGGCAACGACCCTAAGCACACAGCCAAGATGACAAAGGAGTAGCTACGGGACAACTCTGTGAATGTCCTTGAGTGACCCAGCCAGAGCCCAGACTTGAACCTGATTGAACATGTGATTATTATTTTTATTTTTTATAAATTTGCAAAGATTTCAAACAAACTTCTTTCACATTGTCATTATGGGGAATTGTTTGCAGAATTGATGAAAAAACTTACGAATTTAATTTATTTTGGAATAAGGCTGTTATATTAAAAAATGTGGAAAAAGTGAAGCGCTGTGAATACTTTCCGGATGCACTGTAAAATCACCAAAAAGTGATTAGTGTAGCCTGCTTAAAATAGCATAAAACAACAGGACAAAAACATAGTTGATGACTAAAAACAATAATTTCATGACTAGAACACAGACATTACTTCGTGAAGACAGTGGCATAATACAGTGACAATACGTGTTTTAGCCGTATTAAAACAGTAATCATGTGCATGGGTAAATTGTACCCACTGGCGGTTTTAGGTATACAACAACCCCTGGCATTTTTTAGTGTTAAGAACCACACATTTTCTCATTAGCTTCAGTCTGAAAAATACTTTCAAATGCTTAAAAAAAACAAAAAACAAAAAAAAACACCAGTCAATTCTAAATTCCATCAGCAAAAAAGCATTCAGCCTTGAAATTCTGTTTTCCTGTATAATTCACAACTTTATATGCTTGTACAGTCCTGACACAGCCATAAAGTAGCTTCCAGCGAGAAGGACGTCATCGCTAAGACTGCACATACCAAGAAGAGACCGATTTTTGATGGGAGAGTGGCTGTTTCCCCTTCCTGCCTTTCCATCATTAATTTGTGAGCTGACAGCTTTATTGCCATGTCACAATTCTTTAAGGGACCCAAAAACACCAAGTTAAAAGCACTTAGAGTCTCTGCAGTGTTGGGAGGAAGAATGTTGTGTGTGTCAATGTGTTCATTCACTAAATGAACAGAGGATAGGCAGATGTCATCAAGAATAAAAAGAGGAGGAAAGAAAGGAAAATTACCCTCTGGTAGGGGGCTGTGGGTAGAGCCTTCACAGATGATTCTGACGTGCAACAGTGGTCTGATGCTTATGCTGTCAGATAAAACTGAGCCAGTTGATTTGTTAGAATCATTAGTAGTTTGTAAAGTTGTTCTCTGAACAAACAGGGATGTAATGTGTATGTTCTGTTTTGAATTCTGGTTTGCTTGTGTTTTTGTGCACTAATTTGTTTTCGTGGTTACTGATTTAATTCACCTGTTCTTTGATTACTTCCCTGGGTATTTAAGACCTTAGTTTCCTATGTTCTTCCTTCTGCTCTTATCTCTGTGTCAGGGAGGATGGCCACTGGAAGATTTTGTTGAAGACTTTTTAGATCTGTGTCACCATGTGGAATGAGAGCACATTGAAAATGTGCTTTTGGAGGAGGCTTGATGATGATCTCCTTTAGATAAAGCCAATGGGGAGCAACAGTTGCTTATTTCTCCACTACAACGAGTATTCACTGGTTCACCCCTAACTGTGGAGAAGGAAGCCCGCTCCATTCCATTCATGCCCAATCCAGCCATCTCTACCTCAAATCCTCCAGTGGACATCATACAGCCCAGCCAGACTTCAGCCCACCACAGACAGAGAGCCTGAGCCCACCGCAGACTGGGAGACTGAGCCCGCCACGAAGACAGCGATAGCCCAACCCATACTCCCGCCACTGAGGGTGTGCTTTGCTAGGTCCCCATACCATTATCTGAGGAATTGGAATGGATTATTCTGGTCTCGCCTAGCTCCAAGACTCCTGCGTCTTCGCTGGTCCTGCCCAGCTCCAAGTCTCCTGCATCTCCTTTGATCCCGCCCAGCTCCGAACCTCCTGCATCTCCGTTGACCCCGCCCAGCTAAAAGTCTCCTGTGTCTCTGATGGTCCCACCCAGCCTCCTTCTCCCATTTAATCTATCCAAGATTTACTCATCTGTAACTGTATATGTCAAATATATGTGTGATATACATAATATATTTAGAGAGAAATGTTTTTTTATTGTATAAATGAGTGGTATCCATAGAGAAATTGTTCAAAATATACATATCGACAAACCTAAAACAAAACACAATAAATAAATAAAGAACAATATAAGAAAAGAAAAAAAGGGGGGGGGAGTCCTAAATGTAAATGAAGTCTTGAATATGAAATGTTTCATCGTCCAGCATCAATGACTTGTTTAACATAAGGTAACTTATTGACAGCCGATTGAGTGTCACCTCTAGTTCAATGTGTAATTGATAATAAGGCAATAATATATAGAAGTGCGTTAATAATAGAAAAAAAACTATATACAAATTAAAATACAATAATAATAATACGATTTATTTATATACTTTTCAGGCATAGAATGCAGTTCGAAGTGCTTTACATAAAACAATTTTATATAAATATATATATATATATATATATATATATATATATATATATATATATATATATATATATATATATATATATATATATATATATATATATATATATATATATATATATATAAACAAATATCAATAGCAGAATCACATTCAATAAAAACATGTATATCAATCAAACATAAGCGATTCAAAAATATTAAATGCAACATACAGGATAAAATACAAAACATATATGAACCAACATAAAAATTAAAATAATCATCCACAACACATCTGACAGGGAATGCAAAGCACATGGGACACAATTTATTATAAGCACAGTTCAGAGTAACTAATTAAATGCAGAGTAAAAAGATACATTTTTAACTTTCTTTTAAAAATACTAAGTGTACTAGCTTCCCTAATATCTGATGGTAGTGTGTTCCATAGTTTTGGCACATAATAAACATTTATCCCTTCAAATGTTTTAAACCAATTTAATACCATATCAGAAAGACCTACTAGCTTTTCCAGATGATTGATTAAAATATCATGGTATTCATATCAAACGCTGCACTTAAGTCTAAAATAACAAGAATTGAGACTGGAATTTGGAAATTGGAATTTATTCTGAGGTCACTAATTATTTTTGTAAGGGCAGTTTCTGCACTATGGTATGCTCTAAAACCAGACTGAAACCATAATTTGATTTCCTTCAAGAAAGGAGTTTATTTGTGTTGAAACTACATTTTAAAATATTTTACTAATAAATGAGAGGTTAGATATCGGTCTATAATTAGCCAGGACATTACTATCCAGATTAGGCTTCTTCTTAGGGATTCCGAGTTTACATTAGTTGTTTTAAAAGCCTCAGGGAATAACCAGTCTGAAGAGATGTATAGTAATATGCAAAACATGACTTGAGACATTGTCAAACACCTATTTAAAAAAAGTTGTAGGTACAGGGTCAATGCATGAGGTAGTGGAATTACAAGCGGTAAACATTTTACGAAGCTCAGTTAATGTTATAGAAGTAAATTATCCCAAAGTTACATCTCTATCATATATTTTATCAACTATATTTTCATAGATTACAATACTAAAAATGCAAGATGGCGCCGCCGTGCTCGGTCGCCGTTCAGGTCGCTCCGCTAAGACTTTGCTTTTATTTATTATTCTACTCTCTTTTACTCTCTATTTTTTCCAACGGATCATCTGCTTTGATCTGTTACGACAGCAAAACACTTCTGGAAATTGGTTACCGCTACACTGACCTGTTTCAGGACACTTTCTCCAATCTTCCATCTGAGATTCGCCGGGACGCCGAGTTGAACAATGGCCACTCGAGTCGACGGCGAAGATTCAAAAAACACCGCGGGAAACGCGCTGGGATCCGCAACAGACTGAGAAAAAGAGCATTCAGTCCTCCTCTCCCGAGCATTTTGCTCGCAAATGTCCAATCCTTGGAGAATAAGATGGACGATCTTAGAGCCAGGATAAGTTTTCAACGGGACATGAGAGACTGCAACATCTATTGTCTGTCCGAAACATGGCTCACGCCAGCGGTCCCGGATACAGCTGTGACGCCGTCCGAGAACTTCTCTGTTTTTCGGATGGACAGAACAGCCGAGGCCGGGAAATCTAAAGGCGGTGGAGTGTGTTTCATGATAAACAAGAAATGGTGCGATCCTAGGAACATCTCCATTCTTTCGCGATCCTGCTCGCCTCACTTGGAACATTTAACTATCATTTGCCGGCCTTTCTACCTGCCGAGGGAGTTTTCCTCGGTCATCGCCACTGCCGTTTATATTCCACCACAAGCAGACACGGGGCTGGCTTTATCTGCCCTCCATGATGTGACCAGCGGCTTCATAAACAAACACCCCGACGCTGCTTTCATCGTCGCGGGTGATTTTAACAAAGCTAACCTAAAGAAAGTATTGCCAAACTTTCACCAGCATGTCTCCTGTCCCACACGAGGAGCAAACACACTGGATCATTGCTACTCTCCGTTTAAGAACGCCTACAAAGCTCGTTCACAGCCAGCTTTTGGCAAATCGGACCATGCCGCCATTTTCCTCACACCGGAATATAAACAAAGGCTCGTTCAAGAGCCCCCGGTGAGGAGGGAAGTCAAACGCTGGTCATCCCATTCAGAGATCACGCTACAGGCAGCTCTTGATGACGTCGACTGGGACATGTTCCGCGCGAGTTCTGAAGACGTCAGCGAGTTCACAGAAGTGGCGCTCTGCTTTATCAACACACTGACAGAGCAAGCCACACAAACATTAACTATAACGTCCTTCCCTAATCAGAAACCGTGGGTGGACAGTTCAATTCGCACTGCAGTAAACTCGCGCACCACCGCTTACAATGCCGGTCTCCTAACGGGGGATATGAGGGAGTACAAAGCTTCATGTTACGCCCTCCGGCGCGCCGTTAAAGCCGCAAAACTCCGCTATAAAGACAGAGTGGAATCTCATTTCCAACTCAACGACTCCCGGCGGATGTGGCAGGGACTGAGAACCATCTGTGCTTTTGGAACTAAATCCTCTGCAGAGGTGAGAGCTGATCCGTTACTGGTGAACGAGTTAAACTCTTTCTACGCTCGCTTTGATGGTAATCGCGGCAGCGCGACTCCGGCGAGTGACGCGTCAGAGAGAGTCCCTCAGAGCAGCAACGGTCACGTGATCTCTGTCTCGGAGGACGAGGTTCGGAGGGCACTCAAACGTGTGGATGTCAGGAAAGCTGCTGGGCCGGATGGTATTTCAGGTCGTGTTCTGCGGTCCTGTGCTGATCAGCTCGCAGGGCTCTTTACATCCATATTCAACGAGTCCCTTGCTACATCTGTTGTCCCCACCTCCTTCAAACGATCCTCCATCATCCCTGTACCTAAGATCAGTAAACCCTCTTGCCTAAATGACTATCGTCCAGTGGCTCTCACATCTTTAGTAATGAAGGTCTTTGAGAGACTCATTAAAAACAACATTTGCTCCTCCATTCCTGACACTTTGGACCCTCTTCAGTTTGCCTATCGTCCCAATAGATCGACTGAAGATGCCATTTCTCACGTCCTTCACTCCTGCCTCACTCACATCGACAGCAAAAGTGGGAACTATGTCAGGTTGCTATTTATTGACTATAGCTCAGCCTTTAACACCATAGTTCCCATTAAGCTAACACACAAACTCCTGGATCTAGGCCTGAATTCTTCTCTCTGCCTCTGGATTGAAGATTTCCTCACTGGCAGACCCCAGGCGGTGAGAGTAGGCCAGTTCACCTCCACCTCCATCACCCTGAGTGTTGGAGCTCCACAGGGCTGTGTGCTGAGTCCCCTGCTCTACTCTCTCTACACCCATGACTGTTTGTCCACACACAGCTCCACCTCTATCATCAAGTTTGCTGATGATACTGTTGTCCTGGGTCTCATCTCCAACAACAATGAGACGGCATACTTGGACGAAGTGGAGCAACTGACATCATGGTGCCAGGACAACTGTCTCTCTCTGAATGTTAACAAGACCAAAGAACTGATTGTGGACTTCAGGAAGAGACAGCATCGGTCATACTCCCCTCTCATGATCAGCGGGACACCGGTAGAGAGAGTGAGCAGCTTCAAATACCTGGGTGTGAACATCTCCGAGGATCTGACCTGGACTACACACATCCAGACACAGGTGAAAAAAGCCAGGCAAAGACTGTACCACCTGCGCCAGCTGAGGAAATTCAGGGTTTCACCAGCCATCCTGAAAACTTTCTATCGAGGGGCGATAGAAAGTGTCCTGACTCAGTGCATCACAGCGTGGTACGGGAACAGCACCAGTCATGATGGCAAAGCCCTGCAAAGAGTGGTGCGCTTATCCGAGCGCATCTCAGGCTCAGCTCTCCCGTCTCTGCAGGACATCTACACCAAACGCTGCAGAGGTAGAGCTACCAAAATCATCAGAGACATTAATCACCCTGCAAACTCTCACTTCACCCTGCTGCCATCTGGTAAGCGCTTCCGTAGCCTGATGGCAAAGACTGAAAGACTCAGGAGGAGTTTCTTCCCCCAGGCCATCAGACTCCTGAACTCAGTCACGTGACTTCACTTCACCCCGCACACGCATAAACATACGGTTTTTTAACATTAACATCCACATACTGCAATTGCACTGCACTTTACTTTCCTATTGTTACTGCGTAACAACCTGTAATAAACCTTGCACATTATACTTCTTTATATATACATATATATATATTTTATGTTAACCACTTATTTTTAAGTCTACAGTTTATCTCACTTATCATATCCACATATTTTTTTATATTTTTATTTATCTTATTTCCTATTTTTATCTTTTACTTGATTTATTTATAATTCTACTTATGTTAATACTTTTTATTCTAATTTTATTCTATTTCTATTTTAATTTCTTGTAACTGTTATTTGCACTGTCCATGGAGCGGACCTGTTTACATTTCACTGCCAGTTGTATATTGTGTATATAACTGTGTATGTGACAAATAAAACTCTTGAATCTTGAATCTACTAGTTCTTATTGATTATATTTTGTCATTCAAAAACAATGCAAGTTCTTTACAATGTTCTAGAAGTACCACAATTCTCTGTAATAATCTTGGAGAAATAATCCAATTTATAATAATAATAATTTTTGTCAGAGATTAGCCAGGCTCCACCATCACCCAATCACAGCGTTCGATATCGCGGAGTTCTAATCACACGCACCTGTACTTCATCTCCTCATTAGCACAGACTCATACAAGCACCAACCTCACACAGTCACTTTGTCTGGTCTCGTTTTTGAGTAAGGACTCACCTTCCTGGTTCCACTTACCTGATTCCTGCGAAGGTTACCTGTCTCCTCCTTTGTATCTCCTGTTTCTCCATGTCTCCATCGTCATCCTGGTCCTCTGTGTCTGCTGTTTGTCTCCATCTCCAAGTGTCCTTCCAGTCATCAGTTCCTTCACCGAGGTGTATGCACCCGCTTCCATCGTCTCCGCCATCCACAACCTCCTCATCCATCTTCAACAACAAAGACTGTCAGTATTCCCATTCTCCATTCATCTACTTTCCATATCATCAGATATACTCACCACAAACTCTTGTCTTTTACATAATCCTTGTTGTGAGTCCGTACTTGTTCCGTAACACTTTTCTTGCCAAAAGTAGTGTTTTGTTATAGACAGTCCTTACTTCTTTATATATATATATATATAGTACAATGAACTGTTAACTGTGTTTTTCTCCATTTTCGTTCAGCAGCCCGACAACTTCCCTTCGCTTCTCTCACTTTGTTCTCACAACAATATATTTTGAGGTAAGAAAGTACAAATAATAATCATATAAATAATCAGGCTATGGGGGCCCACGCATCCTGTCTGTTGGATTTACTACAGTTACTGTTACAAAATAATTCTCAGAAATTCAGAAATTACTTGTAAATTTCACAAATAACTACAAAGAAATGGCAAGTTACACATAGAATTAAACATGAAGTTTTGAAGTAGAAAAACAAAAATACTATTTTCTTGTAAAATGCAGTCCAATAATACAGCTTTGAATTTTTTACAGTGTGTAGATTGTGTTACAACATCTCCTCAGGAGGGTTGTGGTCATGTATGAAATTGGTTTCATCCCTGTAACTCATTTATAATCAGTTCAATTGATGATGTCTGGAAAACAGACTTATCAAAAGGGAATTTTCACAGTGCCAAGAGTTTAGTCTCTGTTTGATCCAACAGGGCTTTCTAATCTTTACATCATTTATTATTGTAGATTTATTGCCGCTGGACGACATCTACAATAAACACCTCCAAATGCAATTTGTAATAGATCTCAACTCCATTGAGAGTGCTTATTTGATTTCAAGGAACACAATTAGGGAGAGAAACATGGAAAGTGAACAGGGTCACGGATGAACGCTTACTACAGAGGAAGCTAAAGAAAGAGAGTAGAAATGTGGCAGCTTGATTGTGTTTGTTTCTCACTCACCTGCATGTGTGAGACACATGGACGTGTCATAGAGGCTGCAGCTTTGGTTACTCAGTCCAGTCACACCTTCCAGCAAATTACACTGCTTATTACCCCTCAGTGTGGCAGAGCCGCTGTAAATCACACAGAGTTATGGGAACACAGCAGAGGAGAGAACTCAGCAGAGAGCCAAGATTTCATAGCCTCAGGGAGAGATATCTGCACTCTGGTGCGCCAGGACAATACACTTCAGAGAAATATGACTCAAAGCCAAAACAAAATGGACTTGGATGGATAGACATAAATATGCAGGAAGACCCATAGGGGTCTAAATACACATGCATTGATACATGTAACAATTATTACACAGGTCTCTGGAATACTTCATTCTGGTCGGTTGTGCCATCCTATTATTTTCTAATATTAGCCATTATCCATTTCAGCACTGTATATTTGACTGGTTTCCAATGTGCATTACCGGCTCCTTTCCTGCTATACTCACCTGAGAATACTCCAAGCAATCTCCTTGTGATAAATCCAGCGATCTCCTTGTGAAACTCCAGCGATCTCCTAGAAAGACTCCTAATATCTACCTGTGATA
Source organism: Gobio gobio (assembly GCF_949357685.1). Classification (NCBI taxonomy): domain Eukaryota; kingdom Metazoa; phylum Chordata; class Actinopteri; order Cypriniformes; family Gobionidae; genus Gobio; species Gobio gobio. The sequence continues at coordinate 26,680,793 of NC_137099.1, read as the reverse complement.
CTTCAGTGATCTCCTGTCCTGTGAATACCTGTCATTGAAGAAGTGAGTTCACTCCTACTCCATTCACAGTCAAAATCTCTGAATCCTGGTAAAGAAACAAAGACTCTGGTAATTCTGCACGTTGAGTGTGTAAGACCCCATTTCACGTGGCGATGTGCAATGCATTTTTTTGTAACTTCCCACATGGAAATAATCTATATGAACATATATGTTTTGATATAGGTTTTTAATATATGTGACATATATAAAATTGGTCGTTTTCCTATATTACATGTACATATGTGTACATATATACACGTGCATGCATATACCTATATAGGTACATATATGCACCTATATGTTCACCTTTGTACTTTTTTTTTTTTGTTGCTACATTTAGACTGTAATGACCTTTCAGCCATATTCATCTAGAAACTGCATTAAGACAATACAGAAAACATTGTGTGGCGAGCAGCGAGGCTGAGGGACCGTGAGAACGGGACGAGGCCTTGGTCATTATTATGATGATGAGCGCCAGCTGCGTGCCGCGTTGGCCTCGTGTCTCACGGAGGAGTGACGGGAGTATAAAGGAGGAGCGACGACAGTGAAGGACGAGAGAGGACCAGGCCTGGATTATGATTTGTATATTGTTTACGTTTTGTTTATGTATGTGCGCGGCAGTCGTCCGTGAGGGGCTGCCGCTTTTACTTTCATTTTGTTTGTATTGTTTTATTAAAGTTTGTTCTATTGTTCGCCGGTTCCCGCCTCCTTCTTCCCCGAACGTACGAACCTCGTTACACATTGCATTTTGCATTGCATTTAGTGGATGTAACAGTGAATGTGTGGATGTGTATGAGCTTTAATGTGAATCTGGAAGTGACTTGAAATTGGAAAAAAGGCTTGATTGACAAAATAAAAAAAAACGACAAACCATTTTGTTATACATTTCCTTCTTTTCCACTATCTTCATACAAGAAAGAATCAACCTTGTAAATGTTTCAGGAAAACGTGTAGACACCATAGCTTTCCATCTCCTCTCACCTAATGCCATAGTTATATTCCATAACATGCCAATTACATGTGATACCAATTTCACGTGTTCGCACATACATAAGTTCTAGCATAATATTTTTTAGTTAGTTCTTAGTTATTTCATTGATAATAGATAATATGAGCTAGGCATCATGTATGACAGTTGCCAAAGTGAGATATGAGCTACAAAATGACCAGATCCTGCCATGAGCAATATATGAGACATATCTTGTATGTATAGGGCTTATATGTGGATATAAAGAAGCAATACAGGAGACCTATATGGCCTGTATATGCACCTCAATTTTGCCTATATGCGGCATATATACGCATATATGCAGCATATATAATATCATATGTGCATATATGCTGTATAAAGTTTCATATATGCGCATATATCCTCATATAGGTTCTTTCCATGTGGGTTTCCGAAGAAGCAGTTAGCACCGATTTGCGTTTGTCCAAATTAAAAGCTTACATCTACAAAATGAGCCTGCACTAGCACAAATAAGCCTTTTTTAATAAAAAAATATAGGTCCATGTTTATTTAAATTTTCATGAAATTAAATTAAAATGTTTAATGAAACTAGAAAATATTTAAGAGGTTGTGGTTAATTTTAGTTGTATACATATGTTCTCATATCCATATATTTTGTTCTAATGTCACAAATAATAATCTTAGTGTTTACTGGATTTTACACGATTCTTTGCTTTTGTAACGTGATTTGGTGAAGTGAAATCTCCTCCAGTTTATGTTGCCAGTTCCATACTCTGGATCAGCGTAGGACTGCAATGACTTCCTGCTAAATTGTTCACTCACCCTACAGATGCAACCACATCGCTTCCACACAGAAAGAGTCAAAATATCCTTCATAATTTTATTGCTAAACGGGTGAGTGCTCCAGTGGGCTGAAACCATTTGACAACAGGCTGAACCAGTAACACAATCTCTCGACAGTTTTGTTGCTCTCTTCAGAGATGTTTTCGGCCATCCTGTGGATGATTCTTCTTTTGGTGAGCAACTTTATCATTTAAGCCAGGGAAAAAGTTCTTAATGACTATATGCTCTGAGGTTTCGTACCCTAGCAGTGGCCAGTGGCCACTTAACGCCAAGGATTGGAACTGGCTCTGTGGCTGCATCTCTGAGCTTATGGCGATTCCTTCAAGTACAGAACTGTATGGAAGACTAACAGTTCCAGCAGTCCTCCTACTTCCACCGCCAGGCAAAGTTACCCTGCATGAGGATGAGGATTATTCTAGGGCGCCCATGGCTCGTGACCCACAATTCCATCCTATCCTGATCCAGTGGAGAAGTCCTGAAGTGGGGCGATCAATGTTTCCCTGACCTGATCCCTGATTCCTTCCAACCCCAAGACGCACTCCATTAACTCTACCTCCATTGAGAGCTCTGTGGAGCAGCAGTCAGTGGATATTACAGCACGCTATGTCCACTTCTGTGACATCTTCTGCCCCAAATGAGCCTCACATCTTTCATTACCGCACTACTCACCACCTTCGTGAAAGGCAGGCCCAAGTCTCTGTGCTGGACTCCCAATGCCGTTATGAATATTACATAACAGCTTTACTGATGGAAGTAAGGAGCATTCTTTAAAGGATTAAATGTAATATAATGACTAATTATTACATTGAATGCAAAGTTAAAATGTTACTGTTAAAATTTAAACATCCTTCTCCAGAATTTGAAACGTTTCATGTTACATTATAAATCATACAAAAGTTTTTCCCCCTCAACAATAAATGTTCAAACTCACAATAGATCATCCAAAAAGAGAGATCAGGCATGGCCCTGAATGCAAATAATTGGTAAAGCTCCCTCCCTGTGAGATGTGCAAGGGAGGGTTCTAGCTCAATGCTCTGTCTGGCAGGATATTAACAGAGAGGCTGATTATTCAGTCTGGGCCTCTGTGCCACTACTGAACCACAGTTACTGCTTGTTTGTTGTACGCAGTACCGTCGCAAGGGCTGTGCCAAGTGTGCGACCGCACAGGACCTCGCACCTTACCAGGGCCTTGCAAAGTAAAGTGACAGCTGACTTGATGTAAAAGCCAACAGTTAAAGTTTATGTTTTTGTCCTTCAAAATACTATAATAGTTAAAAAGACACAGCTAAAAATGTGTATCATGATGCTGTATTATTCTGCCTGTTAAAAATGTATTAGGCTATGCAGTAACTACAATAGGCTACAATATTTCTCTTTGCGTGAGACTGTGCGTGTGACAGTGATTCATGCGCATACATGTCAGTCAGTGGGCATCGCACCTCAAGTTAGAAAGCTTTAATCAATCCATTCAAATTTGATTTTGGCTGCCTCTGAAATGGGTTAAACCATAGATATTTCACTACCTAAGAAGTTCAAGTAAATAGGCTACACTAGAAATGCGCGCTCATTGAAGGATGTGCATGTATTGCATGGACGGAGAAAGCAGGACGCCTGCATTTCATCTGACGGTACGCACAAAAGGTTTTTTATTTAACACTGTAAAGTTAAATAACCATATAGCCTAACTATTACGCACCTTTCGGAGCATCAGTGCCGCAGAACGAGTAAAGCCTATAGGCTACTATATCTCTAGACGTTTTAAACGTTTTTAAATGTGAAAACTGCAAAAAGCAATTCAATTGTCAGACATCCATTTAGCGCATGTTCACAGAGGAAAACAACTGAAAAACAGCGCTGGTTGTTCTCTCAATACTGTCTGTTTATTTTACTGAGTGAGAAATCGCTTCAGATGATTAAGTGAGAGAAGGCAATCCAAACTCATTCAAGTGGATTCAGGCCGTTTTGCAAATGCGTGTGACCAATTCATAATTTACAACATAATTTAAGCGTCAAAATGTGCGCACTGTGCAGTTCAGGTAGCCTACAGTTTAACTTCTTGAACCTAATGCTGTTAAACTGAATTTATTTTATTTTCCCACTTAAATATCCACATAAACAGCAAATAATTCATCACTATAGCAACAGTATACCCCCGTTAATATACCCAAGGGGGGTGTGAGGCCCTGTGCGAACGTGATGTGCGAGGCGCACATCACGTTCGCACAGGGCCTCACACCCCCCTTGCGACGGGCCTGGTTGTACACACAGCTCCTGGTCCCCGATTAGAGTCCTTAAACCTGTGGTTATGAAGGGTATGCATTTTAATGCATTTCAATCAAGTCATTTTGTTGACAAACTGCTAATAGGAGAGCTGTATTAGCGTAACTGTGTTTTACTTCTTTGACATTGTGTAGTTTTTTAGAAATTAATAGAGATATAATATTAACAAGGTTTAAGACTTTTATTTTGTAGAGAAGGTTATCGAGTCTTTTTCCTACATTATTCATTTATCTTCTGTGTAAAACAACAAGAAATGGGCAAAAAAAGAAGAACCCTTTATATGATTAATTTAATAGTAATGTATTACATTTTATATAGCGCTTTTCTAGGCACTTAAAGCGCTTTACATCGAAGGGGGGAATTTCCTCATCCATCACCAATGAGCAGCATCCACCTGGATGATGCGACGGCAGCCATATAGAGACAGAGCGGCACGCGTCATAATCTGAAGACCACGCCCACCGGGGGGGAAAACAACCGTCTCCATTGACTTTGTATTGCGGGAGGCTGCCTCCTTGTCATTTCGGACTTATTACAAAAAAACTGAACAATGTATAAAAGCTGATATGTGACAAAGTGAACTGCAAACAAGCTAAACAAAACCCAGAGGCAAAAACCCAGACGTTTTTATAAGCTGTTGACCCAAAAAACGAGCGTTTAAGGACAAAAAAGTGGATTCAGGCCATTGAGACAGAGCGCTACAGGTCATATTACACTGATAACTACGGCGACTAGAGGGGAATGTAATCAACGACAGGAAATATCATATATAAAACGGACATTTGGATATTTGACTTAACAGTGACAAAATGTTTACTGCACACATACACATACTGAGACATACTGAGTGTCAGGATCCCAACATTTACCCATTCATCCTGCTGAAGCGTCACTTCGTATTGCCTGTATCCACTTTTATCTTCTTAAACGCTCGTTTTTTTGGGTCGACAGCTTATAAAAACGTATTTCTGTGTTTTTTTAGCTTGTTTGCTGTACACCTTGTCACATATCAGCTTTTAGACATTGTTCTGTTTTTTGTTATAAGTCCGAAATGACAATGAGGCAGCCTCCCGCAATGCAAAGTCAATGGAGAGCGTTGGATTGTTTTCCCCCCGGTGTGGGCGTGGCCTAAATGCGCTCTATCTCTATTGCACCAGAACGCCCACCACACACCAGCTTTGAGTGATGAAGCCAATCATATATATATATGGGGATGATTAGGAGGCCATGATGGACAGGGGCCAATGGGCAAATTTGGCCAGGATGCCGGGGTTACACCCCTACTCTTTATCGAAGGACATCCTGGGATTTTTAATGACTGCAGAGAGTCAGGACCTCGGTTTAACGTCTCATCCGAAGGACGGTGCTTGTTACAGTATAGTGTCCCCATCACTGGGGTGTTAGGACCCCCTTAGGTAAGCACCCCCTGCTGGCCTCACTAACACCTCTACCAGCAGCTACCTAGTTTTCGCAGTTGGTCTCCCATCCAGGTACTGACCAGGCTCAGCCCTACTTAGTTTCAGTGGGAAACCAGTCTTGGGCTACAGGGTGATATGGCTGCTGGCCATATATGCTGAAATGGTTCTTTGTGATAGAGTTTAGAGTTCTTTATTCCCACCTTATAGTTTTTCAAATCTGCAACTGTCAAAACCACCTCATTAGCTCATACATTCAATTACACAGACTGCAAACACACTCTCAACAGGTAAATTATTCCTTTCTTAAAATGTCTATCAATTTTAACTTTCCATTTGTGACTTGTTTCTTACTTGTGGTTTATGTATGATAGATTGGTGATTTCAGGGGTTAATGTTTATTTTTTATTTTCATGACTTTATAATTTAAATGTGTATTTGTGTATATTTGCCAATTTCATTATTTTTGGTATTGTATTTTGTTGTAGCCTATTCGGTTGTCTAAATCGAATGTCATGTGACTCTTCCTGATTTATTTAACCTGGTGTTGGCGCCAATGGAATGGCGAAACATGAAATTCGGATATACATGAGCTCCTGAACATTCTACTACTGGTTACCGGGCAAACACGGAAAAAGTGTTTATATTTTTTATATTTCTTTATTTTTTATATTGTGTCTTTAGTGGTGTTGTGAGTAAAACCGTGTTTTGTTGTTTTTGTTTGTGTCTAGTTTTAACGGTGTCTCAGATCAATAAATAAAACGTATGGACATCAGTACTTCTGAAGCGTGGACTGTTTAATAACCAGCGAGCAGTTACACTACTAATCATGCCTTTTTCTCTTTTTAGTTTAACAACATGTAAGTGTGACCAGCTCTGTTCACTTAAGGATAGTACTTATCTTCTCTTCTGCACTGAGTAACATAAATATTGAATTTATGATGCATATTGTTATATTATGTTTAATTATTACTTACTAACATAAACATACCTAGTCACAAAAAACATTAATGCTATCCCATGACTTTATATATATATATATATATATATATATATATATATATATATATATATATATATATATATATATATATATATATATATATATATATATATATATATATATATATATATATATATATATATATATATATATATATGTATATATATATATATATATATATATATATAATTTCTTTTAATATTGTAAAGGGCTCACATACTGTCCATCTTTGCTAATTTTGGCCTCCTCTGTCACCACTCCATAGTGTGGATTTACCTCGGGTCTTCAGGTCTCCAGCGCTGCACAGGCAAGTAGATCCCCCGGCTTTGCCTCCAGCCGCTGATCCCATCACTCCTCCACAGCCTGTCGACCTAACGGTTCTGTCCTGGCTCCTCCCTCCCTTGGCTCCACCAGACACCATCGTCCTTGCAGCTCCCTCGTCTCTCCTGCTATGCCTTGGTCAGATGTCGTCCTGCCTGCTCCATCTCAGGAGTTTATACTTATTAAACGCACTGTTTACAAAGTTACATGGGTCAGAAACAACAAAAACAATAACGTTTTGTGCATTTTGACAGGGCAAGTAAATGTCTGAATTGGTCTGACTGGGCCAATAGAAAAAAATTTAGTCCTGATATATTGAAGGTAGGTAAATGTGACATTTATTTTAATGGGTTTATGTGAAGGAAACTTCAGACAATAATGCCTTAGAAGCAGCCATACTTCTTGATGAATGAGCTCTAACAAATAGGCAAAGGAAGGCCACGGGCCCCATAAGCTATAGAAATCGCCTAGACAATCCACCTGCTTATTCTTTAGTTGGTTGCTAAAAAACATCAGTCTGGGTTAACTAAAGCATACCAGCAATTAGTCAGTTTTACACCTCTGGGCAGCGCGGTGGATGTAACAGTCAAGTGCCCTGACCGGGCAAAGCAAGTTGACCTTCTCTTAGTCCACCATTGGAAAGGGAGGAGGACAGAAGGCCTGCAGAACAATACAGTGTGCTGTATTTGTAGGAACCTTAGACACATAACCCAGTCTAGGGTGAACAGTCTGTGGCTGCCGTCGCATCATCCAAGTGGATTCTGCACACTGGTGGTGATTGAGGAGAGACCCCTGATATGAGTGTAAAGCACTTTGGGTGTACAGTAGTACATATGAAAGTGCTATATAAATGCCTCATTAATTAATTAATTAATTAATTAATTAATTCATTCATTCATTCATTCATTCATTCATTCATTCATTCATTCATTCATTCATTCATTCAAGGCAAGGCAAGGCAAGGCAAGGCAAGGCAAGGCAAGGCAAGGCAAGGCAAGGCAAGGCAAGGCAAGGCAAGGCAAGGCAAGTTTATTTGTTTAGCACATTTCATACACAGTGGCAATTCAAAGTGCTTTACACAGAAATTAAGTTAAAATAGTCATAAGTAAATAAAAAAAATATATATATATAATTAAAACTAAAAAATAAAACAGGGTTAAATTGAAACACAATTAAAGTGCAAGCAGTTTGGACAAAGCACAGAGCTCATTCAGTAAATGTATAAGATAAGGTGCAATCAGTCGGACGTACAGTGGCACAGCTCAGTCAGTAAATGCACAGCTAAACAGATGTGTTTTTAGTCTGGATTTGAAAGTGGCTACTGTTGGAGCACATCTGATCTGTTCAGGAAGCTGGTTCCAGCTACGGCTGGCATAATAGCTAAAAGCAGACTCTCCTTGCTTTGAGTGAACCCTTGGTATTTCTAATTGACTTGATCCTGATGATCTGAGTGATCTGTTGGGTTTGTACTTTATCAGCATATCTGCAATGTATTGAGGTCCTAGGTCATTGAGTGATTTATATACAAGTATTAGCACTTTAAAATCGATCCTAAATGTAACTGGAAGCTAGTGTAAAGACCTGAGGACTGGTGTGATATGGTCATATTTTCTGGTTCTGCTCAGAATCCTGGCAGCAGCGTTCTGTATGAGCTGCAGCTTTCTAATGGTCTTTTTGGGAAGGCCAGTGAGAAGACCATTACAATAGTCCACCCTGCTGGTGATAAAAGCATGAACGAGTTTCTCTAAGTCTTGCCTGGAAACAAAGCATCTAATTCTTGCAATATTTTTCAGATGATAGTAAGCTGATTTAGTTATTGCTTTGGCATGACTACTGAAACTCAGGTCTGACTCCAAAATCACACCAAGATTCCTGACTTGATTTTTTGATTTTAGACCTTTAGCCTCAAGATATGCGTTTCACCTGAATTTCATCTTTGTTTCCAAATGTAGTGATTTCAGTTTTGTCTTTGTTTAACTGAAGAAAGTTTTGGCACATCCAACTGTTAACTTCATCAATGCATTTACATAAAGAGTCAATGGGGCTGTAGTCATTAGGTGATAGGGCTCAGTAGATCTGGGTGTCGTCAGCATAGCTGTGGTAAGCCATTTTGTTATTTTTCATTATTTGGCTCAGTGGCAGCATGTATAGGTTGAATAGGAGAGGTGCAAGAATTGACCCTTGTGGGACTCCGCAAGTCATGGATGTCCACTCAGACTTATGGTCACCTGTACTCACATAATAACCTCTCTCTTCTAAGTATGACCTGAACCATTTGAGGACCATTCCAGAAAGTCCAACCCAATTTTCTAGCCTGTCAAGAAGTATGTTGTGGTCAACAGTGTCGAATGCAGCACTGAGGTCGAGTAGTACCAGAATTGATGTTTTGCCTGTATCTGTATTGAGGCGAATATCATTTATTATCTTTATGAGCGCCATGCCATCTCTGTGCTGTGATGCGGTCGGAAACCAGATTGAAAATTGTCAAAGTATCCTTTTGAGTTCAAGAATTTGTTCAGCTGACTGAAAACTACTTTTTCAATGGTCTTGCCTATGAAGGGGAGATTTGAGATTGGTCTGTAGTTGCTCAGTATGGAGTTATCCAGATTTCTCTTTTTCAGGAGAGGCTTTACTACTGCGGTTTTAAGGGAGTTTGGAAAAGTCCCAGAAAGAAGTGAGGCGTTTACCACTTCTAGGAGATCTGCTTCTAAACAGTTAAACACACTTTTGAAAAAAGAAGTGGGGAGTGTGTCAAGGGCGCAGGTTGATGTTTAAAGGTGCTGTACCATTTCTTTTAAAATTTTACCATCAATTGCTTCGAAATCAGTCATAGTAACTTTCTGAGGTTGTGGTCTGATCTGACTCACCCCAGAGCAACTCAAGTATGTGCTGATCGCATTTCTGATATTATTGATTTTCTCTGAGAAGAAGGAAGCAAACTCACTGCATTTGCTGTCTGAGAGCATTTCACTGGGAATGTGACTCGGAGGGTTTGTTAGTCTCTCTACAGTAGCAAAAAGAGTGTGCGTGTTGTTTATGTTTCTGTTTATAATATATGAAAAGAAGGTCTGTCTAGCTTTGCCTAGTTCCACATTGAAAGCACGAAGACTGTTTTTATAGATGTTGTAATGGACTACAAGTTTTGTCTTTCGCCACATGCGTTCAGATTTCCTGCATTGTCTTTTCATTAATTGCACTGCTGTTGAGTTTCTCCAAGGTGTTTTTTGTTTGCCACTCTTTTTTCTGACTTTCACAGGAGCAATATCATCAATTACACCCTTGACTTTTGAGTTAAAAGAGTCAAGGAGAAAATCAACAGAGTCTGCAGATATGCTTGGTGTTAGAGATATAGCCTTCATAAACAGCACACTAGTGTTCTCATTTAAGCATCTCTTTTTGATAGAGACAGATCTAGTTTCAATGGCAGGAGAGATTGATATATCAAAGAAAATACAGAAATGATCAGACAGTGCCACATCCTTAATAACTATCGATGAAATGTTTAGCCCCTTACTGATAAGTAAATCTAGAGTGTGTCCACGATCATGTGTGGGTCCGTGAACATGTTGTGTCAAATCAAAAGTGTTAAGAACAGTCATGAGATCTTTTGTTGTACTGGATTCAGCATTGTCAATGTGAATGTTAAAATCCCCAGCAATAACAAAACAGTCAAACTCAGATGTGATTGCTGATAACAACTCTGTAAAGTCATCAATAAAGGCTGGACAATATTTTGGAGGCCTGTAAATAATGATTAGCAGGATGCATGGAGCACCTTTTAGCACAATGCCCAGATATTCTAGAGACAAGTAGCCACCAAATGATACTTGCTTACATTGATAGACATCTTTAAAAAGAGCAGCGACCCCTCCACCCCTCCTGACTGCTCTGCAGACACTCATAAAAGTTAGGAGGGGCTGTTTCATTGAGGACTGTTGCACTGTAGCTGTCTTCTAGCCACGTTTCATTTAGAAGCAAAAAATCTAGGTTGTTTGTGGTTATTAAGTCGTTGATTAGAAATGATTTGTTTTTAAGTGAAAGGATGTTTAAAAGTGCTAACTTAAAAGTATTAATATAAATTTTTTCCCCCACAGTAATCTTAGTTTGACAAGTAACAGGCAGCATATTAGATGGGTTTGCCATACGGCCTGAGAAGGCCTTAGACTTTCTATCACGTAACAGTACAGAAATAGAGAAAGAGACAGGCACACTGGGTTCACGCTTGTTTTGTAAACATTTGATAAGGCTGCTGTTGACGTTGCGAGGACCCAGAACACGTCACTGAGAGCTGGTATCAGTTGTTTTTGGTGCAGATGGAGGAGGAGGGTGTGTGCCCTGGCGTTGTGACCGAAGAAATCTCACAGGAGGAGGGGCAGAGCGAGCTGGGCCCACAGTCTTTGGTGGTTGTGGGGCTCGACGCTCTTTGGTTGATTTCTGGGGGCTCGCAGCGATCGAGTGTGATTTGTCTGGTTCCAGTATAAACAAAATCCATTTTCTCTGTGAAGCTCAGAAGTGGGGATGCTGTAGAGAGGAATAACATGTCTGGTGAGGGGGGGCTGTTGCTCTGGTGTTACTGGAAGCTGCAATATGTTATCGTCCGGTTCATGGAGTGACTTAGACATTTCTTCCAGCTTATTGTTCAGACCACACATAAGGCGTAAAAGTTCACCAGTCTGACCCCCGATGGTCCCCATTTTTACCAGTGCATCCACAGACTGCACAGTCCGGGCTGAGATGTTACTGTTTAGTGGCTCGATCTGTGTCACTTGGAGCAGTTCTAATCCATCACAGTGTGTCTGTGGTGAGCTCTGAGGGCGGGGCTCAGCTGGGAGTATGTCCATGAGAAGTGGTTGTTGTGGCTGCGTGGTGTTTTCATTGTCCTTGTGGGGTGTATCAACCGCATGTCCACATTCAGATGCTGAAATGAAGTCCTGTGATCGTCCATACACTGTACTCGTGTTTGTGTGCCATCCAGATTGAGTGGGTTGGCACACACAGCTGAAGGATGATGAAGGGAAAAATAAATATTGTCCTTTAGCACTCTTGCACGAGTTTGTTTGGGTGGAGGCCATTTGATGTAAACAGTTGTCTCTGACTCAAGAAGAGATTAAAGTTGTCGATAAAGTTCACTCCCTTCATGTTGCAGTTTTTTTGCAGCCATGTATTAATCCCAAGTAGCCGTGAGAACCTATTTGTTCCTCTTGCTGGAAGTAGTCCACTGATGAACGGCTGAACTTTCAGTTTTCTAAGTGTTTCAAAAAGTTCATTGAAATCCCTCTTAAGGAGTTCTGACTCCTCTCTCTGAATATCGTTCTTCCCCACATGAATGATTAGTCGATTTGCAGTCTTATGTTTGATTAGAATGTTCTTAAGTTCCCTGTTTACATCAGAAACTGTTGCTTGTGGAAGGCAGCATGTGGTATTATCCCTGCAGCTAATGTTTCTGACGGTGGAGTCCCCCACTATCAGAGTCCTGGGCTCGGCTGCACTCTGAGCTGAGGGCCGCTGTCTGCTCGACCTTGAGCGCCTGTTAGCATCAGTGTTAGCTACGGGTTGATTCAATCTGTGTTCGGTCACATTCATCACATTTGGGGATTCCTCACCCACATTCATTAACACTTCAAATCTGTTTTCAAGATGTATATTTGGTGGTAGGAAACTAGTGTTTGCAATCCTTGTGTCTGGGGTAGAGCATGCTACTGCGGCAATATGTGGTGCTCGTGACAATCTGATGTCTCGAGTGCCTTTGGGTCTTGCTCCCTGTTTGTGCCATCGATTAGTGTGTTGATCAGTTACTTGTTTCTCTACCTGTTGAGTAGCACTACATTTATGGGACTCACCGGCAGTGTGCAGAGGGCGATCATGATGAAGCTCTGCTGTGTGATTCGTCTGTTTGGATGGTTCCGCAAATAACTTTGTTTCAAGAACTGCAATCCTTTGTGAAAGTCTGTGGCAGGTTGTGCAGCAAGTAGATTCTAGAAGAGGCATTTTCTTATCCTTTTGAATGTAGGCAGCTGTGTTTTCCCTTCTCCGGAATGTAAGCTGAAGGCAGTGGGAGGCTGGTCGGTTGAAATATTCTGCTTTTTGTTTAGTAATCCAGTCACCAGAGTTTCTAATTTTATCATTGGAGTCAAGCTTTGTCGTTTGAGCACTGTGCTGAATTGCTGAAGTTGAAATTATGAGATAAAATATAGAAGCGATAGAGCAAAGCGCGGAGCAGTAAGCAAGAGCGCCCGAACAGTAGCGAAGCAGTGAGTAATGTGCTTCAACAAACGCTTTAACCCTCCCAGGAGCAAACTCAAGGCAGGAGGAGGCAACCGACAGGGCCTGTGAATCTCCATCCCTTTTAATGTGATTGTGAGCAAAAAAGCCGTCTTGAGAGTCAGGAACTTATCTGAAGCTACTTTATTTATAGCTGCTTCAACAAGATATCAACTGGGGTTACCCCAATGATCCACTACTCAAAGGTGCGTAGTAAGCTGCAATGGCTGCCACATAAACCTATAGAGTGGAAGGGGTTAACCCTGCAGAAAAACGGTCCTGAATTAACTCCTACATTGAACCAACAGGGCAGTTAACTGGGTCCAACTGGTATTCTCTGCACCATGAAGACAAGAGCCTTTACTTCAAGGCATATATTTTTCTCATGGAAGGAGCTCTAGAATTAACGGGGGTCTCAACAACTGAGTCGGTCCTGCAATCCCTCTTTTGGAGTTAAAAAACTACTGTCAGGATTAACTAAAGTTATTATTGTGGCTGATCTTGTTGCATATACATTTGTAGGAGTTTCCCTTTCAGACGCAAAATTTATGGGAGGAGAGTATTTAAATTAATCATGCATGGTGATTTACTAAGGTTTACGCTCGTCAATTGTCTGGTTTTTGCACCATTATTTAAATGCCCCAAAAAAGCATGTCTTAAACCAGGTGCTAATTTGCACTGCTCTTGGTAGACTGCGTTGGTCATTATCTGACTTGTCTGTGTTCTTTAACAGTGTCATCAGTAGATCACATGCAGAACTTTTTTTGAGGGAGAACCAGCGTGTCTTGTTGGATGCGAACAAGTCTACTTTCACCTAACCAAACTTCTTCCAAATCAACTCCATCATCTTCAGGTGGAGTCTCCATTCTCCGGGTCTCAGCCCCTACTTCGACAGAATTTCTGCTCCTGGATTCAGGTACCCAGGAATGTAAATTGCCCTCACCGAGAGTAGCTTGCCCTAGGACCACAGGAGGATCTGGTGTGCCAATCTGCAACGAGGGCGTGATCCCAGACCCCCCTGGTGATTTATGTATGAGGCCACCGATGTGTTGTCTGTATGGACAAGGACATGGTGGTCTCTGAGGAAGTATCTCAGTGCTAAAAAATACAGCCAACATCTCCAGGCAGTTTCTGTGCCATGAGAGATAATGACCTCTTCACAGACCTCGAGTCGAGGACTGCACCCCTGCCAGTAAGGGAAGCATCTGTCAGAAGTGTTCTGCGATGACAAGGTGCCCCCTGTACCCCTGAACCAAGGCTTCTTCCACAACACTAGAGTACGAAGGCAAATGTGAGGGCATATTTTACAATGACACTTGGCCTAGCATGATTTTGCCTACAAGCTGAAAAAATCAAGCAGGCGACCGATGTGCCTGCATCATACCATCCCTATAAGAGTGGTTCTCTTTAGTGAAGAAAGCACACTCTTCTTGTAGTCTTTCTGTTGATGCCATTATGATGACCTTGTGCTTGGCTGGGGCAGCTCCTTGTCAGCAGCCCCCAGGACCTGGGTCCAGCGAGGGATGAATTTACACCGCTGCCTGTTTCTTTGGTCCAGGTATCCTACATAGCTTCCACAGTATGCCGTTGTGCATCACGAGATGATGTTACACCAAAGATTTTGGAGTAATTCTACACATGCTTCAAAAGCAATCACATAGCGTTAACATTCTGATGCAGCGTTGAGTTTCCTCTAAGTCTAAGAAAACTGTCTTTCATAGAAAATAAAGTAAAAGAACGATACAAAGATAGAATTAGAGGTGAATTTATGACCTTTCTGAATGTGACATTAAACGAAATTGGCCAAATATCTTCGGTATTTGAAATAAATCAGCACACTTTCAGCCCTTATCCTCTCTATAGGTCAGCAATGAAACACAAGGGTTTTGTTTCTGTGCTTCCAGATGGGTTTTTTTAGGAAGAATAAGAAGTGTGTTTACCAATTGAACTCCAACTCAAGATGCTCATCTGCTGTCTCAATGTAGCTTGTGCTGAAGATTCTCAACAGCTCAACAGCTTTGACATATATTCACGTGATTGATGCATGGACACAACAATCTTTTAAGCAATCAAAATTATCATTCCACTCATTATATAAGGCAAATTTTAGACCCCAAGCCTTGAGGTAGTTTCAAGAGGGACCCCCTCCTGGGTTGAGGATGCAGCTGTCGCTCTATTCTCTCTGGCATCAGTGTTCCACTATTTTCTGTGCCAGGGAGCTACTGGTTCGTAATTGCTATTTTGATGAGAATAAATGTGGATAAATAAAATTAAAGAAATGAATGAGTTAGAGGAGTTAACGGTGTGTTTCAGACAAACAAAAGCCTGTGTGTGCTAAGAGATTAGTGCCAATATTGATTTTTTTTTAAATTCTTTTAAAAAAGAAACTAAATTATAATACAGTGTACTTATTATTGTTGTGTCTTGTTTTGGGTAGTAGAAAATAGACATTTGCAGCATTTATGTAATCAAAATAAATAATTCCCTGAGAGCTTTTAGATGATCGCTTTTAGATTAATTTTGAATAGTGACAAATTTATGCTCCATCCATGTTGAATTACTATTATGGACACATACTTGCATTTTGCTCTAAAATAAGTTTATTTACCCATATCCCAGCATGAAACATCAAAACAAGCACATGCTGCCCTCACTTCAAACTGATGGACAACAAGAGGATGAAAACAGCTTTGAACCAATATTAAAAAGGCTTTGTGGCCAAAAACTAACAAGTATTAAATTTCACTGGCAGCCTGAAGCAAAAGCTAAACAGGTGTTCACTACTTAGAGGGCTTTGATGACACTGTAAAATGTCTCTTCAGAGAAAACTGTGAGGTTTGTTCAAAAACCCACTGGTAAGATGACAGTAAAAAAGATGTTCTCCTCACAGATAAATTTATAAACTTTGTTAGAAGCATGAAGGATTATTTGAAGGATTATTTTCTGACACCTAGATTTTACAGTGATGGGGTGATTGATTAATTCACAATATTAACATTTCTCTGATGGACTTTGCCCACTGATTCAGGTTATTATGACAAACAGTTTTGCTGTTTAGCAAGTTACAGAAAAAAATGGGTTATTATTAAAATGATGATATTAATTATTTTATTAGTAGGAGTAGTATTGATATTGTTATATAAAATAAATAAACTTCTCAAAAAAAATGATCAGAAGTGCAGAATAAGTAAGCCTAAAATAAAGTAGTAACACAACACTGAAAGTCCATGTGTGGGTTTTTGTTTGTTCTCTTGAGATTACTTTTTCTATTCCAAATCAGAAAGCTTGGAAAAACAAGAGAATGTGTCAAGAGTGTTCCCAAATTGTGTGTTTGTTTGTTTCTATTCTTGTTTAGTTGGAAGTGATGTCCTATTTTCAAGTATATTCACATCTCAACAACTCAAAAATAATACTTTCCAAAGTGTTTCTCTTTTTTTTTTATTAATTGCTGCTACATAATTTAGCAGATAGCCAGGGAAGTCTATACTTTTAAATAAGATTTAATTGTATTTTTTTCCACTGCTACAACTTCCATTTTTACAATCTTTAGATCTGTTTTAGTACAGTATCTTAAATTCAAAGATAATGATTTTGTTGGTAAATTGTTAATCGTTATAATCAATTTAGCATTAGCAGTGTAATTAAGCTTAAAAAGATGTTGAAGTCTATTGATTTGTGCTCACATATGAAAATGTACGCTAATCTCAGTCAATATCTCAAAAATCTGGGGTAAATATTCCTTTTGAGCCATAAAACAAGATACAACGAAATGCAGATATTAATGAACATATAAGCTAGAACAGAAATTCAAAGTACACAGAAAAATACATTTAATTTTTTTTTTTTTACTTCTGTTTTTTTCTTCTTCTTCAGATTAATTATGATCATGTGACCAGATCAGGCTCTTTGTCTCAATGGCCTTCCCCTGGTTTGATTTGTTTCATTCATGCGCCATTGTTTCAGCTTTCAGTGTTTGAATTATAGATGGAGGTCATGTTTTGTTCTGTTTAATCAGAAAAGACATTATGGTATCCATGGTTTCCTGTGAAGTGAGGTAGTGTGTGTGTTTTGTGTAGGGCTAGGGGTGGAGGCTGATAAACAAGCTTCATGTGTGAGGACAGCACTTTAGTTCACTCCACTTTTTTTCTGCCTATTCCACTCTCTCTTTTCTACCCCCTTCTTTTTCTCGCAGCCCTTTGAACATGGAGGCCTTGGATTTGTGAAGAGTTGTGGGAACAGCAGGGTTCTGAATAGGTGGCCTTCACTCTCTGGTGCTCAGAGCGGCCCTCTTCCACAGGGAACGGAGCCAAAAAGAGCTTTCACTATGACTATGAATGGAAAAACGAAAACAGATCCCACGAACAAGAGTGGGCCCATCTATGGGGCCTTACTGTAATTAGTTATCTTTTTACTTGGCAACCCTCTTGTTCACAGTGCACTTTCTATTGAGTGTAGTTCAGATGTGGCATAGAGATTCGTGGCTGATTTTCACTAACTCTCCCCTCATTTGTGCGACTGGGGCCCCTGAGAGGGATCAGCAAAGACCCTCGATAGGCTGATTTGCCTTAATAAGGCAGGATTTAATCGCTATTTAGAGCACTAACAGTCATTTGGGGTACTCTATGGCATGCACCCCCAAATGGATGCCCCACTATATAACATGCAAGGACATTGTATGTTTTTTTGGTTAATATACATTAATATAAAATATTATACAACAGTTCAGTCTGGTTCTCGAATCTGATTGGATGAAAGCCTTTTCCAGCCATGCGATATTCTACCAGTATCACCACTGCTTGCAACATTTCTCATGGCAGATGAGCAAACTTTACAAATACTACTGTTGTTGTGTCACAGAATGTAGTTTTAAAGGTCCCATGGCATGACATTTTCATTTTATGAGGTATTTCAACATTAATATGAGTTCCCCTAGCCTGAATATTGTCCCCAAGTGGATAGAAATGTTGATCGGTGTAAAACCGAGTTCTCGCTGTCTTTCTCTGCCTTTGAGAAAATGACAGGCCAGACTAGCCAATCCTGAAGTCTCCTGTTTTGACATCCACACAGGAACGGTTACCTCCCTTTCCTCCACCCAGAGAATCTGGCACGCCCATGCAAACGCTCGAGAGATCATGGCTTGTGAACGAGTGAATGCTGGCAGTTTCTCAGTGTTTGGATATACAAATGAAAACAGAAGTCTTTTTTCAATTCCTTCTGATCTGTGATCAATGATTTCTTATGTGTAGCTAATTATTTATTATTCGTGCACACACTGCGGCTTCTCTCTCTCCCGACAGAACGGTGTTTTCGTGTTTTCTATCTTGTGAGTCAGTGTTTTTGTACGTCCTCGTCACGTCTATCTGTTCTACAATGTGCATACAGTCATGAGTTTCTGCTCAACATTGGCAGACTCACATCTCTTTAGAGATAAACCTCACGCACGCCGAGGCTCGGGCTGCACTGACCAGTCGGCCTTCAACATCCCCGACCCCCAGTACTGCATCTGGCCCACAGCGGAGGCACCAAACGCGGCGCGAGATTAAGCAGAAGGGGGGTAAGCGTGAGCATATCCGGGCTAGCCAGCTTTCCCCACAATAAACTGGATTACATTTGATTACTGCTGTTGTGTCTTTGTTTGCGCTGTGTACTCAATGCGCGTCACTGACACTTTTCATATGATTGGAACATATCTAAAAATAATGCTATAATCAACACTTACTAACTCGTTCATCTCGCTGTAATGATACATTGCATTGGTTACAAAATTGGTAGAATAACGATGAAGACGGACTCGGCGTGAATGGGACTCGTGTTTATTCAGAACTCTCAGATACAAACACAATAAACTTGCGCTGACTGACAGCGCTCTCACAACTCAGTAAGTTACTATAAATAACTTTGTTAGCAATCGCTCCGTCTCCGTGATGTCCGGTTCGCGAACGAATCATTCTTTTGAACCGGTTCTTTTTAGTGAACCGAACCAGTTCACCAAATCGGACTGAATCGTTCTAAACGGTTCGCGTCACGAGTCAGTGCTGATCCATAATTTACTAAAGTTACTAACTTTCTGACATGAGTGACAGCCCCTCCGACTAGAAATAAACTAATAACCTGAAGTATATCCTAGTAACTACAACAGTTCACTGAACTGAGACATGCTGAGAACTGATGTGAAGTGAACTATGAATTTGCCGCTTGCTCTTATGTTTATACATGAGGTATAATTCATTTTGGGTATATCAAGTGGGCAATCTTTGGTCTTATTAATCTTTTAATTGTTCCAGAGCAAATTGATTTGTTACATTTCATAGATTTATATTTTTATTTAACTGAAATCCTGTACTATAACTATCACTTTTGTATTTTTGACTGACTGAACTGTTTGCTGTGTTTATTCCATAGGGCCAATAGCCAACGAGCCCAAAATCATGTTCCGTTTCCACTGTCAGGCCAGTAGCCCTGCAGCACTGCTCTAAAACCCGCAATTAACACGCCTCCATAGAACAACGACACACCCCCATGCACCATTTCACCAGTTGGCTGAAAACCAGCAAAATGAGTATGACAGAAGCGAACATTTTAGCCTTGTTTGACTGCCCACACCGATCGGCGGCTGACTTGAAGCAGTGCTTCTCTAGAGCAGCTGCACAAGCTCTGATGACGACACAGCTGACACATGATTGGCCAGATTGACTGCATAACAACGAGCATTTGTGTTTCTGACACCTTCAGTTCTACTAATGCTCACAAATCTGTTTTTTATAATAGTAAAAACTATATTGTGTCATGTTTATCAAAATTAAACTGATAAAAAAAGTAGACCCCACTTCATTGATAGTGTAGGCTTATGTTGAACTTCATTCTTGTACCAACAGATGCTGTATTAAGCAGTACATAAAGTATTACATGACAATAATGTCTCTGAAACATCAGAGAACAAACAGAAGCGCTAACGTTACCAGCTCTCACATACCCTGACATTGTAAATTACCTGGTTTATGGTATCGGTGCCTATACAATTACTATTTCAAACACTCGCTGGTGTCTGAATATGAGTTTTGAGCTGAAAATTGTTTAAAATGACGTAAATGTTGACGTTGGTAGCTTGGTATAATAACGTGGGGAATGAGCAGCAGTGTTGACCGTCTCCTGACTAAACTCAGACTTTGTTCATGACCACTCCTCAAGCTCCAGTTGACCCGGTTTAGACCAAGCTATTCGGCGGGCCAAAAAAAAAACTGTTCCCAGAACTGTTCCCTGTCTTAGCTTTTCATGGAGCTTATGAAAAGGACAGGGAATTTAGAACAGAGCCATATCGCCAAAAGTAACTTTAGCAAACATGCCAATTAAAGATGACTAAAAGTATGGTATTTTTGACTTAAGTGGTCCTGTCTGAACTGCTTTTTCTAAGACGTTTATATTAGATGGTTTCCAAATTAGTGCTATTTAGCAGACATCTTAGAGACGTACCTGTGCTATCATGAAATTTGTTTGAGATGAGATTTTGTGTCATCTATGATTAAGATAATAAATAAACATGAAATAAAGCCAATTAGAATGGCTGCAGCTCTGGTGATCTTGCAGAAATGTGCACCGATTACAAACTTCTGTACTTCTTAGTGGTCCTGCCCTAAGCATCTGCAGATTAACCTAATGGGGAAATGTATGAATAGCCCTTTTTCTGTAATGTATTATAGATCTCCTTGAAGGGCCAGTTCACAAAGAGCGTGTTTTTGCTGTTCAAAACGCGAGATGCAGGTCAGTGGAAAAAAAAAAGCATAAGGTCTAGAGTTCAGTTTTTAAAGGTTGAACTATTTTAACTTGACCACCACGTTTTTAGAACGCCCTGTCATTTGTGAGACGCTGCAAAAGACGTGAGATGGTCAAAGCATGATGGTTAAAGTTGTCTATCTATAGCACACGTTTACATTGAAAAACAATGTAAGTGCAGTGGAATGATAAAACACGTCTGTGTGAATTACTCCTAAGTCACTATTCAAAAAGCACTATTACAATGAAAATTAAAGGGAAAACTGCAAGCAGGTGAAGACACAAAACTAGGAACCTAAAAGAATAAATATATCAAACTATGAATAGCTAATGACAACATCAACAGCCCATAACTGCTCATATATAAGCTCAGATGATATAACAACCTTTACCAGGTCAATGATGTTTCTAAATACTGCACTTTTTAACAACTATGAATTATAGTTCAGAAAGGATTTGAATTAATGTATTACCATAATTTATTTAAAATTACTATTGCTAAAAGATTTCATAGAATCCTAACTTTCCCAAATTGCAGACAAGCTATTTCCTTTAAGAACAGCTCTTTAGTTCTAAACACGCACCAAAGTCTAAAAACTTTAGTGAGAACCAACACACTTCTAACAGAATAGCCTGTAAAGTCAGAGGGACTTCTCCGCTCCTCATGCACAACAGAAACCAGCCACACTCATCACAAATTCATTTTCCACAGATGAAATGACTAATGGGCCAAAAGGCTGGGGAGAGATGGTAAATAAAACAATCTTGCAGCAAGAGGAATGTGCTGCCGGATCTTGTATTAAGCAGAATAGGAATGTAAAGCAAGCATGAAATGAAGGCGGGCATGCAGCATTCAGCAGCATGCATGGAAAGTAGGTCAAATATGCTCAGAGAGACTCATTTCAGGATTTAATTCACTGTTAATCCGTCTCCTGTAATTTCCATATGTAAACATCGGTAGTTAAACACCTAAGGGGGAGAGCAAAATTAAAAACTATTTGTTACTAATAGATGCTGAAGACAAAATAGCCTACTTTACATTGAAACTTTAATAAGATATTAACAATTGACTATTTGACAAGTATCTGCATTATAACCTGCAAACATTCAAGAATTGTCCGCTCATTATCAATCATACCTCCACCAGTGCAAAGTACAGAATTTGGACCACTTTCAGCAACTCAGAGTGAATATGATCCTTCTGTATTAAAATTTATATAAACTTCTTCAACAAACATGAGAAAGAGATCTGAAGCTTCCCAACATGCCAATTAAATACGCAAGCAGACATAGATTATGGATGGCGCCTGTAGCATGCATGGGCTATGACCTCACAAACATAAACCAGTGCCCAGCCATGACTCGATCATTGCTGCCTGACACCACGTTGGATAAGAGCTGCACTACAGCTGCCATAGATGGCGCCGTATTTGTACTGGGCCAAGTTTTCCCTGAACAGGGATGCCTATATATCACATTATGAGGATCACAGGCATCATGATGATCACAGATCACAGCAATTCCATTCAGAAGAATGACCACAACCGGTTTAAACATGTAAATAGCAGGGTTGGTCAAAATTCTGAATTTAATTCAGAATTGGCTTTCTTTGGAATTTGAGTTAAATTGGCCACACCACACAGGAAGTTGAATTGCCATTTTAATTGAAATGATAGGAAGAGGAATTTACTGAATTTCAATGCAAAGAAATGTGACACAATTGTGCATTCTGAGAAATAAAGTGTACTAGCCAGTGTTGTTATTGTTTCTAAAACTAAAACAAAACTAAAAATCATTTTCACTAAAACTGGAATCAAATAAAATATTAGATGAAAAACTTAAACTAAAAATGTTGCCTTGGCAACTAACTGAAATAAAAGAAGTTGGAGTTGAAGTACTAAAATGACAAACTAAAAACTGAAATAAAAATAAAGCAGAATATTTTTTTTGAAAAAAACAAACAAACCGTCTCAGGTTACGAATGTAACCATTGTTCCCTGAGAACAGGGAACGAGACGCTGCGTCAGCTTGACGCTACGGGGAACGCCTCCAGCGTGACTGGTGCCTGAAATCACTATCAAAAAACTCAATCCTATTGACCGGCGACAGCCTATGATGTCATCAAGGTGCGACCAGGAAGTATATAAGGGCGCCTTGCCAACATGACAGTATCTAATCGTCTGAAGGGACTGTTTTCGGCAGGCAGGCCCTGCGGCATGGCACAGCGACGCAGCGTCTCGTTCCCTGTTCTCAGGGAACAATGGTTACATTCGTAACCTGAGACGTTCCCTTTCGAAAGGGAACTCGCGCTGCGTCAGCTTGACGCTACGGGGAACGATATACCCACGCCGCCATGCCGACGGGAGTGCATGCCCACTGGCAGTGACAACTGTCAAGACAAGCAAATTCTACTGAAATGCCTGAACTCCCCTTCTGGTCACATTAGGCTGTCAGTGACAGCGCTCCCTACGGTCATAGCCCAAGCTATCGCCCAAGAAGGAACCTTCACACACATGAGGTCCTTCCCAGGCCCTGCTCGAAGGCCTGGAACCACCCATTCGACTTAGAAGGGGTTCCTTTAAGGGAACGTGGCAAGGGAACTACGAGGGAACCCTATGCCAGTCACTATTCGGGAGGTTCTCACCGAATGCCACCAGGGAGACCTGACCAGGTGACCCAGTCTGTTATGGGACACGTAATACGGTCAACCCTGTCTGTACAGTACAGAGCCTCTGGTACTCGCCTCCGAAGAGGCATCCCGCTAGGGTGCTGCAAGAAAGGCAGTAACATCCACTAGCCGGATCTCAGAGACGGGTTACCCCGGAGAGCAGCTCTCAGCGAAGTGCTATATAACCCTTGCTAGCGAGGGGAGTTTAGCCGCTCAATCCTCGGATCTACCAAGCACCTACTTTAAAACGTGCTTAGGAGGCCAGAGGCCTTACAGGCTGATTATGCCAGGGAGGCCCCGAGGGGCCTCCAACCCTTAACCAGCGCCAAGCGGCCGTAAGCTCATAGTAGACCCTCATTCGAGAGGAGCTCATAAGCCTGCCTGGTAGGTAGCCATGCAGTAGGCAAACTATGAAAGTTCCCTCCCGTGGGGACCGCATAGCAGCAGTAACGTCTCGTCGTGCTAGGGTAAGAACACCGCCTCCAGGTCTCGCGAACGGCCAGAGACCGGCGCCTGATAGCGGGTGACCACTAGCTGTCAGCGTAAAGCCAGTTGTGTGTTCCCGCCAGGGGAACTCGTTCCCCATGGAGGCCGAGAGGAGCCTCCACCTGGTAACCCTTGCCGACTGCTCGCGTGTCCAACAGCGGAGCTCGCCCTCAGGAAGGCCATACGGGCCTGAAACCTGATCGCAGTCGTGCTAGCCCTCGAGGTAGCTGGGAAGACCAGGGACTCGCTTCATCAGGGAGGCCAAGCGGGCCTACCAACTGCAAAGATATCGGGCACTCACAGCCTAGCTGAACGTGCTACTCGTAGCACTTCATGCTCACCACAGCGGCTGGGGACCGGGAGCTCGCTCTCAGGGAGGTACCATGCCTACCATCTGACAGCAGAACGTGCCGCTCACGGCACTTCATGCTCACCAGAGCGTGCCCTCAGAGGAGGCCACGTAGGCCTACTACTCCAAGCGAATCCCCTCAGGGAAGCCCCGTGCAGCTTGCCTGATAGCATCCCATGCTACGATCCGTTAATCGACCGGGGAACGATTTCAGGGAGGCGCAATGCCTCCACCTGATAGCAGAGCGTGCCGCCCATAGCCAGAATGTGCTACTCATAGCACTTCATGGTCACCATGGAGACTATGAGGTTACTGCTGACGTCGACACCAGTGGAGAAGATCCTCCAAGGCCCACTCGTGGGCCATGGCGTCGAGACTTCCTTGCAGGGAGGCCGGTTGACGCCTACTACCTGTCCTGAAGTCCAGCTGCCCAGACTGCCCAAGCTGGCTACTAACAACCAGCTGGCTCCTACGCCCGCACCTGGGGCTGGCTCCATCCCAGAGGCAGCTAGGGACAACCGCTTCGCCGTGTCCTAGGGCCCCCCGGACGGCGCAGTCTCTCGGGCAGCGCCTACAAACATGGACCTAATCACAATGCCAACAGCAGTGTACTCAGCGAAAGTGCTTAAACAAAAACCCTCTAAAGCGAGGGGAGTACAACTTACGTCACCTGCCTTGGGGCGGCTGTCTTACTTTCCATGCAGCGGCCAACCATAAGTACGAGGGCGTCAGCCATTGGCAATGCTCGGGCCTCAGGGGAGCATCCGACCAGAACCTCCACAGAGGTTTATCCGATGTTTAGTTCAACCCGAGCCCTAAAGGAGGTGGAGCAGAGACATAGAGCAAGGGTGAAACAATACCTTTTCTTTTAGAGAATATAGAACCCACCGGCCAAACATCCTCCAGGAAGAGGCAGAGGGCCGCCAAAAGATGGCGGCCACCAAGCTCTGAAAGGCGGAAACGGCAGATAAAGTCTGATCGCAAACCAGCAAAAGACGCTTCACTCCGCCCCACGACCACTGGCAAAGTCGCTGTCTGCTGCAACACCCCGACTGCGTTACTCGTAACCCCAGAACGCAGAGAAGGGGGCGGGCCTTGGCCGGACGACTCTGTAACAAGAGGAGGCTGAAACAAGGATGCATAAACCACGCCATGTTCTTATATCAAAAGACAGGCCAGGGGCGAACAACCTTCATTAAAAGGGAACGCCCCCATCCTTGACAAAGCCTAGGCCAAGTAGTGCGACATAAGAACGCACTAGATCTACTCAGGGCTCGGGAAAGAAATATTATCACCTCTAATATTACACATTGAGGCCCCGAACCCCTTTTCCCAAAGCCCCGCAGAGCTGGGCGCAGATCTTACTACAGCTCGCGCATTAGCGCGTACCCGGTCTTCAGCTACTTCCCACTTTTACGCTAGGAAAACACAGCTAGCCCTCTACACTACAAGCCCTCGGGCAAGAGCGCGAATTAATCACCCACATAGTGGGAAAAATAACACGGAGAGGCAGCAAGACTCAACTAGCAAAAGTGAGGCATACACACACAACCACATAATGTTGCAAAGAAGATCGTTCTTAGCTTACTCACGGGGAGCTGCAGGCCCTGCGAAATCCCTCGATGATCCAAAATCTCCCCAAGCAACCCCCCAGGGGAGCGACGGTCAAAAAGTCCTGAAAAACATAGTTTTGAAAATGTTTCGCCCTCATAGAGGGGGACTTACCGATCGCTCCTCGCGGTGCTTCAACCCAGCCATCGAGCTAGTATCCGCCCGCCATCCTGAGGGGGGCGCTTTTAACAAACAAACCAGGCGGGCCGGCAGAGTCTTACATTTTCTGCTCATCATAGGCCCACCGGCCTGATGTAAAGCGCCCGGGGGAAAGCCAGAGGAAGGGAAAAAGGCAGCGTTCATCTCCACGTCCTCGAGGGCGGAGTCCGCTGCCTGCGCTGGTTCCGGTTACCAGCCCCGGCTTCCTTCCTCTTCCTGTTGCGGGTGTCCCGCCTCCCCTGCGCCCCAGTCCTCTGCGGCGGGGCGCTCGAGAGGCGACGCTGGCTTGCTGTTCCCGTCTCCAGCCCTCAGACTGGAACGGGCCGGGGACACCCGACTGCCTGGGCGCGGTCCCGGACCTCAGCGGGATGCATGTTCTAAATGCTGCCGAGCACGCCTTTGTCACAGATGTCTCTCCGTGGCCACCGTCGCCGCCATCGGCGCAATCTGTACGGTGGCCCGGAGAGCGAAAACCGCGGTCCGGCGCGACTCGACTTCCGCCTCAGGGGGTCCCTCCCCCTGATCGAGGTCCCTCAGCAGGTCTGCCTGGTACGCCTGCAACACAGCTGTGGTGTGCAAAGCCGCCGCAGCGTGACCCACTGACATGTACGCCCTGCCATTCAAGCATTAGACCGGCAGGGTGGGAGCCACAGTGTCGCAGGCCGCCCAGAGGCGAGATAAACATAACATCTTGTCCACGGGCAGTCCCGACACATACCCAGCCAGGCAATCCCTCGACATCAGCGAAATTTAGCTCGCCGATGTCGACAGATGCAGGGCTGAGTATGGTTTCTTCCATCCCCTCGAGATCTGCTGATGGAGACCTGGAAGGAATGGAAGACTCCCAGGAGTTGGGAGGTCATGGGCGGAGAGAAACCGATCGTCCAAACTGTTTGGACGCTCAGCCTCTCTCCTCACGCGCCGCAAAGGCAGCTGCAGTCTACCCGCAGCGCGTTCCATGACTTCCAGCAACTCCCCGTACATGGGACAGGATGGTTTGAAAAGCTTCAGCATCTTTAACTGACTCACCCATCCTCTGCTCGAGCCTCTCGCAATCTGGATCGTCCTCAAGAACCATAACTGTCTCCAAGCGACGAGCCAGATCCATCTGGGAAGCGCATTTCAGACGCCGAAATTGCAGCTCTTGTGGGGTTTTCCTGGTCTGCATTGGTCAGTATCCATCAAAAGTGGTCCAGGTGACAGGGTCATGGGCAGCCAAGGCTCATTGATGCATGTGGGGAGCGAAGGCTGGCCCGTGTGGTTCGATCAAACAGACGAGCTACTGTAGCTCAGATTGCTCATGACGTTAATGCTGGTTCTGATAGAAATGTGTCAGAATACACAGTGCATCGCAGTTTGTTGCGTAACGGGCTGCATAGCTGCAGACTAGTCAGGGAGCCCATGCTGACCTCTGTCCACAGCTGAAAACGGCAACAGTGGACACGTGAGCATCAGACCAGGACCATGGAGCAATATATATATATACCATAATGTTGTATAAATAATACTAAAATAAAACTGGTTCTACCTTGGATACAATGAAATATATATAAAAAGAAAACTTCAAAACCAAAGCCAACATACAAAGTTTGTCAAGACAAACTCTCCATTTATTTAAAAATAATATTTCTGTGCATTTATTTAAATTTCAATTCATTTTAATTCTACTTCCATGCATTCACAAGTGCAATTCTGCATTCTTTGCTACCATGAAATTCAGCTCAACTAGTTCAAATCTGACTGGCATGTAACCCTGCTAAAAAAAGATCTTTCAACTGATCAGCATTCTTTAATTCTGTTAAAGCAACAGTGGGAAACCACAGCACTAAAGAGGCTGCTTGAGAGAAGAAGTGGCATTATGCCCAGAGAGACTAGTAGCGAGATTTAATAAAGCTTTCTGTCCTTTTTAATGATTTAATGCACGCTAGAATTGGACACCAGGGTGGTTAATTGCAATTAGCAAAATTCTGTTGCCTTACTTTAGAAAAGATTGTTTCCACCCTTTAGCATCTGCAGATAAAGTTCAACAGTGAAAGTTGCTGTCACGCTCTACTCGGTTTTCCATTTCATCAGCAAGCTCAGTGAATCCCTCCCACGCCAAGTTCTCAAGCTAAGCTCTTCACGTCTGGCAAAGTGGCCACATGTCCAGCAAATATTTGGGAGTTTTAACTTCACTATCAAGTATAAATTGACAAGGAACCTCTTTCTTGTTATCCCTGAAAATAGCATGCTGGAAAAACAGCAATAGTACTTATTGCTCCTTGAGGAATTGCACATGCTGTGGTGAGAAGACATGATCTTGCTATCCAAGCTATCCAGTATAATTAGGCAGTAGGTTAAATTTCATGCATTGCAGATATATTAAAGCGGAAGAGGAAACTTATTTAGGTAATCAAAGCCATGTTGCTTGTTCATTGCACTGTTCGTGTCTGCAGGAAGATGTGTGAGGTTTCCTGCTCTGAAATGGCATGAGCAATGACCTGTCAGATCAGGAGAAAGATAAAGCAGCTGGGAAATTATGTGGCCAGAGCGAAAAATAAAACATGGAGGTGTGATACGACAGATAGAGAGGGAGGAGGACAAAACAACTAAGTGGAAACTCCTCTACGAATTGCATCAGATTTGACGTTTTGAGATTTGACAAGGTTTCTAAGAAAATATAGTTCTGTTCTATTCAGGGGCACAATCTGAAAGCGGAAGGACACATTATAAATCTCATCAACCTCTTTTCACAAGTATGAAATGGTTTAAAATACCTACATCAGAGTGAGGCTGGTGAGTGGTTTGTGTTTGTAGCTCTATATAGCTCTGTTTTGAATTATCATTCCTTATTTTTTATATTGCTAAATATAACTTACTCATCACCATATATCTGATATCGTCTAATATTGCCTATCACATTAATCTGACATCACTAGCTTTCAATCTAAATTGATATCGCTAGCACAATGCATTAGCATTTCGCTAGCCTGTTAACTTGATATCCGTGCTTACCATCTTTTTTCGCTTGTGCGATCCTTTTTTACGAGTTACTGTGGTAAGTTGGAATCAGTCAACAAACACGATGAATCATGTCATCTTCTCCTGTTATTGTCACTTGCACTGCCTGCCACATGTTTAGCGTAGCACTGCCACATGTCATAAAAACAGGGAAATAGTCAGGCTGACAGAGAAAATTACAGAACTAGAGACACGCATCCAAACTTTAATCAAGGATAGTAAGAATGCAAGGACTCTAGATACTGCTTTGGATGCGACTAGCCTAGCGAGCCCCGTACATTGTTCGGTTTCGGATGCAGAGCCCCCGCAGCAGGGCAACTGTGTGACTGTGAGACGGCAAAACAAAACACAGCTGTTCCGTTCCGATTAGAACATCAAACAGGTTCTTCCCGCTCAGTGATGCACCCACTGAGAAACCTGTTGAAAGTGCTCTAGCTATTGGAAAAGTTTTTGGGGCAGACCTGACCTGTTGAAAAGAGATGGTATTCATTCTTTCTGGGGTGATGCTGCTCTTCTCTCTAGTAATATGGCCCACAGTCTTAGAGTTTAAGTTTGACTAATGGGGCCCAGGTCAGGAAGCAGACAGACTGGCTAAACTGACCGTCTGCTAGCCACCTCATGTCACAGAAGTCAGATAAATCCCAACACATAGAGGCTCTTTCACCTTGATATCATCATATAGAGACTTTGTCTGTTCCTCGAACTAGGAAAAACAAAAAACGTTTTGTAAATTATATTATTACAAATCATAACCTAGATCTGATGTGTTCGACAGCAGCCTTGCTAAAACCAGACGATTGTATTACTTTAAATGAGTCCACCCCCCAAGATTACTGTTATAAACAGTATAAAGCCTCGTCTGAAAGGAAAAGAGGGAGGTGTTGCTGTAATTTATACATTAATATTTCCAGTATTACTCAGAGATCTAGTTTCAAGTATAATTTTTTTAAGTGATGGTACTTTATGTAATGTGTAAGTGATAAATCCTGTTGCTATTTGTCTGGCTACTATATACAGGCCACCAGGGCACCATACAGACTTTATCAAAGAATCTGCTGATTTTCTATCGGAATTAGTACTGGCTGCAGACAAAGTCTTAATTTTAGGATGATTTTAATATATATGTATATAATGAAAAAGTTGCATTGGGATTGGCATTTACTGACATTCTAAACTCTATTAGAGTTAGACAACATGTGTCTGGGCCTACTTATTGTCAAATAGTCCAATGCCGTGGTATAACGAGCACACTCGGGCCCTGCAGAGAGCAAAAAATGGAGCACAGCTGGAAGAAAACAGAACTAGAGTTACTTCGCATTTCGTGGAAGGAAAGTGTTATTACATACAGATAGGCCTTAGATACTGCTAGATCTGCTTACTTTGCAACTCTATTAGAAGAGAACAAACACAACACTAGGTATTTATTTGTTACAGTGGCTAAATTAACGAGAAATAAAGCCATAACTTCAGATGTTTGCAAACAGCACAGCACTTTATGAATTTCTTTACTTACAAGATTGATACTATTAGAAAGAAAATTATAACCATGCAACGTCTACTACAGTATCGCATAAGACGTCATGATCTAGACCCCCTACTTAAACTTAAATCATCAAAATCAACAACATGTATGTTAGACACTGTACCAACTAAGCTACTGAAAGAGATGCTTCCAGAAGTTATAGATCCTCTTCTTAATATTATTAATTCATCATTGTCATTAGAATATGTACCAAAAACATTTAAGCTGGCTGTTATTAAATCTCTTATTAAAAAATGCAACTTGATCTTAAAGAATTAATTAATTACAGACCGATCTCGAATACCCTTTCTGTCATAAATACTAGAAATGGCAGTCTCCTCACAACTGTATTCCTTTTAGAAAGAAATGGTATCTGCAATGATTTTCAGTCAGGATTTAGACCATATCATAGTAGTGAGACTGCTCTCATCCGATCGTGGTTGTATCTCTCTACTAGTGTTTACTGGATCTTAGTGCTGCATTTGATACTATAGAACACAACATTCTCTTGAACAGACTCGAAAATTATGTTGACATTAGTGGAATTGCATTGGCATGGTTCAAATCATACTTATCTGACCATTAACAATTTGTTGGAGAAAATTAAGAGATGTCACACCGATCACAAGTTCAGTATGGAGTACCGCAAGGCTCAGTGGACCGTTGCTTTTCACCCTGTATATGCTACCCTTGGGAGATATCATTAGGAAGCATGGACTTAGTTTTCATTGTTACGCTGTTTATACATTGATCAGGTGTTATAGGACCTATAACACCTAATGTACTTGTTAAAAAGAATGGCATCTACGCTAATATAAATCTGTCTGTCTCATCCTTATCCCGAGGTTACCGTAGTCAGCCGGATCCAGTCTGTATCCAGATCAGATGGTGGACCTGCTTACATGTTCACATCCGTTCTATCCTCCGAAAGATGCATTCTTTCAGTGTCTCAGCATGAATACCCAAACTGCGCCTGCAATAGTTATGTATATTAGTTATGTATATTTATTATATTTCAACTTGCAGATTAGTTCAACCCACAACTAGTTTCGGCAGAGGTTGTTGCTTGATCGTACAGTGGATGTAGTATGTCTAACATTTCAATTAACAACTGTAAATGTTTAAAATTAAAATGTTCTTAATTAAATGTCAGTCTGTTAATATAGTTCATAAAATTTTTAATAAATGGGGCCAAAGAAATAAAATCATTTGACCCCTGCATAAATTAAAATGTTTGAAAACAGAGTTAACACACTTAAATGTGCCCCAATTTCAAATTTAGCACATTCAAAATTAGTGTTACAACTGTACTCAGCATGCACTCCTTTATTGCAACTATTAATTGTGAAAATAAATCCCATGTTTATGCTGGTCAGTATTTGTGCACTATAAAGATGTGACAATTGTTCTCTACTGTTCAATTTTGCACTTTTGCGGATGTATGTTGTTTATTTATTTCTCAAACAGCTACATTGTTTTTTCTTCGTTGAATTGCAGTCAAGCAGAATAATCTTTAAAATACGAGGATCTCTCTCTCAAAAAAAGAGAGATATGCTACCCCCAATTATAGTAGTTGCAATACAAAAGAGATAAACTCTAATTGTGTATTGCATTCTGCTGTGTTCTGCTCTATACTGACATAGTTGACACCTACTGTATAACTGTGCTGCCTATATACTTTGGTATTGATCACTTCAAGCACATGAACTGCAGTGCTAGAGTGTATTTAATGTGAGGGTGTAAATTTTTCATCTGTATTCAGCTTTAGTCTCGAGTAGCATAAATTCTGCCTTCAGGCCCTGCTACCTGAGTGTTCCGAGAATGTGCGCAATGCACACACTCAGTTGTGGACTCAAATGCACACACACACACACACACACACACACACACACACACACACACACACACACACACACACACACACACACACACACACACACACACACACACACACACACACACACCACAGATGCATGATCAGTCAGTACTGAACAGTGTAGAGTAAGGAGGCCATCTGTTTTTGACAGCTGCATTTTTATGGTGATGATGACATTGTAAAGGTTGCCTCTCTGGAGCGACAGACTATTTAACACGCGCAACCTTAAAATTCTGCCCAAACCATTGGATCTTCATGCCTCCACAAGAGAAATTAGCCCAATCTTTTATTTAAAAGGGAAAACGCACCATCTGTGATTCAGCTGCTTTGTTACTGATACAGTGCACTCTCACTGACAAGATTACTGTGCCATAGACAGCTGCAATAACAGGTTTTACCTCTCGGTTGATCTAATGTGAAACTCAAACTCAATTCATTTCAGTCATATATCACAAGCAAAATGTCACGTGTGAAAAATGCCCTCTGGTGGTAGCTTTTCAGACAGCCATTGGTCTGTTCTGATTGCTAGTACAGCTAGTCAATTGGAATCTCTTCCATAGCAACAGTCCTACATGGTAACAACTATCTTGAATACAAGATTGCCATTATGGTCTGCTGCCTTCTCAAGAGAGACGTCAGTTGGAGTCTTTTATCCTGAGAGTGAAACTGCAGCAATAGATAAAATGCAGCTCTCTGCGCATCACACATATTAAGTTCAGAGATTCGTTTTTGTTGTTGTTGTTGTTGAATTTTTCATTTAATTTATATAAAAAAATTACACAACTAAATAATAACGATAATAAAATCTCATCAGAGATAAGATATGGCAGGTCAATATAAAGTAAGACCAAACAGTTGATGGGACCTCATTTACTTCCATAGTATGGGGGTGGGGGCATCACATTTTTTCAACCCACATTCTTCTAAACATTTATCCTTTGTGTTCAGAAGGATAGAATAGAATAGACAGAATAGAAAATAAATAAATTCATACAGGTTTGGAACAATCAAATAAATGATGACAGAATTTTCATTTTGGGGGAACTATCCCTTTAGGTTTCAACCATAGTTTG
Source organism: Gobio gobio (assembly GCF_949357685.1). Lineage (NCBI taxonomy): Eukaryota > Metazoa > Chordata > Actinopteri > Cypriniformes > Gobionidae > Gobio > Gobio gobio. The sequence goes on along the minus strand of NC_137099.1, from coordinate 26,647,147 downwards.
CTTTCATTAGGTTGGTTGGGTGACTTAAGGTGCTGGCGGTTTGTTAGACGTGAGGCTGCAAGGAGGCCAGGTGAAGTGGGGGTTCTAGGGAAAAAAAATCTTTATTGAGAAACAGGAACTTTATAGGTGAATGGTCTTGTATTACTTCAATCTCCGATAAAATCCCTTTTCTGCAGTACTTTGTTCTATCTGACCCTCTTTTCGCCTCACCCTTGAAGGTTTTGCAGGAAATAAGTGATGGAATCTGAGTTTCGTGTGCACTCATCCACGCTCTGGTCCACTTATACAGAGGCTGGAGTCATCAGACCCATTACTCAAAATGTGCTGATGTTATTGCTGTGGGAATGTGTGGCACTTTAGTGTCATTGTGAGAAAATTTAGTAACTGCTGCTCTTTCCCCATGCAGTGCTGTTCCATCTCCACAGTACAGCATTTTGATTTGACTGTCTCGGTGTTACAAAGTGCACTCTTGTCTTTCATTTTCATCCTGTGGGAAAAGGTTCTTCTATTGGATCTATGACGACACCCCAGAACAACAGATTTAGATCTGCACAGGGATTAGTCGTTTCTGAAGGGAGGTATGGAGCTGAATATAATATAAGCCAATGGCTGACTTGAATATTTAAATTATCTATAAAGAGAATTTAAAAAGTTTGAGGTTCAAACTAGGGTCAAGAGTAGCTTTTTAGTCTGATTTTATAGCTGACTGCTTTCGTTATTTTTTTAAGAAAAATATCCATATTTAAAACTTTATAAACTGTAATCTCTAACTTCCACTAACTGTTGTATGCATCATTTTTGGGTGAAATCCCTTTAAGGTTTGACGTTTTTGGAGATGCTATTCTGTGTAGCACTATTACAACACTGATATTTCGGCAAAATTCTCTCCAGTGGTTATCTGAATTAAAGTCTGATCACTGAAATCCCTGTCTATTCTGTGGCTGCTCAATCATTCATTTGAATGCGAGCGATTCAGGGAAATTGGGAGAAATTTGAGGGAATGAAAAGTATGCTGTAAGGGGCAGGGGGATTAGTGTTTTCATCCCCTGTGGACGTCTCATTTGAGGACAAAATAAGACTTGATGACATGGCTCAAAATTTTCCCATTTGAGGGAAACAGTTATTGTGGATTTGGATAAATCTCTAAACACTAGGCCTTACATCTACAAATGTAGTTTTTTAAAAGCAAGATTTCACCAATTTTAGTACTGAGACTGTTGACGGCTTTCAAGATAGGCAACAGAGAAAACATGTTGGATTTTGACATTTTCATGCAGAAATCAAAGAGTGATAAAGGTGGCGGTCTTCCATACAAACACTCAGGATGAAAAACAGATGCTGGGAAAATCACTGTCTGGCTTCTAAAGTCTGAGTGGCATGAGAAATCACTGAGCAAGGGGGAAAGCAGCAGTAAGGCATCCCCTATGGCGCAGGACGCTGACAGCTCACTCTGCCCCCCACTTGGGCGGACACAGAGAGAGAGAATCACAATAGATCAACAATGTCGGGGAGATGCAACTTCTGTTTGTATCAGAATAACAGTATAATTGTTCTTCTTGATTATGCTTTGGCCGTTTTGATACTGCAATAAAAAATGACTCATTTGCCAAGGGTTTAAACAGCAGTCGAAGATAAAACCTCTAATAAAACACTTTGGTAACTAGACCTCAAATCTGGAAACAATGAAAAGCTGCAGATGACCTTCTTCGACCGCCAGCACTTGGAAAATCAAATCTATTGATCACATACTGTTCTAATACTTGATCCGTAACATGCAGTGCAGTGAGAGAATGTAGTTCTGAAAAGCAAATGGCTTCCTGTAAAAATGAAATAAATATAAAAATTTCCAATTGTAACTGGTCTGTTGTCTGCGTTGTGTTTTGTGTGTTTGGAAGAACAGGACAGCATTCGGCAGGTTCACTGATCTTCTATTCCTCTCCAGTTCATCACCAATGCAGAAAGCAAGATAAATCACATTAAACAAGAAAATAAATGTAACAGAAAACATACCTGATAAAGAACAAATAAAAGCAGCCTCTTTGTGAATGACAGTCACCCTTGTTTTCTAAAACTAATATGATCTACACCTGTCACCATGTGCTTCATTTCCACTTATAAGACAAAAATAACTCAAAAAGAGTAAAATTACAAAAATAACCACACAGATAAAAGAATATTATATACATAAATTGGAGTGAAAATATAGACATAAAAGCAACAATTAAAATAAAGATCTCCAGTGAATCACCCATGCAAAGAGGAAGAGGAGGGGACAGAACAGGAAATTATATTGACTTATGATGTCATCCCTACAATTAAAGGGGAAAGCACTCACATTTCAAGTAGGCAGTCATATCATCTGTATGTAAACAAACAATTTTGAGTGAATTCTAATAAATAATATATGCATTTAACAGGAAACGTTCTGTACTTTCTTTCTATTACAGTACTCAAACACACTGAACACTCTAATATATATTTGCCACAGTGGCATACTTTGCTTTAATCAGACACTTTCTTTAATAGTGTATCTTTCCTGAAGCGGCTTCCCCTCAGCACTGCAGTGTTAATGCATCTTACTAATCTGACACTTAGCTCAGGAGACGAAACACTCTACTAATGAGCTGATGAATTGAATCAGGTGTCCAGACCTTAACTTAGCTAATTAGAGGTGTACATACCATCAGAATAACAAACATTACAGGATGATAACAAGTCAGACGTTGTTGCTTAACCACTTAAGCTCTGGGACCATTTTTGGGGATTTCCGATTTGGCCTACCCAAACAGAAAACCCTTTGAAGTTACATAAACCACTGTTAAAAGTGATAAACATGTAGGACCTAAGTATATGTTGTCTGAGCTGTAATAAAATGTGTAAACTTTGTGTAAAACAAATGCCACAGTGATGCATGTCTCCAGAAAGTAGAGACTCTAAGCTTTCAAATGGTACCAACATATCAGACATTGCTCCTCCACAGACATTTAAAATCTAAAGTAGGGGAGAGCGGGGCAAAACCAAACGCTTTTTGACTGTGTCAGTTTGTGTAAATCCACTTGGGGTTGAGAGTATTTATTTTATCCCATATTAATGTCACACATGTCTAGTACAATTATGTGGTTTTGTTTCAGTAATACAGTATATACTTTTTTCTTGGTTTACTCTGAAAGAATGGAAGTGAAATGTGACAACGTGCCCCATAGGTGGGGTACATTGTAACATGAGCAAATAACAGCTTAAAATGTTACCTGACATAATCAAAAAAATATCCAAGACACAATAAAATATTTTGTCAATAAAATACAACTATTAACTTTTTAAAATACATTTTTTAATTTATAATTAAAAATATACTCATTTTTGAGTTTGACAACAAACATATCGCTAAATACAGCTAAACAGCATATTTAAAAACATCATAAGAACAAATAATTTTTGAACGTTAACTCTCAGTCATCATTCACCCCTTTTTCATGGTTTCTCAATTTTTTTTTATAAAAGTATAGAATATAATGGCACATTTCTAATAGGGGCTCATTGTAACGCAGTGTTACAACGCACCCCATCTGCACAACTGGGATTTAAATCGCTGCTCGTGTCTTCTGCTGGTTAGATCAGCATTAAAGAACGATCTCAACTGTTAAATATCAGATATAAGATTATAATAATATCAGAAATATCTTATTTTCAATTAAAACAACAAAAAAATGAAAAATTAACTTAGGTAAGAAATAAACTTTTGCAATGGTTAAATAAACATTCAGTAATATCTTCCAACGATTTTTACATTTTGGCGCAATTTTTTCTCAAAATAATGTTGATATGGCAACTAGTAAATACAACCCCAAATCAGAAAAAGTTGGGACAGTATGGAAAACGCAAAAAAAAAGAAAAAAAGAAGTGATTTCTAAATTTACTTTGACTTGTATTTCATTGCAGACAATATTAACACAAAATATTTCATGTTTTGTCTGGTCAACTTCATGTCATTTGTAAATATGCATCCTTTCCTGTCATTCAGACCTGCAACACATTTCAAAAAAAGTTGGGACAGGAGCAATTTATGGCTAGTAATGAGGTAAAATGGTTAAATAATGATGTGATTTGAAACAGGTGATGTCAACAGGTGATTGTAATTATGATTTGGTACAAAAGCAGCATCCAAGAAAGGTCTAATCCTTTGATGGGCCGAGGATCACCAGTTTGCCAACAAATACGTGAGAAAATTATTAAAATGTTTAAAAACAATGTTCCTCAAAGAAAGATAGGAAGATAGAATTTGGATATTTCACATTCAACAGTGCATAACATAATTAAAAGATTCAAGGAATCTGGAGGAATTTCAGTGCGTAAAGGACAAGGGCGCAAGCCTAAGCTGAACAACCATGATCTCCGATCCCTCAGGCGGCACTGCATCAAGAATCGTCATTCATCTATAAGCGATATCACCACATGGGCTCAGGACTATTTTGGCAAACCTTTGTCAAGTACCACAATACGTAGTTACATCCACAAATGCCAGTTAAAACTGTACTGTGCCAAAAGGAAGCCCTATGTTAACAGTGTCCAGAAGCGCCGTCGACTTCTCTGGGCTCGGAGGCATCTGGGATGGACCATCACACAGTGGAAACGTGTACTGTGGTCAGATGAATCAGTATTTCAGGTATTTTTGGGAGGAATGGACGCCGTGTGCTCCGGACCAAAGAAGAAAAGGATCATACAGAATGTTACCAGCAACAAGTCCAAAAGCCAGGGTCTGTTATGGTATGGGGTTGTGTCAGTGCCCTTGGCAAAGGTAACTTGCACTTCTGTGAAGGCACCATTAATGCTGAAAAGAACACAGAGATTTCCAGGGACGTCCAAGCATATTTCAACAAGACAATGCAAAACCACATTCTGCACACATTACAAAGTCCTGGCTGCAGAGGAAGAGGGTACGGGTACTTGACTGGCCTGCCTGCAGTCCCGACCTGTCTCCAATAGAGAATGTGTTTGAAGCGCAAAATGCGACAACGAAGACCCCGTACTGTTGCCCACCTTAAGACTTGTTTGCAAGAAGAATGGGACAAAATTACACCTGAAACACTGCATCACTTGGTGTCTTCAGTCCCTAAACGTCTTTTAAGTGTTGTGAAAAGGAATGGCAACATTACAAAGTGGTAAATGCTTTACTGTCCCAACTTTTTTTGAAATGTGTTGCAGGTCTGAATGACAGGAAAGGATGCATATTTACAAATGACATGAAGTTGACCAGACAAAACATGAAATATTTTGTGTTCATATTGTCTGCAATGAAATACAAGTCAAAGTAAATTTAGAAATCACTTCTTTTTTTTTTTATTTGCGTTTTCCATACTGTCCCAACTTTTTCTGATTTGGGGTTGTACACTGAGTTTCGTCATTCTGGCATGTGTGGAAAGTGTTAAACCATGCGTGTTACAACTAACCCCACGTTAGGTTGTGCCCCGCGCTCCCCTATATACTTGGTGATGTTCCTGTACAGGGTCTGCAGAGTTTAAGAGGTTAATTCTCTGAATGGCTTAAAGTGCTGCTTTTAATTAATTAGGTTCCTAATTAAATAACTTAAATAAGGTCTGATTAACACAAGCTCACTATATTTTCACAGTTTATATGACATAAAACAGTAATACCCCCTTGAGATTTTATAAAGGACGGTTGCTAACATGGGACTACAAAGGTTTCAGGGGCAGTAAACATCACACACCGAACAGGAACTCATCTCCCAAGTCTATTTTCACACCCTACATGTGCTTATGTACGGTGGCCCAGTAGTGCACAACACAACGAAATATAAAAAGCAAACATAAGTTCACAACACAACGAAAACATCTCAGGTTACTTGCGTAACGTATGTTCTCTGAGTAGGGAACGAGACGCTGCGTCACTTTAAAACGTAATGGGAACGCCCTCTGGGTGTGCCGATTGTCTGAAGCCCTTATAGAATCACGCCAATTCATTGGCTGATGGCGCGGGCGCCGCCCTGACGCTCTGACGTCGCCACATTATACTGGCGCACACGACATCTGCTCCTCAGATTTCTCTGCCGAAAAGGAAGGCCTGTCAGCTGCGCGAGGAGCTTGGCAGCGAACGCAGCGTCTCGTTCCCTACTCAGAGAACATAGGTTACGCAAGTAACCTGAGATGTTCTCTTTCATAGGTTCACTCCACGCTGCGTCACTTTATGACGTAATGGGAACGATATACCACACACGCCAAGCTAAAGCACTGTCATATCTGGCTCAAAGAATACCAGATAATCTGCATGGTCAGGCTAAGCAGATAGGTCATGCAAACCCAGAGCCATGTCGAGATCCAAGCTATAGAATCTCACAAAAGTGTGCGGGGAGGACCAACCTGCCGCTACACAAATATCCTCCAGAAGAGCCCCTCTAAAAAGCGCTTGAGAGGAAGCCACACTTCTGGTAGAATGCACCCTAATGCTAAGAGGTAAAGGTATACCACGCACCTCATAAGCCACCGAAATAGCCTCCGTCACCCAATGGGAAATCCTTTGCTTCGATGCGGCAAGCCTGCGGCGGCCAGCACCGAAGCACACCAAGAGCTGGTTAGATTTCCTCCAACCGTCAGACCAGTCTACATAGCACTTCAATGTTCGAACAGGGCAGAGCAGATGAAGCTTCTCGTCCTCCTCCGAGTCAAAAGGAGGGGCGTGAAAAGAGTGATAACCTGAGAGCAGAACGAAGTGGACAAAACCTTGGGCACATAACCTGGCCTAGGTCTTAGGGTAACCTTGACTAGGCCAGGAGCAAAATCCATACAGGTCCCATTAACAGAGAGAGCCTGTAGGTCGCCCACTCGCTTCAAGGAGGATAAATCTAACAAAAGAGCAACCTTGAGAGTCAGAATCCTCTCCGGAGCTGACTCCAAGGGCTCAAAGGGAGCCTTTGTTAGCCCCTCAAGGACAACTGAGAGGTCCCAAGAGGGAATACCAGGGGAGCGTGCTGGCCTCAGGCGCCTAACCCCTCGCATGAAAGACGAAACCAATCTATGCTTGCCTAGAGGAACTTAGTCCAACTCCCTATAAGCAGCGATCATGGCAACATAAACCCTAAGGGTGGGTAGCCACTGCTCCAGCGGCAAACTTTTCTTGCAGGAACTCCAGAACTGGACCCACTGGGCAGTTGACTGGATCTACCGCATGGGACGAACACCATGACTCAAAGACCCTCCACTTGGAGGAATAGAGCCTCCTAGTGGAGGGAGCTCTCGCACTCGCAATGGTCTCCTGAACATCGGCAGGAAGACCAGTGTCCAGCGCTACTGGCCCTTGATGGGCCATACCCACAACTTCCAAATTTCCGGGTGAGGATGCCAAATCCTGCACTGAAGCTGGGACAATAGGTCCTCTCTGATCGGGATCTCCCAGGGGGGGGAGTCCAGGAGGAGAACCATCTCCGAGAACCAAGTCTTGGACAGCCAACGTGGAGCCACCAGCAGGAGGCTGACCCCACTCTCTCTCACTCTGCACAGAACCGCCGGAATCAGTTTGATGGGTGGGAACGCATAGAGTTTCAGATTGGGCCATGGATGCGCAAATGCATCAATCCCCAATGGGGCCGGAGAGCTCAGAGAAAACCAGAGTCGGCACTGGGACGACTCCTTCGAGGCAAAGAGGTCCACCTCCGCTTTGCCGAACACTTCCCAAATCTGAGATACAGTTTGAGGGTTCAGCATCCATTCTCCCGACCTGAGCTTCTGCCTCGACAGGTAATTTGCTGCGAGGTTCAAGACTCCGGGTACATGGACTGCTCTCAGGGACAGAAGTTTGTCCTGAGACCACAGGGGGAGACGGCGCGCATGCCTGTCCAGGGTGCGTGACCATGATCCCCCTTGGCGATTCACATGAGACACCACCGCCATGTTGTCTGTCCTGACAATGACATGATGTCCCATGAGGGAGGGGAGAAAGTGCTGAAGGGCCAGGGACACAGCTCTCAGCTCTAGGCAATTTATGTGCCAGGAGAGAACTTCCCCTTCCCAAACCCGCATGCCGGTCTGCCCTCGAATACCGCACCCCAGCCGGTTAGAGAGGCGTCCGTCGTGACCTTTTGGCGATGGAAAACAGCCCCCATATTGACCCCCTTCTGAAGAAAGAAAGGGTCCCGCCATACTGATAGGGCGCGGAAGCAGCCGCGCGACACCTTCAATAGGCGAAGGGCCGATCCTGTTGACCGAGCCTCTGTGCATTTCATCCACCAAAGGAAGGGTCTCATGTGGAGCAGTCGCAGGGGAAGCACCGGGGAAGCTGCGGCCATGAGACCCAGGAGCCTGCGACACGTACCCACTGAAACATGATGGCCGAGCCTAAAGCGGGCCAAGCATGTTACAATACTGTAAATCCGAGCAGGGGCCAAGCGGGCCTGCATCGGAACGGAATCCAGATGAACACCTAAGAAGAGAACGCTCTTGTCTGTGTTCACTCTCAAACCAAGAGACTGAACGTGCTGAAGAACGACATCTCTGTGGTGAGTCGCCAACTCCCTGGAGTGGGCCAGAATGAGCCAATCGTCCAGGTAATTGAGAATACGGATGCCCTGGAGCCTCAGTGTGTAATCTGACTGAATTGTGCGAAGAACCCAGGATGATATCCCCGGCAGATGCTTCCACTCGTGGGAGAAATGTGACAGAGGGAGTGGGGTGTTGAGGTGCGGTGGACATACCTGCGATAGGGTGTCGAGCTGAACCTCGAAGGAAGGTGTGGCCATCCGCGAAGGAGAGCACGTGGCGTCCTGGCACGGAGTGGGAGATATCACAGCTGGAGTGGGAAGACTGGGCCGCTCTGATTCCCGGAGAAGACCGAATGTGTCTACGTCTGAACGAGCGGCGGATGGTGAGCCAATCAGACGTGAGGGGAGAAAGCAAAAGGCGTCTCCTTCCTTCAGCGCCGGAAAAGGCATGGGTCGGGCCAGTTCTGTATTCCGAAGCGCGCTGGGCGGCGAAAGTAACAAAGCTGGATAAGGAGAGCTGGTGAGAGGCGGGCAGAAACGCTTGCGCGGTCTGACCCAGCCTCGGATGTGAGCTGAAGCTCTCCTTTTTCTGACCGGAGGGTCAGGAGCGACTCGAAGTGGCCGGAGCAGAAGGTTTGCTGGGCCGCTTTGGGTCGATGCGCCTGTGAGGATGTTGGCGGGGAAACGGGCGACCACGAGCTCCCCAGACAGTGGTGGGTGGGGGATGACCTTGGTCGCTACTCCTACTGATAAACTCCCTTCTGTGAGAAGGGTGTTCTCTGGACTGAGAGGGGGAGGGGTGAGGAGAGTCCCTCGCTCTCCTAGGCATGAACTGCTTAAAGGCGGCAGACTGAGATTTAGCAGCTCTAAACTTTTCAACCACCGTGTTGACCGCCTTCCCGAACAAACCAGACTGTGAAACCGGAGCGTCCAGTAGGAAAACCTTTTCCTTATCACGGATTTCCGTGAGGTTGAGCCACAGGTGACGCTCCGCCGCCACCGCGCCCGCCATTGAACGTCCTATGGCGCGAGCTGTGTGCTCGTGGCTCGTAAAGCCAAATTCGTGGCTTTGCGCAGCTCCTTGACTGCTTCCGGTGTCAAACCGGCGCCCTCGTCCATTTCTTTAAGTACGTCCGCCTGATAGGCCTGGAGAATAGCCATGGTATGAAGGGCCATGCCAGCCTGACCAGCCGCCGTGTAGGATTTACCGATAAGGGCGGAAGTGGTCCTACACGGTTTAGTGGGAAGAAGGGGACGGGACTTCCACGAGGGAGCTGAAGAAGGAGCGATGTGAGTGGCCAGCGTATCCTCAACTGCAGGAATGGCGGAATAGCCCTGCTCCATAAAACCCACGAGGTTGGTGAAGTCAGCGGCTGCCGTGTTAGTTAGGCAGGCTGAGAACGGCTGCTTCCAGGATCTGGATATCTCGCTGTGCAGATCGCTGAAAAATGGCAGCTTCCTCCGCGATGGCCTGGAATTAGGGCCACTGAGAAATCTCTCGTCCAGCCTAGAGGATTGAGCTTCGCAGGGTTCGTCCGGCCACTCGATAGCGAGCTTCTCCGTAGCGCGCGACAGCACGTCGACGATTTCCGCGTAAGCCGCTGAAGGCCGCGCTTCCTGGCCGCTAGGCGGGAGAGCCTCGTCATTAAAGGCAGGCCCGAAATCCTCAGAGTCGGACGCTGCAGTGAACACGACATCATCCAGTCCGAAGGAAACCGCGTTGCGTGCCTCCGGGCTGGGACACAGGTAGTCGTGCGAAAATTCGACGGGCGAAGTCCCGCACACGTGCTCGAGGGAGAGAGGGAGAGAAAGGGCGAGGCCCATCTGCTCACACTCCACATCCTCAAGTTCTACATCCGAACCCCAGGTCGCGGATCCAAGAGAGGCATGCGCAACCTCGGGAGCGCGACGGGAAAAAACGGATGACTCCCTCTCAAAAACCGCAAGCCTCGAGCGGAGGGTTTTGAGAAGGAGGCTATCACAGAATTTACACTTAGAAAACCCCTGAACCGCCTCGCACGCATGTGAAAACCCCAGACATTTGACGCACTTACTGTGGGGGTCGTCAATCGCGATGAAGCGAGTGCACGGCGGTGGGCAACGACGAAAATCCATGACACTACACCGCAAGGAGAACAATGTTCCACTATCCGCAGTCACTGAAGTGCTGGTGATAAAGGTCGAATCAAATCCAAGATATTTGGGCCAGAAAAACCGAAACCGAAGGGCATGAAATGGCCGCTTCGTGAAGGCAGAGAAATCTGAGGAGCAGATGGCGCGCGCGCCAGTATAATGTGGCGACGTCAGAGCGTCGGGGCGGCGCCCGTGCCATCAGCCAATGAATTGGCGTGATTCTATAAGGGCTTCAGACAATCGGCACACCCAGAGGGCGTTCCTATTACGTCAGAAAGTGACGCAGCATCGAGTGAACCTATGAAAGAGAACAAGCCACAACACAACGAAAAAGCCACAAAACAAATAAATCAAGCCACAACACAACGGAAACAAGCCACAACACAACGAAAAAGCCACAACACAACGAAATCAAGCCACAACACAACGGAAATGCTCCCAACCACTCGGGGGCATTCGGAGCGCAGTAAAGTTGCCACTGTTCTATAGAGTCGGCAAGCTTACAAAGAAATCAATACCACAATTAGTTTTAACAGTATGTAGGCTAACCATTGTTTATCGATATTAAATATTAATTTAAAATCACCTACATGTATTATAGCTGCATATTTATGCTCGAGAATGCTTTGACCCGATACCACGGCGCTAAGGGAACGTCTGCCAATTCCACCAATTGGTTGAAACGTTTGTATGAATTAAAATTGCTTTTAACATTTAAAAACAGACATATTAAAATTCCACAGCTTGATTGTATTGGTAAAACTGACTTAATAATGCACAACACAACATTGGAATTTGAAAATTAAAAAAAAGTTAATTTAATTCATACAAATTATATGTTTCAACTTGGTGGAATTGGCAGACGCTCCCTTAGCGCCGGGGCAGCGGGTCAAAGCGTTCTCGAGTACAAATATGCAGCTATTATGCACGTAGGTGATTTTGAATTTATATTTCATGTCGATATACAACTGCACACTTAAAACTGATCGTAGTGTTTAAATATTTGTAAGATTGGCGAATCTTTAGAACAATGCAAGGAAAACTAACTTTATGCACTCCGAGAGTCCCCTAGTGGTCGGGATCATTTCCGTTGTGTTGTGGTTATTTCGTTGTGTTGTGGATTTTTAGTTGTGTTGTGGCTTGATTTCGTTGTGTTGTGGATTTTTTGTTGTGTTGTGGCTTGATTTCGTTGTGTTGTGGATTTATTGTTGTGTTGTGGCTTGATTTCGTTGTGTTGTGGCTTTATTTCGTTGTTTTGTTGTGGCTTCATTCCGTTGTGTTGTGGATTTATTTTGTTGTGTTGTGAACTTATGTATGCTTTTTTAAAGGTCCCATGGCATGAAATGTTCATTTTATGAGGTTTTTCAACATTAATATGAGTTCCCCTAGCCTGAATATTGTCCCCAAGTGGATAGAAATGTTGATCGGTGTAAACCAGAGTTCTGGCTGTCTTTCTCTACCTTTGAGAAAATGACAGGCCAGACTAGCCAATCCTGAAGTCTCCTGTTTGACGTCCACACAGGAACGGTTACCTCCCTTTCCTCCGCCCAGAGAATCTGGCACGCCCATTCAAGCGCTCGAGAGATCATGGCTTGTGAACCAGTGAATGCTGGCAGTTTCTCAGTGTTTGGATGTACAAATGAAAACAGAAGTCTTTTTTCAGTTCCTTCTGATCTGTGATCAGTTATTTCTGATGTGTAGCTTATTATTTATTATTCGTGCACACTCAGCAGCTTCTCTCTCTCCCGACACAACGGTGTTTCTTGTGAGTCAGTGTTTTTGTACGTCCTTGTTGCGTCTATCTGTTCTAAAATGTGCATACAGTCGTTTCTGCTCAACATCAGCAGACTCACATCATCTTTAGAGATAAACCTCGCGATAAATCCCTGACCCCCAGTACTGCATCTGGCCCACAGCGGAGGCACCAAACGTGGCGTGAGATTAAGCAGAAGGGGGGTAAGCGTGAGCATATCCGGGCTAGCCAGCTTTCCCCATAATAAACTGGATTACATTCGATTACTGCTGTTGTGTCTTTGTTTGCGCTGTGTACTCAATGCGCGTCACTGACGCTTTTCATATGATTGGAACATATCTAAAAATAATGCTATTATCAACACTTACTCGTAACTCGTTCATCTCGACAGCTGTAATGGTACTTTGCATGTGTTACAAAGTTGGTAATAAGGATGAAGACGGACTCGGTGTGACTGGGACTCGTGTTTATTCAGAACTCTCAGATACAAACACAATAAACTTGCGCTGACTGACAGCGCTCTCATAACTCAGTAGTTACTATAAATAACTTTGTTAGCAATCGCTGAGCTCCGTCTCTGGTACATTAGTGAAGTCCGGTTCGTGAACGATCTTTCTTTTGAACCGGTTCTTTTTAGTGAACCGAATCAGTTCACCAAATCGGACTGAATCGTTCTAAACGGTTCGCGTCTCCAGTCAGCGCTGATCCATAATTTACTAAAGTTACTAACTTTCTGACATGAGTGACAGTCCCTCCAACTAGAAATAGACTAATAACCTGAAGTATATTCTAGTAACTACAACAGTTCACTGAACTGAGACATGCTGAGAACTGATGTGAAGTGAACTCAGGTCCATCCGTCTCTCTGGCAGCAGCTTGTGCGTCGTAGACCTCGTTAAACCACGCCCCCTCCGCTCATTTAAAATGCAAAGATGTCAGCCAATCACAACAGTAGGCGTTTTTACTGAAGTCTCACAGCAGACACGCCTCTTGAAACAGGGCATTCAGCCACAGGGCAAACATCAGTAATGAAAAAATGCCTTTTATTTCTAAATTATGACATTTTATGATGTAAAAATCATACTAACAATATAAGTACACCTCAGGAAACATTATAAAATAATAGAAAAATGCCATGCCATGGGACCTTTAAATTTTGTTGTGTTGTGCACTACTGGGCCACCGTACAGTCAAACAATGACAAATAAAACGTAATAATTTTTTTTAAAAATCTTAGTTAAATAACATTTCTGACTTTATAATTAATTTTTGACTTTTTTTGTCAGGAGATACAACCAAATATATACACTACTTAATGCATTGATTATATATATTATATATCAAATCTAATTTGCCGCGATGTAGTCTAGCAACTCTCGGTAGACCCAGAGCCATAGAGAGACTCATTCTCTCTCTATGGCTCTGGGTAGACCTGCGAGCTGGAAAAAACAGTCAGGCTATTGCCTATGCTAGCAAGTTCATGCATAAAACATTTTAAATATAACAAAGACGGTTTTTATAAAATCGCATTTTCCTTTTACATTGATTGTACCACCTGACATGGAGAGTGTACCAACCTAGACATACTTAAGACTAGCTATTTTTATCAGTAATTGAGAGAGCTACAAACCTTTTCTCTCTGCCACAAGGATCCAATGGGGTCATCCATATTATCATGCTTACTGTTATTACCTTTCAAATTCCTAATAAAAGACCCATGTTTGCTGTTGTGCCACCCTGACATTTTAGAATTTACAAATTGCCAGACAAAAGTTTACAATTATCACAACAGCCTTAATACTACATTTTTTTTTTTTTTTACATTTCTGATTAAAACACCCTTTTAAATAGTTTTCTTAGTCTGTTCATTTGTTTGGACAGTTGCACCACCTGACATTTTGGGGTTTAAGATGACAAAACATAAAATATTCAGAATTTTAATGTGCTGAATATGAATTCAAGCTAAATAGGTTTTAGAATAAATGATGCCATGAATTTATCAAATTATTTTAAAAGGAAATAATACACTTGGACACAAAATATGCACATCATGTCACTGGCCTTTATAATCATGCTCTTGCAATTTAAGTATTCTAATTCAAAAATGTTGTCAGAAGCTTAGTGAGGGTGAAAAGTTTATAAAAGTTAAGTGAAGACTAAAAAACATCTAAGAATCATGGTTGGCCACAGTTTATTTTCTGCAATAATCTAAAAGCCAATGGAAAAATCCTATTGGTCTTTGGTTGAGGGAGCAGGGTGATACAAACTTCTGGATGGCCTACAAAAATATGCCAACACTGCAGCGCACAATTGGTTATGGTACTAGTAATATATGGTAACATGAACAGGGATAATTATGAATAATTACTGCAAATTATAATCACTATAAAAAAAAAGTAATGAACGCCTGTATCACAATTATTTTGACAAATGACCTAATCTTAATTTAGGTAGAAAGTTCTGGCTCATTATCAATACCATGATTTTTCATAATTTGCAATGTCTCATATACAATGAATATATATTTACATAAAATAAATAAATATAAAAAAACATCACTTCGCTCACATGCTGATTCATAGTTATAACTATGTTTAGATGTAAATGTATATATCCAGGATTACATGTATATATTCAGAGTTATAACTATATATTCAGAGTTTTAACTATATATTCAGTTACATTTATATATTCAGTTTTAGATTCAAGATTCAAGAGTTTTATTTGTCACATACACAGTTATATACACAATATACAACTGGCAGTGTATATATATTTTAACTATATATTCAGAGTTAAATTTATATATTCAGAGTTTTAACTATACTGCTTTAGTCAGTTACATTTAATTATTTCCTGTTTGGCCCCCCATTATACATACACACATTTTAAATAGTCAGTAAAGTTATATTTCAATTTAAAACACTCTTGATCCAGCAGCACTTTTAATGATTTGCTCAATTTTAAGAACGAGACTGAAATCACAGAGGTGCACTTCTCAGAAAGTTCGACTTCAACCATGATCAAACTCACTTGCCTGTAATTTTTTAGTAATCTTTGACTTGAAGACCTTAATTTGTCAGTTTCAGGTGTTTGATCAGGTTTGTAGCTTAACTCTCCAAGACAGTGAACCTTGAGGGCCAGAATCAGAGAACCATGACCTAAATAATCTCTACATGGACAAGCACCTAATGTTTATAAAATACTTAGAGTCAGCACAACTAACTGTTATATGCAGCTTGAAATGTTCAGTTTCGATGCTTCCAGAAAGAACATTTGCACAGAGACCACGTGTGCTGCAAAACAGTTTACTGTGATGCAAAAACTGTACAAAATATAAGCAGCTTTTGTTTGTTCAAATAAAAACAGAAGAACTTTAAAACTAAGTTACTTACACTTGGAAGTGTGCAAACATGGTTTCTTACATACAGATATTTACATACAAAAGCTTAACACAAAACCAAGAATAGTAGTGCCAAACACAGGCGATGAAAAATGAATAAAATCAGTAACTAAGATCCCAGTGGACTTTTACAGTTTGGAACTGTTAAGGCACTCAACATCAGTTCCCTCGAATTAAGTGTTTAACCACAACAGTCTTTGGCTACAGAACCAAATCACCCACATCAGTCCTTGTATTCAGTGTATTTCTTGGCTGATCCATGAACTTTGCTCGCCGGGTACTTGAGTCGATTGAGAGCCATTTTGCGCAGAACAGCTTGAGGTAAATCAACGTGGCATTTCTCGGCCAGTTCAACCAGATAGATCAATACGTCGCTGAGTTCCTGAGCCAGGTGTTCCCGCTCCGGCTCGGTCCAGTCCGGTAGACCTTCCGCCACCTCCCCGCGCCACTGGAACAGCTCCGACACTTCTCCGACCTCTCCGACCAGCGCAAGCAGCAGGTTCCTCGGCTGGTGGAACTGGTTCCAGTTCCTCTCGTCCGTGAATTCAGCCTGCATGCTGCGGATATCTTCAAGTGTAGGTTCGGATGTGAAAGTGAACCGGTCGGCCTGATCGCGATTGGTTTCTCCGTTCCCGTTGATAGCTTGTCGATGGCTGGAAGTTTCGCCGTTGTGTTCGGGCATTTTGGATGCGGTCCCGTTTTGTTGAAGTGCCATTGTAAATGCGACGATCGAAACGCGAATACTGAAAGTAAGAGAAGTGCTCAAAAATGATCATTCATGTGCAAGAGACCATGCGTGAATCTCCCGCCACCGACTGACCCACAGTTGTGAATGTCGTCATAAGAAATCGCCGGAAACTTTGCCGTTGCGCCAGTGGCATTGTGGGAGTCAAAGTTTTTTCTTCATCTTTCTACGGTACACCCGCGAGTTCCTGGTGGCTTTGAAAAACTACATGTACCAGCTGCCCAAACACTTACGAAAGCATGGCAGCCTCCTCTTCAGGGTACAACAAAATGCTCTTTAGCTTGAGAACATATACTAATAAATCACAAAGTTTATATCATATTGATACTTTTAATTTCGTGATAAGGAAAATATGGACATCCGGATCAAAAAAACAACTGAAGTCCAAAGTACAGACTAAAAGGTAGGCATCAAATGCCCCCCAAAATGCTGTCTACTGTAAATTGGAGGTTCATAGGTTTGGAGACGGGGACACAGGCATTCTGGCATTTGTCATCAACATGACACGCTGAATTTGAGTAATAGTCTTTCTCTGGTTTAATAGAATTAATTGTGCTGATAATAGTCATTAAATTTATTGTGCAATATTGTGAAATATTATTACACTTTGAAATAAATGTTTTCTATTTTAATATATTTTAAAAATGTAATTTATTCCTGTGATGACAAAGTTGAATTTTACTCCAATTACTTCAGTCTTCCTTCAGAAATCATTCTAATATGCTGATATGGTGCTCAAGTAAAATTTCTTATTATTATCAATGTTAAAACAATTGTGCTGTTTATTATTTTTGTGAGAACATGATAGATTTCTTTTCTGGATTCTCTGATGCACAGAGTTAAAAAGAACAATATTTATTTGAAATATTCTTTTGTAACATTAAAGGATTAGTTCACTTCAAAATGAAAATGTCCAGATAATTAACCCCCATCTCATCCAAGATGTTTATGTCTTTCTTTCTTCAGTCAAAAATAATGGACTTCAATGACAACCAAAAATCCAAATCAATGGAGTTTCAAAGGGCTTCGAAGGGCTTCAGAGGCTCTGTACGATCCCAGTCAAGGAATAGGGTCTTATCCAGCAAAACCATCAGCCATTTTCAAAAAATAAATAATAAATTAAATATACTTTTTTAATAAATATACTTTTTAACCAAAAATTATCGACTTCGATGTTCTGCTTCTTCACGACGTATGACGTCATCACGTCAGAAAGGTCACGCCCGTGACCTATGTGGACGTACTGACCCAGTGTTAAAGTGAACGTGTAAAGACTAAATCAAACGCCCTTTACAAAAATAAAGGTAAAACAACGATGTCGGACAATTTTAAAGTTGGAGGAGAACATGAGTTTTGGATATGGAGTCACGGATGTGACCTTTCCGACCTGATGACGTCATACGGTGTGAAGATATATATATATATATGACCTTTTGTGCAGAAAAATCCTGGAATGTTTTCCTCAAAAAACGTAATTTCTTATCGACTGAAGAAAGAAAGACATGAACATCTTGGATGAGATGGGGGTGAATAAATTATCAGGAAATTTTCATTTTGAAGTGAACTAATCCTTTAAATGTCTTTATTGTAACTTTTGATCAATATAATGTGTTGTTGCTGAGTAAATATATTAATTTATTTTATTAAATTACTATTGTCTGACCCCAATTTTATTGGTTATTAGTCATTAGTCTTTTGACTCTAAATATTATAGATACTGACTGAGATACACATTTTTACTAGTCCTTTTTCTTTTTACAATTGCATATTTGTAATTGCAGTATAAGAAAAAACATAACCACTATGTCAAGACTCTGTCTTAACTAGTTTGACCAACTAACAGTTAGCCAAGGGGTAATAATCAGTTCAGATTTAAATTAGACCAATCTACCTTTTATGTAAGTGACTTAAAAACAGCTTGTAAGACTTATATAAGCAGTTTATGCAATCAAACACTGGTTCACCAATATTCAATTCTTATTAAAAAAAAATATTTAAATTATATATCTTCATATAAATTCATACTGTAATGGAATTTAGCTGCTGCATTACATAATTGTCTTTTAATACCTCACCAATTCTCACCAACTCTTCACCTCTTGTGCTATGTTTCCTAGTCTTCCTCAAATGGTTGGTGTTGTGGGTCTGGAAATCCACGCTCAGATTCAGTCCACATCAAAGCTCTTTTCTGGATCTCATGTAAGATTCTTGGCTCCACCAAACTCACTTGTCTCACATTTTGATGCTTCATTACCAGGAACACTGCCAGTAAGTAAATCAACTGAATTAACATAAAAATATCATTTTATTTTTAGATTCTCTATTTGATATCAAAATAAATCTTCACTATGTCTTCCTGCTTCGTTTCATAAGGTGCTGAACAGAAGATGTGTGGAGGCTGCTGTATTTACAGGCCTTGCTCTCAACTGTACCATCAACAGGAAGTCACTGTTCGACAGGAAGCACTACTTTTATGCAGACATGCCTGTGAGTTCTTTTAGCTGCACACATCTGGTTGCTTAATGCATTTCTTAGTTTCATCTTCGTATTCCAAAGCATAGAAGTGCTGATGATACAAATGCAATAAACAAGAACATTATTCTTATGCTTCCAGCTCTATGTGGTTGTTATTTTTGATTAGCTGCTTTATAGATCCATCGTTTGTCAAAGAGACGTGCACATATATCCAGTGCATCACTCTCTCTTTTCCAGAGCTTTAATGAAGAAGTGATGGCAATCCATGCTAAATAGGCAGGAAACAGAATAGCTGCCACTAATGTAGATGAATAACAAGTGTCAGCTCTTAAAAGCTTAAAACATTCAAGCTCTGGTTCGAGCAATGTTTCATCTCTGGTATTGGATCTCATTCCTGTGTCTACTAAATCTTTGACAAAATCACGGCAGAACATTCAAATCTGCATTCACACTGCCGCCGACCCAGAGAGAGCTGTTGTATGAAACACTTCACAAACAGTCTTTTCAACAACACGTTATTGCTATTTTTGTGTTACAAATATTAATGTTATCACAGAAGAACTGGGACTAAAGTTTATTTCATATATAAACACTGATATCTATGGTAGTGATCAAAATAGAGCAAATTGACAAGTGACTATTAAAAAATGTATTCGTCGTTGAATCATTCATTCAAGAGATTTGTTCAAAAAACGCTGATTCATCCAGGAATGAAACAAGTGAAGTGTATTGTCATTGAATCATTTATTCATTCAAACAGAACCTCTAGTACACATTTGCTGCGTCCCAATTCGCCTACTTATACTACGTCCTAAAAGTATCTACTCTTTTTGTGAAGAAAAATTACACACTTTTGAGTGTGTAGCAGAAGAGTATGCAAGCTTTGGGACATACTACTTCGTCATCTTTAACAGACTCTGTCGCTTAGTTACGTGCATCCCGTCACCGTTTAAACTGCCCTGTCAATCATCATCACAGTTCAAATCCTCCACATTCAATTTAATTTCTTACCGTATCGGAGAGAAATGTAGCCGCACGTTGATCTGCCATTTGTGGGTCTTTAATGCAGAGACTCCCCTCATGTGTTTGCAGTTTAAATATAATGATGCATTTAAAATTTAATGGCCAAACGTATCATTACAAAAGTTCTCAATGCTGCTGCAGGTGAAATATAATTTGGATAATACTGAATAAATATATTTTCGTCAGGTTAAATACTGATAATTGCTCACTCAAACCCCTTTATCTAACCCTCTCTACTTAACCGTCCGACTCGCATAACCGTCATGTTTGTAGTTTTTAAACACTTTTTATCCGTGTTTGTAGTTCTTATGTAGAACATAAATATGTTCTTAACACTATCACCACCAAAAAACTACAAACACACCTCTTGTAAGTTTTATCGAGAGCTTTATTTGAATAGCATTTTCCCTTCAAATTTAAGTTAGAATTGTTTGCAGGAATCCAATTATAAACAGTGAGGCTGTGAAAGCGGACTAGTGAGTAGATGGGTTTCCCTGTTGGTCTGATGAGATTAAATATCCCCGATATCCTCTGTAGTCCCATTTATCTACTTGTTAGCAACCTCCTTTTTTAAGACAAGCAAAAGCTATAAAAATCATTAGGGGGTGATACTGATGTATTTTATGCTGTAGAATAAAGCATGAAAATATCTTATAGCTTCACCACAAACCTTATTTCAGGCAATTAACTAAAAAACCCTTAAAAAACTGATTTCAAGATGATGGAAATGGAAGTGGTAAAATGCTAACTTGTTTTCTTTTCATGTTTTGGCCTATAAAAAATAAGTCCTACAAACAATTAACTACAAGTCTGCAGTATAAAATGCGGTATATACAAATGTTTTCAATTTAAAAAAAAAAAATAAATAAGATGATTTTAAATGTAGAGAGATTTTCAATGTTTTATGAAGTGGTGGATTACTGTAGAGTGATATTGCTGCATTTCTTGCTTCCATGGTAACAATGCCTTCTCTTATTGGTAGATGTCTTTTGAGCAGTGTGGGTAATGTAGTACTCCATTGGGAATTCTGCAACTGAATGTGATGTTCTTAAAATGAAATCGTGTAGCTCCTTCTGAAGCTATCTCTTAACATCACTCCAGATACTCTGTCAGAAAGGTTATGTATTTTATCATAATTAAAAAACGAATAATAAATGGGACCCCCCCCCCCCCCCCCCCCCCAACCCTCTTGAGTCTTTGCAACAATCCTTTGATTTTTGTTACATTAGCGAATCATAATTGAAGACCAGGTACCCTAAATTATGTCTTGTGTAAACACTGTGTTAAATCAACTTGTAATTAAATAGCGTTGTTAGACTGCAATTGTAATTTTAGTTCCGACACAAAATAACCGCAAGACAAAATATTCTGTTTTGAATTCATGCATATATTTGGACTTTGAATCACAAGTGATTTGTGAAGCATGTCCTCTTTTCTTGAATTATGCATTTTGTAATGCTACTGTATATTACCAAATGGACTGCAAAACCAATTTTAAGCCAAAATAATCAAAGGTAATCAAGGAAAAAGAGTTGGCATTGAGAAAGCTCAAATATTGAAAGGGAGGAGGACATCTTTGACTTCTGAGGAATCACTCTTCATTAGTGCTAATTTAATTTCTTTAGTGCTTCCATTTGTTTTAGTTTTTTTTTTGTGCTGGTGATGAAGTAATTGATCAGGTACAACACACAGATGGTAATGGTTAATTGCTTTTTTTTTTTTTCCTTTACTCTTTTGCATGCCAATAACTATGATAAATTTCCAGTGGCTTTTGGTCATGGTGTTGCCATAGCAACAGTTACAAGTGCTCTGTTTTGCTTCCCAGTGAAACTGAAGGGGGTTGAATATGTAGCCAGATCACAAGTATCTGTATGCAGTTTCATTTTGTCATAACCCTAACCCTGGCCTTTTAAACCCTATCTAACTCCAGATTTGATTCTGATGATGGTTCTTCAAAAAAGACTTCTGTGATTTATATATTGATGTTTTAAGGTCATTCAGTTAGATTTCCAGTCAAGTTTGGATGAGGTCTGACCCAAAGCACAGCAGTAGCTTTGATGCTACAGTCACCCAAATATGATGATCCCCTAAAATACAAAACACAACTATGTATTTTAATGTTTAAAGAAAGTCCTAATATATAATGTGAAAAAAAAAACATTAAATACGCTACCCTTCAAAAGTTTGGGGTTGGTCTGATTTTTAAAAAAAATTTGAAAGAAGTTTCTTGCTTTTATTTGATAAAAAATACAGTAGAATTGTGGAATTTTATTACAATTCAGAATAACTGTTTTCTATTTTTATATATTTTTAAATGTAATGTATTCCTGTGATGGTAAAGCTAAATTTTCTGCATAATTACTTCAGTCTTCACTCTTCAGTGTCATATGACCCTTCAGAAATCATTCCAATATGCTGATTTGGTTCTCAAGAATCATTTCTTATCATAATCAATGTTGAAAACAGTTGTGCTGCTTAAAATTTTTGTGGAATTATAGAAACGTCAAAAGAACAGCATTTATTTAAAAAAGTTTGGTAACAATGTAAAAGGCTTTACTGTCATATTTTATCAATTTAATTCATCCTTGCTGAATTAAAGTATACATTTTTTTTTAAACTTAATGACCGCAAACTTTCGAACAGTACTGTGTGTGTAAAATATTGTCTAGAAAATATTTGGTTTAAATTAAGACTAATTCTAACTCTGTATTTTTAGGTGTACGAACCTGAAGAGGAAAATAAAACTATAGATGTCAATACAATCAAGTGATTGTGATTTAATAATATAATTTCTGACCAGTATTTAAAATGCAGAATGAAATTGTAACAATGACAAAAATCTATCATTATTTGTATTAATTTTTTTATACATGGCTCTCCAATTATATATCTCCCCTAAACTCCTGCTGTTTGGAAACCCCTTTCAGAAACAGAAATACATTACTGTAACATATCTATTTAGGTCTAGATAAAATTCTGTGTAGCAAATTCAATGGTCTCGACAGTGACCGTTGCTTAGTTTTGTAACAGTTTTTTTTTATGTGTGTTTTCAGGCAGGCTACCAGATCACTCAGCAAAGGCTTCCCATAGCAGTTGATGGCACACTGCTCTATAGCCTTTTTGAAGGTCGCAAAAGGAATCAAGTGGTAACCAAGAGTGTGACAATCAAACAGATCCAGCTTGAGCAAGACAGTGGAAAGAGTCTCCATGACAATGAACGGAGCCAGACTCTAATAGATCTCAACAGAGCAGGTGCTGCTTCTTCACTCTTATACAGAAACATAATGACTGCATCTTTGTGGACAGTGTCTGATATGAAGGCTGTGTCTCTCTGTCTGTAGGTGTAGGTCTGATGGAGCTGGTGATGGAGCCAGAGATGTGTTGTGGAGAGGAGGCAGCAGCTGCCGTCAGAGAGCTTCAGCTCATCCTGCAGGCTCTGGGCACCTGCCAGGGCAACATGGCTGGTGATTTAATACACCCCCTACAGCTAACATTGATCAGAACCTTTAATGTCTACAAACATTTATTCCCATGAATTCGTCTCAGGCACAAATCAAATTGCTTTCACCAACGTTATCAGAGTTAGTAATCCACCCAGTACCCATAGGGATGGGCCATGTGGCTGAAAATCTCTATATTTTTCAGCCATTTGGTTATATTCAATTTATCTCAATATTTATGTCAGAAGAACCATCATTTTGACCAGACAGCCCTTGTCACTAGATAGATTTATGTTGTAGAAAATGCAAGAAGTAAGATACAGTAAAACTAAATCTAAATCTAAAAAAGTTCACCCAAAAATGAAAATTCTCTCATCATTTACTCAACCTCAAGTTGTTCTGCAGAACACAAAAGAAGATATTTTGAAGAAAGTCAGTAACAGGTAACAGTAGCCATTGACTTGCATAGTATGGGGGAATGTACTATGGAAGACAATGGAGCCCATCAACTGTTTGGTGACAGACATTCTTCAAAATGTCTTTTGTGTTCTGCAGAAGAAAGAAATTAATTCAACTTGAGGGTGAGTAAATAATTAGAACATTTTCATTTCATTGTAACGCATATTATCAGGGCTAAATGAGTAGGCTACATAGCATGAAAGGACTATAGATGGCCCCCCGCATCAATGGCCCCCTTTTCCCGACCAATTTGTTAACCCCCTTTACAATTTCACTAGAATTTGTGCTTCGAGTGTACTGTATCTTATTGTGATTAAGTCATAGCTTCAGTTACACATTTCAAGTAAGAACGTTAAGGAACTGTAGTTGTAGTTTGATAAAATGTATCGTTTGTGTAGGAGACACAAATTCAAATGAGAAAATAACTGACATGTTCCTCAACCCTTCTTAACGTGTCACTGTTCAATCAACCTATTGTCTTCCTGTAATGAAAAATTCAATAGCTCTTGATTAATCAAAACTCCCTGAAGCAAAATACAGCAAATTGTTTATCTGTGGCAGACTATTCAACGGTGCACTCCAGAATACAGTATTTCATGCAAATAAAT
Source organism: Gobio gobio (assembly GCF_949357685.1). Taxonomy (NCBI): domain Eukaryota; kingdom Metazoa; phylum Chordata; class Actinopteri; order Cypriniformes; family Gobionidae; genus Gobio; species Gobio gobio. The sequence continues at coordinate 26,622,620 of NC_137099.1, read as the reverse complement.
CATTCAAATTCAAATGTATGCACTGTTTGTTAAGCAGGGGTTTTGAGAGCTGTGAATGGTTGAATTGTAATGACTGTTTAGAGTGATTCTCATCAGATCCCTCTTTCTCTCCTCTCACAGAGGGGCAGCTTAGGGTTGATGCCAATGTGTCCGTGCATCGACCTGGAGAGCCTTTGGGAGTGAGGACAGAGGTCAAAAACATCAACAGTGTCAGGCACCTGGCCAAAGCCATTGGTGAGGATATGTCTAGTGATACTGAGAAAGAATTTTATGGAAATCAAGATCTGCATGTTGGTTTAGAGAAGGTTTTTCTGGTTTAAGCACAAGCGTACAGTAAAATCTCTTTGCCGTTCCTCAGTACAGCAAGATGTGTCGAGGGAATGAAATAGACTTTTAGCCAGAGGGTTTCAGAAATCTTTTAATCATGCTGCATTCCTATTCACACACACACACACACACACACACGCACTTTAGTAATAGCTGGAAGTCACTTTTCTTGTGTGGTTGTCAAATTTAGCCCAGCATCAGTTGAAGGGAATGAGTGCCTGTGTGTAATTATGCCAGAGCTGAAAGTCAGACTGCAAACTCCAGATAAGAAACACGAACAATAAGCATTTTCACCTCACTCCGTCTCTGTTTCGTGTTCAATTCTCTGTCAAGATGTGCACCGTTGAATAAAGGCTGCAGAAGCAATCGTCTCTGCTGCGTTAACACACACACACACACATACAGTACACACAAACACACACAATCACAAAGTTGTGTTTTTGAACAGGAGTTTCACTCAAAAGGACATCTGACTGATTTGATCCAAGAAAATAGACTAGAGTTGAAGACCCTCATAAACATGCCTGACAAAGACAAGAAGATTAAAGAGTGCTGTCAATAAAAGAAAGAATAAACAAACATTGAACATTTTGTGCAATTTAATTAATATTTAATGAGTTTAGTTTGATTTTTTAAAAAGACAGCTATTATACTTGTTTAATACTGCACATTGTCCTAAAACTAAAGGACTGCCAGTGGTTCTCTACACTAGTATTTCCCCCAAAAGCACATTTAAGCAGTCATGAGGAAAAATGCTGATGTGCAGCCATTTCAAAAGTACTTTAGGGTCTTTTGTTGGCAGAAGGTTGTGGTTAGAGTTTGATTGGTCCTCTCTTGGTACATGTTCCATAGACTACGAGATCCAGAGACAGATGGAGGTTCTACAGAGCGGTGGGACGGTTCTTAATGAGACCCGAGCATTTGACAGCAAATCTGGGTAAGGGGGCCCAGAACTGGCAGATTTCTACAAACGCTGCATTCTCCTGTGATATCAACTGGAACAGAGCAATGCAATTAGACGATCTGTGTTTTACATAGATTCTATATTGGATTCTTATTGCATTTTAAACCCACAGCCACTTAAAATGATTCATGTCAGATTAAGTATTTAGCATCTCATGGCTGATTACACACGTTGAGCTTTTTAGTTGAACACATTGAGCTTCTACTTCAGGTTTAGGCAGTGTTTTTGACAGGATTCTGTTTTTGCAACAGAGGAGACCCTCTTCTACCCATAAACAGCTCAACCTAACCATATTAGAACATAATACAAAGCCAAAAAACACAATTTTGGTAACATGTTTTAAAGATTTAATTAATAAATTAATATAATTTATTACCGAAAACGTATAAAAAAATAAGCACATTGTCATATGAACAACCAGTCATAATGCTGCCAATGAGAGTTTCACAAGTTATTGCTTTGATTTGAGCTGGACATCACTAAAAGTCAAGACTTGTTGCGTTCAGTAAGTACACTACTATTTAAAAGTTATGAGTCAGTAAGATTTAAAAAAAAGAAATGAATACTTTTATTCAACAAGGATGCATTGAGTTGATCAAAATTGATGGTAAATACTTTTACCTAGTTATTATATGACAAAAATGTTATTTCAATTAAATGCTGTTCTTCTAAACATTCTGTTCATCCTAGAATCCTGAATAAATGTTGGGGGGGGGACTTGTCAAGTTTCCATAAAAATATTAAGCAGCACAACTGTGATAATAATTAGAAATGGCAGTGGCTATTTGCACTAAGTGAAAATAAAATTTTCTTAGCGATAGATGATAATTACACTTTGCAAATAGCAATAGATTCTATTTACACTAAGTGAAAATAAAATAAAATTTATTTTATAATTGCTTTTTACACTGTGCAAATAGCGATAGATGCTATTTACACTAAGTGCAAATACCGATAGATTATATTTACACTAAGGGAAAATAAAACTTTCTTAGCGATAATTGCTATTTACACTGTGCAAATAGCGATAGATGCTATTTACACCGTGTAATAGCAACTAGATTCTATTTACTCTAAGTGAAAATAACATTTTCTTAGCGATAGATGATATTTACACTAAGTACAAAGAGCTGTAGATGCTATTTACTAAGTGAAAATAGTGATATATTGTAGTAATTGTATAAATGTATATGATATAAATGTAGTAATTAGATGCTATTTTTACTTTATTTTGACAGATACATACTTTTTGCACCTCATTATTGTTGTACATTGATAACATGGTGTAAATTATTATATTTATTCAAATTATTAAATGGATGCCTTAATGGGACAATACAAGCCCTCCCTACACCTACCCTTACCCCTACCCCTTACGTTTTACTGACTTTGCACGTCTTTTTCAGGTATTGTTAGGCGGAGCTAGACTTGGTGTAAATAGACACTCTAATTAGAAATGTTTATTGAGCACCAAATCAGCTATCAGTATACATTTTAACATTTCTGAAGCAGGATGCGAAACTGAAGACTAGCTGCTGAACTTCAGCTTTGCCATTACAGGAATACATTACCTTTTAAAACTTTAAAATATTAAAAACATAAAAATATCTTACCAACCCTAGACTTTTGAATGATTGTGCAAGTCAGGAACCACTCTGATTGATTCAGTGAGTTCCTTGAAGGAGCCGTCATAGTTATTCAAACCAATAACGTTCATTTGTTCGGGAATCGGACTACACTTGTCATGCTGTTTTTTGTTTGTTTGTGTGCAGCCAGTGAAGACAACACAATAGACATATATGTTGTCTTGTGAAAAACTGTCTTCTTATCTCCTGATCAATTCAAACTGCAAACTTTTTTCTTTTGTTGTGGTGCAGTAGATTCTGCAGCACTGGCAAATAGTGATTCAGGAAATATTGTGTTTAGTCATAGGCAGCATACTTTTCCCTTGGTCTTTTTCCTGTCCCATCTGTGTCAAAAGATGAATGTGGTCATTTGACCTCAGTAGTTCTGTGTTGACTTGGCAGCACCAGACACACATACACTAACTCATGCTCTGTACAGATGACTGAGCAGTATTATTGTGAGCATCTGCCCATGAAATAAGTCTCATCTCACAGCTGTGTCCTCCTGCTCTTGGATATGATCTGCTAGCACAAACCACCAATCTATAAGTGCTTAGTACACAACCCTCTGGTATACTTTATTCTAATTGGTCAATCGCAGCAGTCTGCCGTCAAATATCTTTGTATAATGGCCGCAAAACTATAATTGCGTTTAGTCATGAGCAGCATACTTCTCCCTTGGTCTTTTGGAGTTTCTAGACAACAAGGGCGTAGCATGTAGCTGAATAAAAATTAATATATGGTGCTGTCTCTTCTCACATAATTTAAACAAAATTTAGGATCTATTTATGTTTTATTTGGTTAGTAGCCATACCATTTACAGGATAACAATGAGCTGGTTGTTATCATCACTAAATAAAGCCCATCAGGTTTATACAAAAGCTAGGTGCAAACCCTACAGGTGAGAAAAATATGTCTCACATATTTTTGGTGCCCTTTTACTCAGAAGTAAAATGAATTATAAAAGATAAAATTAAAAAAAAAAAAAAAAATTAATAATAATAATAATAATAGCAATACGTTGAACAATCCATAAACATTTAGAATTCTAGGAACAATTTAGAATTCGGTGTGTGTGTGTGTATGTGTGTGTGTGTGTGTGTGTGTGTGTGTGTGTGTGTGTGTGTGTGTGTGTGTGTGTGTGTGTGTGTGTGTGTGTGTGTGTGTGTGTGTGTGTGTGTGTGTGAGCGCATCACTGATTGGTCGACTCCTCCCTCTTTTTGTGGCAGACATTAGTGTATCTTGCTTCTAGTGGGATACATTCTCTTTTTTCACCTAATAAAGATTGAAGTTTTGTTTTATTGTCTAGTTTTATAAAGTCAGGACAAAGTATTTGGAATTTGGGATAAAATGTTTTTCTGATTAGTTGATAGTTTGGGCAGCTGGTGAGGAAGTGTGTCTGTCTCCACTTCTCCAGTGGTGCAGTATGGCCAGATACGGCTCTTTCTGGGCAGCCAGTTCTGTCTGTATCTGCCCGTCTCTATGGTCAGTGTGTGGTTGCTCAGTCTGTACCTCGTCATTCTTCTTCTGAACTCACAGTTTTTCACTGCGCTCAGGTATTCAGCTGTTGTGTATTTTCTGCTTAGGGCCAGATAACATTCCAGTTTACTTTGTTTTTGTGTTGTTTCATTCCAATAGGTCAGGTAATTTTCTCTTTGTGCTTTAATAATTTGGTTGGGCCAGATTGTGTGTGTGAGTGTGTGTGTGTCCTGAGGCTGGCTGGTGTTAGTAGTGTTAGTGTGTGTTTGCAGCCTCAGGATCAGCTGAATCAGGGGACTCTTATCAGAGTTCACTTCATGGTTTTTAAGGGCTTTAAAATGATAAGAGTTGGGGTCACTCATTTTTAGATGTTTCCAAAATTTGATGGCTCGTTTCTCAATGTGTATTAGTAGAGGATATTGGCCTAATCTCTCTCTCTCTCTCTCTTGCTCTCTCTCTCGCTCTCGCTCTCTCTCTCGCCAGTAACACAATTCCTATGAGGGATAAGGAAGGCCTACAGGACTACAGGTGAGTATAACTCTCCATTGAACCCTACAAGTGAGTGAAATCTGCTCTATCTTGTGGAGTGCTACAGGGAGTAAAGATAAAGAAAAACAGGAGAGGACATTGGAAAGAGTGATGGAGTAAAGGGAAGATGGATAGTGCAGGATTAAAGAAAAACGGGTGAAAGGAAAGCAGCAGAAAATACTTTGTTTCTAGACAACAAGGGAGTAGCATGGAGCTGGATGAAAATGAATATGGTGCCGTGGAGGGAAAGAGTGATCGAGGGGACAAAACAGAGGAGGAAGAGGACAGGAAGACTAGACAAGTGGTGAAATGAAGGACCAAAGATGCATCACCTGTGCTGTGATAATGCGGCTGTAGATCCACATAAAGGAGGAGGGAGGGAACAGTGGGGGAATGTAGTAAAGAAATGGAGCAAATCATGCAGTGCCATCTACAGACTGTGAGCAAAATAAAACTTTATAAATGATTGGAAAGCCACTTTCCATCTACACACATATTTGAACTTTGAATATATATATATATATATATATATATATATATATATATATATATATATATATATATATATATATATATATATATATATATATATATATATATATATATATATATATATATATATATATATATATTAGGCTTGCTACGATAGTCGGTGTTGCCGGTGTTACCGGTGTCCAGACTCCACACCGGTTACATCACTTGCCCACCGTGGCACCGCCCACCGTCTTTTTGATTTTTTTTTTATAGTAATAAAATAATTTACTTCAGTTAGAGAACAGACAATACAAATAAAAACTGAACGTGTCTGCTTAATAAAGCAGGATCCGACCGTGAGTCTCGGCAGCGGCAGGAGTCATTCATCAGATTTAAGAGTGAGGAGCTGACTGAGATGATCGCGGAAGATTTGGTTTCAAAGCGAAACGTAAAAGCGCCTATTTAAGGGAGTTTGTCGTTTGTTTTGTTGTTGTGTTTTTCATTAAAAATAATAGGCTAATGAACCCACAATTCAAGCAACCCGCAGCCGAATTGGCGCTAATTAAAAACCGAAAGTAAAATGTGCACGGCCGCACAGAGCGCGCATTGTTTACTTTCGCCTGGCTCCGCAGCGCGAGCCTCCGCGCTACGCTGCTGCGCGGATTTATTTTTGCCGCGCGCACCCTCGCGCTCGTGCGGGCGCGTCGAGTATAAACGAGGCTTTACGGACGAACTAACAGTGTGCATTCATGGCGTGCATCTCAATCATAGACTGATCAATGCTTGATCAGTGCCCTGACTACTGAACTAGGGAACTGATTGAGACGCGCCCATGGTCTCACAGAGCGCGCATTTACAGACGAGCGGTCATTCACGGTGTGTGCGCACTGGCGCGTTTTCAGTTCAGAGCGGTCGTGTGCATGTTACTTTCGGTTAGATAGAATTAGTGATTTAAAAGCCTCCGCCGGTGATACCGGTATTACCGGTGTTGTCACACATCAATTAACCGGTGGGAAAATTTCCTCACCGTCACATCCCTAATATATATATATATATATATATATATATATATATATATATATATATATATATATATATATATATATATATATATATATATATATATATATATATATATATATATATATATATATATATATATGTGAGTTATTCTTATTTGTAAATTGATCAAAAGTTTTATCACATCAACCTTTACATAAGTTTTTAATACATTTTAAAGAGGGCTCAGCCTCCCTTGCCTCTGATGGACTGTCGCTGGAGAGGACGCTCTCAGACACACAGAGGCTGGATATGTGTGGCCAGTTGAAGAGATATATGAGGAGGGTGTGACCGAGAGACAGAGAGGACTGGAGATTAGGCCTTGAGATGACACACGCTGTCTGAACACTACAAACGCTGTGGCTTATCTTTGCACCTGATAAGAACATGCTCTTGCGTTTCCCCACATGACCTGCTTGAATCACGCCTTCTGTTGTGTTGTATGTACATACATTCTCTCTCTTTATCTCTCAGGTTCATGCCAGAACCCAACTTGCCGCCACTGTTTGTTCATGAGAGTGAAGCTTCAGTGCCTGCTGGCGTTGACCCCGCCCAGGTTGTGGTGATTGACAGGCTGAGTGCCCAGTTACCAGAGCTGCCGTCTGTGAGGAGAATGAGGCTTGTGGAGACGTACGGCATTCTGCGAGAGCACAGCTTCATGCTGGTGGTGAGAAAGTCCACATGCAACCTGTGCATGCTTATTTTATGGCACACATTTCCCATCAGGCACTCTGATCCTTTTAAGACAGTTAATTCCAATTGCAGTTGTAAGCACTATGATTTTCCATTCAGAGGGGCATGCCTATGGGCATTTAAAATAAAAAATTCTTACAGTTGTAATATTATTTCTTTATATTTTGAACCATATCTTCAAATCTCACAATTGTGACTTTAATTCTCACAATTGCGTCATTATTTCTTTTAATTATGAATTCATATCTCACAATGCCAAGTATTTCATGTAATTCCACCTTTTTTCCTAGCAATTGCAACTTTATTTTAATTGGGACTATTTTATTATTTCAACTCATCATTGTTTTTATATCTCACAATGTCAAATATTTATTGTATTCCGACTTCATCTAACAATTGCTACTATATCTTGGAATAGCGACCCTATTCCTCATAAGTGCATCTTTATTTTTCTTCTTTTAATTTCTAACAATTGTGACTATTCCTCGTAATTGACCTATCGGTAAGCCCCTCCCCTCGAACGCAGATGAGCCAATGGCAGTTGAGTATCAGTTGCGCTGGGACCGGAACTCGGACATCTTTAGGTGTCAGCGCCATAGAGAAACATTGGAAAATCCTAAACTCTCATCGATTTGATGGTGTTTATGCTACAAAAATGCTAAAATGTCGTGCCTGAGGTACTGTAACACTGATTCCAGGGATCCTGAGAGGATTTTCTGTTTGTCATGCTCTCGTTAAGTTACGATTAAAGTCCCTGCTAACATATAAACCGAAATAACTAACTGTTCTCACGTCATGTGACAAAAACGTCAAAAACACGAAGGTCTACATTTCAGTGCCTCTCCATATTAAACTGGTTATATGTAAATTAATTTAATTTTAGATATGTTTAAGGTGTATATTATCTGTCTTACTAAGGAGGACTCCTATTTTGATGGGTATTATAGTCTACGGGTAACGTAGTGAAAGGAAAATCTTGCACGCAGTTTATCGGAGTTGTTTTGCAGATACAAAGTTTACCAGTTATTAACTGCACCCTCGAAAAGGCATAAGCTCTGTGTATATGTTTGTTTACTGTTAGTTGTACGAGTGTTTTTGTGTAATTTGCTGTGTATGTTAATGGTAATGCAACGGAGAGAGATTGTGAATGAGACGTTAATGCGCACTTCTTATGCTTTGTTTGTTCAGCTCTTACGATGATTTTTTGGAGTGAAGAAGGACATAATAAACTTGATAAACCATCAGTTAAGTTTGGCCATCATTCGGACAGGATATACGCTACATTCTGTGTCCAAAAACATCTTGGGATAAAGTTTTCACACTGACAGCTGTCATTGTAAGATATAGCAACTCCGTTTGTTTGTCCGAGTTAGCAACAGTAACTAAGGGGGGCGGGGCTTACCGATAGGTCAATTGTGCCTTTATTTCTTGTAACTGTTATTATATATCACAATTGCAACTTCTAACTTGTCTTTACTTGTCTCACAATAGTTACTTTATGTCTCATAATTGCAAGTTTGTTTCATAATTGTCACTTCATATCTCACAATGTGACTTTATTTCTTAAAATTGATCACAATTGCATAATTGCTTTATCTCACTGAGTTAGAAACAGGCTTCCATAATTTTTGGTTAATCTTATCATTTGTTATACTTTTTTTTAAAATCACAGATATTTAATATTAATTTAAAAGACTTGAATTAAATGATAACTATTCCGTTTCAGAACGAGGACGGGCTTATGGAATACTTTGAGAGTGTTGTTCAGATGACCAAGGCAGAACCGAGAAAGGTGATTGGCTGGGTGATGAATGACCTGATGGGAAATCTGAATCTTCAGAGTCTGAAAGTCTCTCAGAGGTGAGCCAGCACTGAGAACAATTATCCAGTTGCTACGGTACATACAAAACATTGAAAAATAAATTAGAATAAATAATTCCAAGAAAAAAGGTGAAAGGAAGCATGTGTGTGTGTGTGTGTGTGTGTGCGCACGCGCCAGAGGCTTATTACCAGTCTGTTTGTTGTATTCCTTCTCACCAATATTGTTTCCTGTCAGTAAATAATAAATAATGGAGGTTGTGCTCACTCCACGCCTAGGGATGTATAAACGGGAGTGTTTTTCTGGGTCTCCTCCAGCTCAGTGATCAGAAACTGCCTCAATGATCATCTCTTGTTTTCTTGATTTCACTAATATGTGAGCGGGGCCAAATTGTGTGAACATACAGAAGAAGCCACGTTTAACTCATCCAGTAATGAGTTCTCCTGGGTCATAATGTTTCAAATTTTTGCTCACCGAATTATGTAATGTGAGTTTGTAATCTGTTCTTTCTAACTAATCTCTCCCTTTCTTTCTTAGTCCCATCTCTCCATGTGGTCTTGCTGAGATGATCAATCTTGTGGAATCTGGTCACATCTCATCCTCGACTGCCAAACAAGTAAGAGAGAAAAACATCTGGGGGGAAAAATACTTAATTTGGCTAATTGACAGATGTTTAAGACGTATTATGTGAGGTTCTCCGTAAACCTCAGGCCTGTTTTGTGTTTGTATGTGGTTGAGCACAGGTTTTCCAGGAGATGTGGAAGGCTCCAGAGAAGACAGTAGGCCAGATAGTGAAGGAGCAGGATTTGTGGATGATAAATGACAAAGAGGAGCTACGAAAGATCTGTCAGAGGGTAGTGGACAGTCACACTGAGGAGGTAAATCCAGACATTAATCCACCTTAAAAACCCACTTTAACTATTTTGAGCTACTTATAACTTAAATTTATAAAACTATTTATTTATAAAAAATTAACTGTTGCCAACGATCATTTGTACCCTATTTTTTTGTGCAGTTTCAGTTTATCAGAAAAACTCTATTTTGACCCAGTACATATATTATTATGAAATATAAAATATATTAAAATGTAAAACGATTTATTTGTTTGATTATTTAAAGATTAACTAGTTGCCAACCCTGATAACTTACACACTAATTTTTGCTGATGAATTTTGTTGCAGGTTCAGATTATCAGAGGGGGTAATAAGAAAGTACTGAACAAATTAATGGGTGAAGTTCAGAAAGAAACTAAAGGCAGGACTGACCCGGTCCAAGTCAGAGCCATTCTAGATGAAATGATCTCATGAACTGCCCAGGATGCCTATTTTGTGGGTTAATGCCACTTAATGGAGCAATGGAATTTACATTTAATAGCCTTTGTACAGTCGTTCCAGAAAGGTGTCTCCACTGTAAAAATATATTAAATATTTTGAAAAACAAAAGTGTTTCATGCAACAGTGTTTTTGTGTTATTTGAGTATTTAATTCATCACAGCTGAGTTATTTCTGGGCTCTGAGACATTTATCACTCAATGATCATTGATTCCTTAATAGTCAAGCCTTGTGAGAAAATCCTGTGTGCACAGAATCTTTTTGTGCTGCTTTAAATTTTTTGCAGCTCTGTATGGATTTTCTATCAGAATTAGATTTTGTGGGATTATTCATCACTTTTAGAGTTTAGCAGGTCAGGCCAAGGTTGCTTGAAACTTCTGGTATGTAATTACCATTATTAGCCTTTGCGAGCACAGGTCTGCTGGCATGAGTGATTGAAATAAATTGAATGTTTTTGTGTATTACTAAAGGTGATGATACACAGTAGGGCTGCAACGACGCGTCGACGTCGTCGATGACGTCGACTACGAAAATACGTCGACGTGCGTGAAATGCGTCGACGCGCGTGAAATGCGTCGACGCGTCGGCGGCACATTATTTACGTTCTAGAATGAAACAGAAGATCTAGAATAATGGCAGCTTCTGCTCCCGGGCATAGTGAAAATGATAATTTATCATATAAAGCCAGACCGCGACATTCAAAAGTGTGGGAGTACTTTAAACAGAAGCCGAATAAAACTGTGCTTTGTTCGCTCTGTAACGCCGGTTTCACACTGCACGCAGTGGCAGAGCAGAAGCTGTGCGCGTGGAGAGCGGGAGCTTTCACACTGCAGTCAGTGTTGCCAAGTCCGCTTTTTTCCGCGGAATTGGGCTACTTCTACACTGACTGTTGCCGCGGGCTGTGTCTTATGTCCGCGGGTTGAAGCAAAAAAACACACATATTTAACCCCTCGAACGCGATGTTTACCAGAGAACCTCCCCGAAACGCGATTGGGCTTGTTTTGGGCTAGTTTTGAGTAACGAATGGGTGGGTTTTGTTGTGTAAACCTGGCAACCCTGCTGCCAGTGTTCTCTCGCGCAGCTGAACTGTGGCGCGTGTATTGCAACAGACGGTCACATTTTCCTGGGTTCTTCTCCGACCCCAGTACGTCTCGTGCTTTTATTTATTATGGGCTGCATATATCGGCTGTTAATGCGACCTGGTTCCCCTCTGTCCCAAACACATATGCATAATAACTTGTTGTATATAGGTAGTTTACATGATTAAAGTAACATTAAAGTTAAGATATGCCTCTAGCTTTAATCATTTAAATGTGTCTTTGAAGTTTGGGCAAAACCTTCTGGCAGCTTTAGTCGTTGTTTATGCACATGTATCTTCAAAATAGACGACTAGTTATACATTAACACTATGCTGAAAGCTCCTGTATGTGAACCTTTTGCAGATAAATACAAGTGCATTTTCGTTTACTATTGACACTAATCAATAAGTAAATCATACTCAACTACTATAGTAAACAACTTTTCCTAATTAGGCCTACTCTGTATACATTTTATGATGAATAGTATCATTATATATTATGTTTAAAAAGCTTCTTTTGTTCATATATTTCATTATAAAATGGCATACTATGTACACTACCCTTCCTGAAATACAATTAATATTGTCATCATTCATTGATTTCATGTTAAAATAATATACAAATTCACTACCCTCTTTGAAATACAATAATCAGTAAAAAAGAATAATAAGATTAATCTGGAAAAATAGTCGTTAGATTAGTCGACTAATCGAAAAAATAATCGTTAGATTAGTCGACAGAAAAAATAATCGTTAGTTGCAGCTCTAATACACAGGGCAACTTTTTGAGCAATGTTGCTGCGCGATGTTGCTTGGGCACTTTCCCATTGAGAATGGGCAACAAATATCTATTTGGATACTTTAGGTCTTATCTGGTTGCCCGTTGACAGCAAAAACTTGTATTGTCACCTTAAGACATGCTTTTTTCAGTCAGACCCAATATATTTAACTCATTCCACGCCAGCGTTTTTTTCTTCTAAATTGCCAGCCACCGCCCTCATTTAAAAAAAAAAAAACATTTTCACACATTTTTCATGGCCCCCAGATTATTTTGTTGAATATCTGAACATGCAATATATCAAAAGAAAGAACAAAGCCTTTGCTTTTAAACATTCTTTTTTTTTATCAACACTTGAATTTAGATAAATTTCATTAAAAAAGCAACATTTTGAGCAAAAAGTTTCTTTTTTGTGAAAGACTACATCCAGATCGGATTCAGAACGATGATCAAAACATAGATGGAGTAAACCGAGTCCATCAACACCCCTAAAGCTTGCACAGTCCTCCAGCTCGTCCTGGATTGACATTGTATATGCAGTTTTGATTTATATGCTGTTTAATGTTGATGATCGTGTTATTTTACATATGCATATGATAACATAATTCAGTACTTGTAATTAGATTATATTACATTTTAAAATGCTCTTAATAAGACTACAGTTACTTTTTTATTGATTACATGATTACATTTTACTCTCATAATGGTAATAAATTATTCATAATTAATTTGCTTGTAAACAAATAAAATATTTCATTTTTTGAGTAAGAGTTTTATTTTGATTTTGATCTTTTTCATTTTTAAATTATTTTTATAATTTCTATGATTTAATTAGTAACTCCCGAACTCCAGTCTGAGAAACACTGAGGTAATGTAATTTTTAATACACTTCGTGTTGTTGATAACACAGAATGGAATTTTTTTTATGTATGGTACATGATTATCCTATACAAAACAATGTGATAAATGAGTTAGGTCAAAAGTAATCTAAAAGTAGTCTGATTATATTATCTCAAACGTGTGATGTAATGGATTGTCACTTACTACTATGTTTGTCATGCAATAGGGAACCAGTAACTGACTATAATCTGTAAGTTATCTACCCAGCACTGATGATAACTTGATGGTGGTGGCTGTTAAGTATACTTGTGTCATATGAGTAACTAGCGCCCTCTGGTGGAGTATGAGTTTCATATACCATTACGTCAAGACCTGCGAGTTATCACTCAGTGCCATGGTCAACATCGACATACTTTAAATTTTACATTCAATTAAATTTGAAGTGTCTGTGAAATTTGTTCAGTTTGTCTCAGTTGTTACTTTGTATTTCAATTCAAATATCTACACATGTTAAGAAATGTGCTCAAGAAAACCAGTTGAAAGTGAGTACTTTTGTTGCCGTTTTATATATACAAAGATGCCATTGGTCATATCAGTCACAGAGCTGACTGCCTTAGAACAAAGTCATTCCAAACATTAAGAGAAACAAAATATATTTTGAATAAAGATGTTTTTATTCATACAATAAAAGTTAATGGGGTGAAAATGAATTTTATTGTATGGATATATAGCGTCTCATTTGTTAACACGGTTAATACATTAACTAACATGAACTAACAATGGACAAAATATTCTTACAGCATTAAATAACCTTTGGTAATGTTATCTAATAAAAATGTTAATGTCAGTTCACAGTGCATTAACTAATGATAACCAATATAAGGTTTTATCCAAAGCGACTTACAAATGGGGGCAATAGAAGCAACTAGAACAGTCAAGGGCAACAATATGCAACTGCTGTAACAAGTCTCAGTTAATCTAGCACAGAACAGATTAATTATTTTTTTATTTTTTTTGTAAAATCTATTACTAAGTGTTGAGATTACTTATGATTAATAAATGCTGTAGAAGTATTGTTCATAGTTAGTTAATGTAGACTAATTACCAAATCTACCAACTCAAGATAAAACCCATCTGTAGGGAAAGTGTGCAGTGGTTGAATGCATTCTTTTAAGTTTCAGCAACTGTTGCTGCCACCATTAAAGGCATAATATGTTAGCTTTTTTTTATTAATTCATTCAAAAAACACTTGAACAATGTTATATATTTTGTTGTCTTGTGTATTTACATTATCCCAAATGTTTCCAAGAATGTTAAAATCCAGAGAAATAAGCAATTTAAACCAGGGCCATGTCTGTGTGTTGCCCATCAATGACATCATACCCGCGTTACCCTTGATTTATTTAGTAGAAACCAAGGAAACACCAAAGATGCTTTAATATATTATGTTGTATTAGACAGGTGAGCAACTGTTTGGATACATTCATCGACGGACAACTAATCAATGTTAAATAGCTCAACATAGTTACGGCCCGAGCACCGATGGTGTGAGAACCCTATTGGAATTGCTCTGTCTATTATTATTCTTCTCTGAAATTAATCACTTTTTTGAGGGCCTAAACATGCTCGAAAACTCATGAAACTTTGCATACGCTTCAGAAGTGGCGAAAATTTACATCTGATATGGGTTTCAGAATTAGGTGTGGCAAAATGGCTCTAAAGCGCCACCTATAAAATTTCAATTAAGTGCAGTTTGTGCTACATTTAACATATATGAAATGCGGTAGACATATGTAACAGCCCAATACCTACAAAAAAGTCAGAGGGAGCAATATCTGATAACCCAACAGGAAGTGAGATATTTAGAATTTTCTCTGCGCAATTTTTGCAGTTTTTGCCATTTCCAAACTCCTCGTAGAGATTTTATCAGATCAACATCATATTTGGTCAGTCTAATCTTAAATTGTGAAGATCTTGAGTTTTCCCTGAAGGGTATTTCTGTGGCGGTCTGACAAAATTCGATGCTTCACCATGAAACAGGAAGCTGTTGTAACTTGGGCATACAATGTCCGATTTGGCCCAAACCTCACATGTTTTATTTGAGTGCCAATATTCAGTTACAGTTATTGCGCCACCTGCGGCCAACAGGAAATCTCATATTTTACACTGTGATGTAAAAAGAGATTTAACCAGAACAACATCATATTTGGTCAGTCTAATCTAAAGGCCTTGGTGATGTTATATTGTGAAGATCTTGAGTTTTTGCTGAAGGGCGTGTCCGTGGTGGTCTGACAAAGTCTGAGGTTTTGCCATGACACAGGAAGCTGTTGTAAGTCAGGCATACAATGTTCGATCCGCCCCAAACTTCACACGTTTGATAAGAGTCCTGACCTGAAGACATCTACATGCCAATATTCAGTTAGTCATAGCGCCACCTGCTGGCAACAGGACTGCAATTCACTCCAAGAAACATTAAAATATGCCATGAAGTGCCAAACATGCTAGAAACACATTAAATCATGCTACCCTTGGTTAAGTGCTAATGTATTTGATTAACACCCTGAAACATACAATGTCCGATCTGTCCTGCCCTGAACACATCTACATGACAATATTCAGTTATAGAAATAGCACCACCCACTGGCAGCAGGAAGTGGCGTGTTTAACACTGTGCTGCACTTCTAGCAACAAAATAAAATATGCAATTGAGTACTAAACATTCTAAAACATGCTAGCGACACATAGCTGAGTGCTAAAGCATGCTATTATCGCTATGAAACAGGAATTTGTTGTAACTCAAGCATAATGTCCAATCTGCCTAAAACTTCACATTTGATAAGTGCCCTGGCCTGAAGACATCTACACACCAATATTTTGTTATAGTCATACCACCGCCAGCTAGTAGCAGGAAGTGTGTCAAATACAAATGACTAACGTAGTCCTCCTATTTTTATATACTTAAATGCATATTGCCCATCATGCTCTGTTTTCCTAAAGCCACCGGGTGGCGGAGGCACGGGTGTGAGGGCCCTTTCATTGCTGCTTGCAGCTTTAATTAGTCTTCTCGTTTCTTGATTTACCGCGAGTCCCATGTTTTACCATGCAACAAGTGTCTCATAGTAGCCGCTGAGCAAATGCACAGAGCATTATAACATAACTTTCAACACACTCAAATGTATCTAATATGATAAAACAGTGCTGCATTACTCCACATACGCATGAGCGGAAGAAGCTTAAGCGGCATAATAAAAGCTACGCCTTTGTTTTCAATAAGCGACCTCTAGCGGTGAAAAAATACAAATTGCGGCTTTAATGAAAATTATTTGATTTAAAAAAAACTGCCCCCAAAAGGACTATCTGAGTGACAGTGAGTTAAATTGTGTCAACAGTCTCAATGAATTAACATTACCATACAGACGCAACCTCACCCAGAGCCGTACATGTAGTAGGCCAATGTTAACACAATAAATTACAATGCAAACATTTGATGCCAGCCCTTCAGATCGTATTTACAATAGCATTATTTGCTAAGCACTTCTTTAGCAATGCTATAATGTTTTATTTAGGATTAGATTTTATCGATTTTTCATATTTATACTGTACACAAATTACACATTTTTGAATTAAGGGAATGTGTGTGCTCTTCTGTGTCTGTGATTATAGTTGTATTAGACATGGAGCTGTAAAAAAAAAACTAATGCTGCAGAAAAGGATCATCTCAGTTAAAGCATAGAAGATTGACAATGTTATTGCCCACTAACTCATATGACAGTTCTAAGTTCTGTTAGTGTACAAGAGACGTCTTTATTCAAATTGTCATGCCTTACATTTCTGACATAGAAACTATTGCCATTTGACATACAGAAAAAGTTTCCCATTTGAAAATAAAACAGGAGAAGGTGAAAATATGAGCTGGTGACATTTCTACAGATTCAGCATTTCAAGGCACACAGAACTGTACAATTTAAGTAATGCTTACCACCAGTAAAGGCAATTTAATCTAGAATGTCTAATCTATCCCTTGTATATAAATATCTTTGGATTGACAAGCTACATTGTGCTACATGATGTTTGGTAATCAGGTTTTGATTGACATATGTACAAGGGAGAAAGCAAAACATCTACCTTAAAAAAGACCACTGAATGTGTTTAAGGCATTTCATCAAATAATATGTCAAAACTATGCATTTAAAATTGTACTTGTCTCATAAAATTCTGTGTAACTATCAGTTTGTACTAAAAACAAATGTGCTCAGGAATCAGGTGAACTTCCAGAGTTTCAATATACATTTGTTCTTACGGAGCAAGTTCATTGTGTTCTGATATTTATAACATGACACCTAGACACTGTAAAATACTTTCAAATCAAGGCAACTTCTTTTATACTAAAGGACACTTTCTCTTTTGCATATGGGGTGTTTAGATACACTGGAATTGTATATCAATTGCTTTATTTTATACATTTAAAATATGTGATGTACATTATGCATAGTCTCTCTCATTGTGCTTCAGCTAAATCAATGCCATCCATGACCATTTTGATTTTCAGAGGCCATACAAACGAAGTCATTGGGATTCAAGATAAAAATAAAAAAGAGCCAATTTTTTTGAAGATTTTATGTAACTCTAAAATAGTTTTAACACTATTGTTCAAAAGTTTGTTGTTGGAAAGATTTTTTAAGTTTTTAAAGAAGTCTCTTCTCACCAATGTTGAATGTCTTTGATCAAAAATACAGGGAGAAAAAAAACAGTATTATTGTGAAATATTACAATTGTTTTTTATTTTAATTACATTTGTAAAATGAAGACTGTATTTATGATGCTGAAAAATCAGCTTTTGCCATCACAAAAGTTTTGTGTCAAAAGTCAATTTTGATTAATTTAAAGGTGCACTATGAAAATTTTAGCGACATCTAGTGGTGAGGTTGTGAATTGCAACCACCCACCGCTCACCCCTCCCTTTCGAAGCACATAGAGATGCTACGGTGGCTGACACAGAACAAATATGTCGTCGTCTGAGACAGCAGATAGTAGCCAGCGCTCTGTAGAGCAGTTTGTCCATTTAGGGCTACTGTAGAAACATGGCGGCACAAAATGGCGACTTCACTGTAAGGAGACCTGTGGTGTATGTAGATAGAAATGGCTCATTCTAAAGGCAATAAAAACAACAGTACATTATGTAAGGTCCTTATATATCACTTAAAACATTATGTATATTAGATTGCATTTCTGTCAATATATCCTCTTAAATATTACACAGTGCACCTTTAAGGCATCCTTGCTGAATAAAAGTATATATTTATGTCTTTAAAAAAAATCTCAAACCCTAAACTTTTGAACGGTAGTGAATATCTTACCTTACTAAAGAAAGACCTCATTCCGATTAACAAGTAGGTGCATTACTAGTTTTAATCATGTTCGTTAACAACTTTGTAAAATGCGAAAGGTACTAAGTTAATATCAGTGATGCTCTACAAGGAACCAGAACAACTGTTAAGAATTGTTTCTAAAAATCCCACAAATCTACAGGTCATTTGGTCAGTTGTATAAAATGGCCATTGACCAGCTTTACAAAGTGTTTACAATGTATAGAAAACTGTACAGCCAATGTTGAAAATTAAGGACTAAAGGAATAGGCACTAATTAGTATAAGGCCATCAGGAGAACAATCCAGCAAAAGACATCAGTCTCACTGAACAGTATGCAGAGCATTCAGTCATCCAGTGTTGTTATTAATGTCTAATGCCCCATCACCTCTTATTACTCAATGGCTCTATGGCCGTCATGCTTTGGTTTTGGCCTGAAGTTTCATTTAGGTTTTGCCCAGCATTTTGTGTTTGTAAGTCACTTTTATGAAGTGAAGGCACATCAATTCACTGCCTTGTGGCAGGTGATGCTGTGTGCTGTAACTGTGGTTCCTGGGAAATGAGGCTTGGTAATGCATAAATAAATGATGGAGCTACAAAAACTATTCACACAGCAGACAAAAACATGCTGAAAGAATCCCCCATCAAAAAAAAAAATATATATATATATATTATATAAAAAAAGTCAAATAAATCCCCACATATAATTTATAGGTTATGGTGCTTTCGACTAAAATTCATTCAAAATGTCAAGAGTTTCCTGCAAACATTAACAAACGAACAATCAAACACAGAAGGCTACAGCTCTGTGGGAAGATGAGAAAGGATGGAGTGTTCTTGTGCAATGGCTGCCAGTTCTTTTAGGAACTCTGTGAAAAGAACTGTGGCATATACTTCAGTTTTGTTTAGGGGAACCACAGTTTTAGGTTGGATTTGGTTCTTCCTGATTCTGTCTGCTTCAGAACCATGGAGCCAATCACCAGTCTGTGGATTCTGAGAGTCTAGATTAAAATGGGGGAAAAAACAAGTCATTGTACTAACACAAACATTCTCATAACATCTATTATCCAACCTATAAAAGGATGAGAAGCTGACCAAGTCAAATAAAGATGATGTAGTGGTTTATATTGCCATAGAAAAAAACAGCAGCTGAAACTAAGAAAAATGACTTCAATACCAAAAATGTTTTTCAAATAAATTAGATTCAGAGTAAAACAGTGAGTTAATAAGCAGAGTTTCTTCCACGGGTCTATATAATATAATTAATATAATTTAATACATATTATTTAGTGCTGTCAAATCAATTAAATTGCATCCAAATTAAAAGTTTGTGTTTACATAATATGTGTGTACTGTGTATATTATATAAATATATATACACCTGTTGTATGCTACAGGAACCAACAACCACTGTGGGTCATGTTTATGAAACATGCGCATACTGATCATTCTTAAAACAGCTTTGTGTTTATTAAGCTTTGATACATCATGTCTTAAATATAAAACAACATGATTGAAAGGATATGAACATACTCTGACCATTTAATGAACTCTCTCTGGCCAATAAGCAGTGCTGAGCAGCAGTGAGGAGCTCAGGGAAGTCTTTATTATTCGCTGACCACTGCTCTATCTGGTTCTTCACTGAAGCCAGCACCTACAAAATCAAGGCAAGAAGGGAGAATGAATAAACAAAATCAACATTCCTCTTGATACCATGTATTCACGACCAAGCTTACACCTGGTATTAAGATCCATTTCAGGTGATCCATCACAAGTTGACAGTGCTGTATACAGTTGTAAACTGTTCCACCTAATGGAATATCTTCATTATGTCTGTTATCAACATGCAGGGACTCCAATCATGTGAAGTTCTGTAAATTCAAGTACTTCAAGAAAATAACAGATTTCTGCTTGACATATTACACTTGTGTAGTATAAAAGGTGCACTTTGTCAGAGACCCTCCCCTTGAAATTCATTTACAAGTGACTGGATCACCTAAAACTAAATTTCAAAAAGTGTAAAAGGTCTGTTCACACCAAGACGAAAAAAAAAAAGAAAAAAAAAATCGGCTGTTTGGAAACACGTAAATATAGTTTAACTTCTTCATGACAAGCGGGTGTCAGAAGTGGTGCATCGTTGCCCTTGTGCACCACTATATTTCCGCTTTTCCATAAGTGGCACCTACTGTCAGAGACTTAATTTGCACTTTTATTCAGTTCCTCAAAAAAAAAATTCTCTCATTGAATAGACAAATTGCATGAGAAAACTAGACCAGATTTTTGCCAAACATTTGTGTTGGTGTGAACAGGCCCTTAAACAAGGTCAAGGCTTTGTGTGAAGGCACATCTTTGTGTCTGCTGATGAAGCGACAGATCTAACAAATGCCTCTCAAAGACATGCTGATCAATGCAATGGGACGTAGAATAACAAGACAAAAGCTTTTGAAATGGGTTGAGAAAGCATCTGCTTTCACTATTGCCCCATGTATTTAAATGTACCTGCTTTTAATTATATGAAACAAAGTATAATTCATTTCAATTACTTGTTTATAAATTACACTCTACTGAATTATGTAGAGCTATGCAAAATATTTTTTTCTACGAATTGTGATGCATCTATGCATTAAAACAAAATAATTGATTTTAATTGTAATTGAATCGGCCTATCATCCATATTAATGTGCTGTTTTATTGTAATTAAAGCACTCTTATTATATATTTATCAAATCAAATACATTACAATATTAATTTAATTTTTTTTTAATTTTTAGAAAAAAAAGAACATGAATGAATGAGAAAATTCTGCCTGGAAATGCAGTACGTGCTTGGTGTTAAAAAGAGTTATTAAATCACAATAAGCCACTAAAAAAGATCTCAATGCATTATTCACACTAATTATTGTTAATAAAAGCACTGGATGAAAAGATCATTTTATAATCGAATCATTACCCTCTGAATCGTAATTAAATAAAATAATTTTATATCAGACAGCAAGATGATTTTACTAAGATTTGAGAACTGCATGCACATTTTGGAGAGATTTTCCACTCTTATCCTGACAAAGGGGAAATCTAAATAATACCACAAGTATTGAGTACAACACCTTGCCTTGACACTGTCTTTCTGAGATGTGCCACTGAGCATCTGTATAATATTAGAGTTATAGAGACAAAGGCTACATTCACACCACAGCTGAATGTGGTCCAAATCCAATTTTTTATCCCCCAAATCTGAGGCAATGTTCACATGAGCTCTTAAATGTCCCCCACATTAGACATTGTTAGTCTGAACAGGTGATATTTCTAAACTGACCTGCATACATAAAACATTAATCTAGCATGTTAATCAGAGTTAAGGAAATGTATTGAGCTTGATTGTATTGAACCTGATGTTTAGTGACATTCTAGGGACTCGTTATCTTCTACACACTTTAAGCATGCAATGACAATGAATATTGAGTTAGTATGACCTAAAAACCGCATTCATTCAGTCATAACCTGTTTAAAATCAGATGCATATTTATTTCCACATATGAAAATCTAAATATATTCAATCTAAAAATTGAAAATCTAATATTGCCTTACTGTCCATGTCAAAACATAGAAGAACAGAGATATGTATACAAGTAGATGAGATGCTGTATGTACTTCAGTACCTGGTATAGTGAGCGGACGCTGGGCTGGAACACCATATTTGTGTTGATAAGGAAGGAGCGCAGCAGGGGCTGAGGGTAAGCAGCTAACTGAGCCAGGATGCCAGTCAGAAGCAAGTTCACATGGAGAGAGTTACTCGGCAAGTTTTCTAGACGAGACAGCAGTACACTCACAAACGGCCCTAAATGAGACAAGAGTGAAACTCAAATAAATGAGCCGGATCACCACAAACCAAAATATCATTCAACTGAAGCAAACACTATATAATTCCAAAACTCTGCATAGTAGTTCATGGAGGCCAGAACTGAGGTCACACTTCATGAGATACTCAACTTGACTTCTAGTAAAAATAATAAAATCAACAACATCAGCTGTGATCTTTCAAAATCATACTTTGATTTATTTGCCATTCAAATGTAAAATGATTGCGTAAATGTTGTCTAGATGCCACTTGTTGAGTTAAACAGTTGAAATTATTGCATACTGTTTTACAGAATTTTTCAAAATAAGCAGACAATATACAATGTACTGTGCAGTATGCTAGTATTCCGTGTCTAATACAACACTTGATTAGCTGGTTCAGTTGTGTTTGATTTGGGCATAGAACAAAACAATTGACCCTGGCTGTATCCGAAATCACCCCGTAAGCCCTCATTAACTATTCCCTATATTAGTCCACTGAATGAGTGAATGAAAACAAGTGAGCAAATTTAGACACTGAGTGTGCGCTGAACGTGCTGTGGACGACATCTTGTGAGACAGTCTGAATGTACATCAGTTATTGAGGTGCATTATGGAATTGAATAAGTGCACTCGATAATGTCCACTACAGTTTTGGACACCACTACAAATGGTCGTCACCTCAAATAGTGCAATACCGAAGTGTATAGTGGGGCAATTTCGAACACAGCCACTGTGATGAAACAAAGTGTAAGAAAAACAATGAAAAAGAAATCCAAGGATTTGGCAAAATATCAAAGTATGTTTTCTGACCTGTAAAAGGCGCAGCATGACCCTTGCTCCCACTGCGAGGTTTGGTCCCAAAAGGAGACAGCAACTTTTCTGCCTCTGGTGTCTCTGGTGAGAAAGAGTTAAAGTCCATCTCATCTTCCTCATCATTAAGGAGGTCTGTAGGACTCTTGAGTTCACAGTCTGCTTTTGCTGGACTACTAGGTTGTGCACCCAGAGTTCTAATCAGTTCCTCATACTGGGCCATGAGGTCCCCCCCTTCTGGACCCAGTGACTTGTGGTCTGATTGTGACCCTCTCTTTTGACTGTCTATTTCATCTACTGGGGAGCTCAAGCCATTGCTCATTGCAGATTCTGAATTTGTAGTCTTTTGATCAGTTCCATCTAACACCTCCTGCTCTGCTGGTTCAGTAGGTCTGGATGAGACATGATGGTTGTTACCAGAGTCAAGGGCATCCTTCTGAGCTACCAGGTCATAGACCATAACATCATTCTGGAACTCAGACTCTTCAATGTAAGAGCCCTTCACAATCATAATAGCCGTTCTCCTTAGTTCTTGAATGTGCTTTGGGGGTTCTTCCGGGATGGGACGAGTCTCCTGATCTTCCTCTGGCTGCAATTGTGTTGGACAAGCATCATAACTATCATCCCACTCCAGCTCCAGCAATCCAGGAGTAGCCGTGAGATCTTTGAGGGGTGGACCTGAGCTATGCATCTGATTTGGGGTTTTCCTGCTGGTAACTGGTGGTCGAGTCTTACCTGCTTCTTCCAAGGTACTACGCTGGTATTCTTCTGGAGGAGGGTTCTCACCGTCGTATGGGGCGGACCACACTTGGCACGCTCGCATACAGTGACTGATGCTGTTTTGTGCATCGCACAAGTAGTGCAGGTAACTGACATCCAGGTAGATCTCTGAGCCAATGACACAAGAGTTACCACAGTCGTCCTCCTCTGATAGGACCTCCTTTGATTCTAGAGGAAGATATACAAGCAATATTAAAACTGTTGTTGACACACATCTCATTACATTTCATGACCTCTTTTTTTACAAATACTGATCCTAACAAAAGTAGTGCTCTGGAATTTGTATCAGCTTGTAAATGCTTTAATAACAGGCACAGCCATAAGCGGATTATATAGTCTGGAATGAAGAAATGAAGTTGATGCAGTGAAGCATGTTGCAGATTTAATCCATAAGACGGAAGTCACTGAGACATGAATGGCGTTTCAGTCTACAAACAGCTCACAGAGCAACTGGAGTCCAGTAATCTGAACCAATTTTGACCAAGTTAGTCAACAAATTTTCAGCGCATAATTTTGTAAAGACCAACATAAAAAGATGCATGAAATCATGTTGCCTCACTTTTGACATTTAAACATGGAAATACTTTGAAAAAAACACCTTTAACAATGGCCAATTCTAAGGCTATGCATTAATATAGGACAGGAGTGTCCACTTCTTGCGCCTGGAGGACCAATGCCATGGACAGTTCAGCTCCAACTTGTCCAAACACACCTGCCTGGAAGTTTCTAGTCATCCTGAAGATTTAAATTAATTTATTAGCTGATTCAGGTGTGTTAAATTGGGGTTGAAGCTAGGGACAGTGGCCCCCCAGGAGCAAGATTGGACCATGAACTAGGTCCTTATAAGATTTTAAATGTTTTGTTGTTACTATTACACATTATGCACACTGCAACCTCAAATGACATAAAATGACAAAAGGTTCCACAGGACGTAATGAAACTACATTATACCTATTGTTCCTGTATGGGAGTCATCAGTGACTTTTGACCACAGGATGGAGTCCAGTTGTCTAAGGGGAGGGGGGATGATCTCTGGAGAGCAACAGGAGGGTGTAAGGGCTAGAAACTTGGCAGCTGATACGGAGTAACAGTCTCTTTCTCTCAGGACTCTACGCTGACTCAACATCATATGGTTACAGGGGATCAGGTACCTATGGAGGGGGAGGAGAAAGACTACTTATAGTGCCACAATAAATGCACGTTAGGAAGCTAAAAACAAAAGAAAAAGTGATTAACATGTCACAGTGAACTACTGATACTGTGAGACTACAGTTTACAGAACACCAACACGAGACTATGGCTACGCTCACACTGCAGCCTTTGAGAATATTTAAAATACATATGATGCAAATCTTGTCAGAAATAGAACAAATGAGTAAATAAGCATGAAGGGTCTGCAGAAGTATACTCACTTGAAAATCAACTGGAGCATTACATCCTCACAATATAAGCCAATGAGAGTGCGGAACAGAGCCAGAGATACAGTGCCAAGCTGGAACAAAAGCACAGCCTATAAAAACACACCACTTCAAAAAAAAATAGCTTAATGAAGACACTACATGTTTAAGAACAATAAATCTAATTGATGTAAAACATTATTTCTTATTAATCTTGGATAAAACCAAGTTGACTTTATCGTGGATAACAGGATGCTTGAGGCTCAGTAATGTAGGGCGTTTTGTTTGAATACACATGCTGTGAAAACTAATATTTGACTTCAAATATTAGTCTCATGTATTAGAAAGAGTCTGCAATTGGAAAACCTTGACCTTCATTCTTCTACCCAATCTACCAACCACTTCTGACAGGGATTCATCATTCATTCATTGATCCTTATACAACCTTCTAGGGTCATAGGCTGGAACCTATCTCAGTTTCTTAGGCCAGAGGCAGGGGAAAGCACCCTGCACAGATGGTCAGTCCATCACAGGGCTCTCACATACACACAATCTCACACAGGCAATTTTTACTCCTAACTTGCATGTCTTTGGACTGTGGGGGAAACAGGAGTACCCGGAGAAAACCCATGCTGATGCGAGGAGAACGTGCATACCCCACACAGGAAGGACTCCTGGCTCAGCCGGGGCTCGAACCAGGGGCCTTCTTGCTGTGGGGCCAAAAATCATCAATTAGTCACCTTCATGTCATTAGACTTTTTCATCTTCAAAACCAAAATTTATTTATTGAACTAGGGATGCACTGAATTTACCAAAATTATTCAAAAATTGCACTTTATGTGTTCGGCCGAATAAGTGAAAAGACCCAATACATTTTACAGAACAAGGACATTTTTGATGACGCAACCAAATATAGCAACCAGTGCGTGTGAGAGAGAGGTGCGCACGCTTCTAAATGCAGCAAACATGTCGGAAGTGTGGAAGCATTAAAGTGTCAGAGAAAGATGCGAAAATGGCCGTTAGCGGACACTGTTCTGCTGAATTGTCTAAGCACCCTCAAATGCAAACAAGAGTACCCTCAGTTGATACTGTAATAATATATTGGCAAATGCTCCAGTGCATATTTCTGTCTATAGAACGTCAAATGTATCCATTTACAACGTGTTTCTGCAGCGGTGACATAGTTGTTGATATCTTGTCAGCAATGGCCAATGTGTTTAAAGTTAGTCAGACTCCACTCACTGCTCAAACCGCCATAGTCTTTATTCAGTGCCGAGTTATACAGGCTCGCAAAACCTCTCATGAACAAATAAACAAAGTGTAGACACGAATCAATGCAAGTAAGATATTTATTGTGCATTGTTAGCAGCTTCATTGAACTTTGTACTTTGTGAGATCACGATGAACTGACAGCGACAGCGTTTAGTGATCATAAATGGAGTGGTCTTGGCTCGCTTTCGAGTCCACAGTCTATATAATCCATTGAATAAAACTATTGTTTTTCATGTTGCAAAAATGATTAATGGCCAATTGCATGCTGCAAAGTTTCGGAAGTGACATAGTAAAGCATTAAAGCAATGTAAAAGGCAGACTAATAAATTCATAGAAAAATATTCATTGCAAAATATTTTTGAAATTCTAAATAATCTTAAATGTCTCCCTGTACACACACTGCTGTGGTGGAGCCGTTGCTTAGCCTACATCTGCACTTAAATAGAGCACCCTCAGTGATTTGATTATGATACCTGTAGGCATAATAGGCCAAAGATAAGATAAGATGGGCAAATAAAAATATTTTTATTTTACTTTTTTTTTTTAAAGTTATATTGTGCTTTGTTTGTATAATGTCTGCTGGAATGCTAAAAAAATTTCAGTGTTAAATATATATTTTAAATTGTAGTTTTGTAATTTATTTTTCTTTTAAAAGCAAGACAAAATAGTAAAAAGCTAATTTTTACTATTTAATTTATGCAATGGTAAAAAAAAATAGGCAAAATAAATGAAAATAAAAATAAAATGATATATATTAATTATATTATAATATAATAATATAATATAATATAATATAATATAATATAATATAATATAATATAATATAATATAATATAATATAATATAATATAATATAATATAATATAATATAATATAATATAATATAATATATATATATATATATTATATTATATTATCTCGACAAACCGCGTTTGGTATTCAGCTTCGGCCAAGTGTTATATTATTATTCGGCTTCGGCCAACAATTTTCATTTCGGTGCATCCCTATATTGAACCAATGAAAGAATCAATGAGCGTGAGAACCAATGAGGTTTGTTCTTGTGTGTCACACAAGCATTTTTGAGCTTCAGCAGTAACTGATGAGATTTGTTCTCAAGTCATGCAATTACGGTACATGTCATTTAGCTATTTGATGTGCTTTTATGCATGTGCATTGTTCAATTCGTACTTAAATCTGAAGAGACACAATTAATTAATATAATAAACAGAAGACTTTGATTAAACAGCTTGATTCATATGGATCACTTTTATTATGTCTATGAACCCTTTGAAACTTGAACATTTTGGTGGAATGATATTTTAATGGCGGAAAAGATATCTCTCAGGTTTTATTAAAAATATCTTAATTTCAGTTTCAAAGATGAACAAAAGTCTTTTGGGTTTGGAATAACATGAGTGTGTAATTGATAAAACTTTTATTTTTGGGTGAACTAAGCCCTCACCCTTTATTTAAAGTATAGCAATACAGTAGTGTTACAGTAGTTGCCCATTCTCAAGTATATACTGTTTTCATTTAATGTAAATGGCTGATATACAAGATACAATTGTGGTTACCTGAAAGGGAGTATTAATGCGGCTGACTAGCGTGTCCAATATATGTACACTGTCATGGCGATGGAGCAGGATGAAGCGGAGGAAGGTGTGCAGTAATGCAGGTTCAGAAACACTGCGTATGAACAGGTCCAGGTATGCTGTTGTGGTCATCACCTCTTCAAGTGTCAGCTACAGAAGATTAGATTGCTTGAAACAAAACTTATTTATATCAGCTGTCAAATCTAGAAAAAACAAATGGCTCATGCACCACTAACCTTGTGTAATGCCGGTGCTAGAACAGGTACCAGAAAACCATTATGGATGTAGCCAACCAGCTGGTTTCTAATGGAAGCATGGGCCACCTGCAAACAAAGCAAGGCTAAAATGAGATCCATTCACACTCTATAAATGTTTTTTCTTCCTTTATTCTGCTTGGCACATAAAGATAAGGGACCAACAATAATGTTTATTTAAAAGCTCAACCTTTGTCTCCCGACATAAACTTCCTCTGCACATTTAGCAAACATTCTTTCTGAAGTCTTGTGTCTGATTGTAAATTGATTATACAGCTATAGACCAGGGGTGTCCAGTGCTGTTTCTGTAGGGCCATCTTCAAGCAAAGTTTAGCTCTAGCCTAATTAAACACACCAGTTGAATAAGGACTACAGGATCACTAGAATCTTCCAGGAAGGTGTGCTGGAGCTAAACTCAGCAGGAAATGAACCAGGAGCAAGACTGGATACCTCTGCTATGGACAAAACTCAGTAGTGCAGTAGAAATTAAGTAGCTCTAGCACAAACCTGTATGACAGCGTTGCAGAACTCCAGGGAGTTAAGAAACTGCACAAGTGCGGGCAGTTGCTGCCAGTCTTCACGGTGCAAACAGTGCCACTCCTCACTTGGTACATCTAACTTGGTAGGCAAAGACGAGTAAAGCCCACTCAAACCTGTAGCCAAAACCTTTAAAATCAAAACAAATGACATGTGTTACTCCATTTCATTCATCTGCAAACATAAAAATCACCTGGGTTGATCAACACTGCTGCTTTAGTGGATGCCAGATTTATAATGTATGAATATTGAGTAAATTTAATAGCCAAATCGTTCAAAATACAACATGTGAACATTTGAAGAAAGACGATCATTATGTAATAGCACAACAATCTTTAGTTACATGCTTTCTGGCTTCATTCACTCGCAGATGCATGTGAGGTCACAAAGGGCTGAGAGTGCATATCTGCTGCCAGACTCTATTGAGGTTGAGGGTGATGTCATTTTAGTAAGAAGGGTACTCATCCATGGTGTAACTGATTATGCAATTATCTCTAATGACTTTACATAAGCACATACTGTGCTGCTGGATGCCCTGACAGGGCCCACGGTGGCAGATATTCGAAAGGAATTTTTTAATAATATTCAGAAACAAATCCAGGCATTCACTAAAGATTTAACCAGTTTGACCATCCTGTTGGCTTCATTGACTGGATTTCATTGTGATTTCATAAACAGCCAGATAAAATGACTCAAAAGCGTTATTCATGCTCAGGCCAAGTTATAATGAGCATATTTGCTAGTTCATATAATGATGATGATGATAATGATGATGATGAGGACACATACAGTATGTGTACATTCAGCTCCAGTTTTGTTTGTTTTTATTTTGTTCTGTTACGTTTAACATTACTTAGCCCACGTTAATGAGCTGTCTTATGGATGAAAAGTTTGAAAAGTGAATTTAGGCATCTCAACATGCATACTCACTTTGTAATTTACTGAAGAAATTTAAAATTTAACATTGTTATTATATGTTTTTAAAGATTATTTTGTGTGAGCACAAAATTACAGCAAAAGCAATCTAAATGTAAAAACAGGGCAAATGTGCATACACAATTTAATATCCAATAAAAACAAACAAATAAAATAAATAAATAAATAAACGGTTCCGCAATATTATGTATCTTGGGCTATGTTCAGTTCACACTGTCAGTCCAAATCTGATTATTTGTGTTGTGTATCTCTAAATGATTGACTGTCACGATTACAAAATTTGGGTGACGATAAATGGTCTAAGAAATAACTGTGATTATGATGAATATTAGTCTATTTTATGGCTTTGACAAATAATTGTCTTTGTTTTTTAGGGCTTTGACGATTATGATGATGAATTTTCTGTTTTAGGGCTGTGTCATACTTTTTTTGTGCACTTTGTTCATTAAATAATTGTCACAAATTATTGTAATTAATGTAATACTTTGTAAGTTCTCACTTTGCAGTAGAAGCTTAATACAGTTAAAACCTTTAAATAAAAGTTATTCATTCAAATCTGTAAATAAAAAAAAATATGCCAATCACAGAAAAATACATAAATGTAATATAATATATGTAATACAATAATATAATATAAATGTAATAACTTTGCTTTTCATTCATTACTTAAAGCCTACTTTAAGTACTTTACTTCAGTACCACAGCAAACACTACTAGCCTAGCATTAAATAATTAAACATTATTCCAAGTGAACAGTCAGTAATAAAATATAAACAAATAGAAAAGTTACAAGCATAGATAATTAAATATGTGACCCTGGACCACAAAAACAGTCATTTTGAACATTTTTTGAAATTTAGATTTCCATTGATGTATGGTTTGTTAGGATATGACAATATTTGGCCGAGATACAGCTATTTGAAAATCTGGAATCTGAGGGTACAAAAATATCAAAATATTGAGAAAAATCGCCTTTAAAGTTGTCCAAATGAAGTCCTTAGCAATGCATATTACTACTAATAATAAATGTTTGATATATTTACAGTAGGAAATTTACAAAATATCTTCATGGAACAAGATCTTTACTTAATATCCTAATGATTTTTGGCATAAAAGATCAAATCAATCATTTTGACCCATACAATGTATTGTTGGCTATTGCCACAAATATACCCGTGTGACTTATGACTGGTTTTGTGGTCCAGGATCACATATAGATTAATCTTTGTTAAAGCTGTGTTTTGTTGTTTGATTAACATTAATGACATAGACATTTGGATTCCAATTGGATATACACAAAATAGGATTTGGACTGACAGTATGAACAAGGCTTTAATTGGGACATTGGGATTCAATACAGTATTTTGAACAGGTGAAATGGGAATGCAAGCCAAATGGAAATTCCTTTTTTATGCACCAAGGTCCCTAAAGACTATTTAATTAAATGGTAATTTAGGCAATGCACAGCATTAAATAAAGTAAGCCCAGCAGAGCAAGTAACTTTGATTCTGCCCAGAAGTGCTCACGATTATCCAAGTAGCTTAAAGAGAGAGAGAAAGACTAGAGGAAGACCTACAATAATAGACTCATACCGGACAGAAATAGGTGTTCTCTGCGATGTGTTTGGCCACAACATGGTTCTCAGCAGAGAGAGCCATGATAAGCAGAAGCGCATCCCTGGCCTGCTGTCCGACTGACCCTTCCCTGTGTATGAAAGGGATGAGTAAGGAGAAGATGAGGAAATTAGCAGCTCCTTGGTCCTCGCTTGTATGGAAAAACAGCTCCAGGACCGATGGGTCTTTAGCCAGGACACAGCACAGCTGGTTCAGGAGCAGTACAAGTTCTGTCTCCACAGTGGAAGAGCGTGGACCCGACGGGGAGTCAGAGCAGGACGATAGGAGCATCATCAAGGGCTTCAGTACAGGTTTATGATGAAGTAATGGCTGCCTGGCTTGTCCGATCAGCATCTCATACATCTTCAGTTGCTCTATTTTCATATCATCTGTGAATTCTCGCCTCAGGCTCCAGATAAAAAGTCTCTCTAACACGTTCTCCATCACCACAAACTCCAGGATGGGCCCCATGGCTCCATTTTGACCACACTCCTCTTCCATGAGGAGGAAGAGCATGTGCTCTACATAGTTCTGCACAGCGCTGGCCTCATCGCCAGGGATTGAACCAAAACGGAAGCTGCCAGGTCCTCCACCCCCACCAAGACCGTGACCTCCACCCAAGCCACCAACATTACTGCGCAGCGGGTCATGCTTCTCTAGTATCTTCACCACCTGGAAAAATGTCAAGAGATCAGAGGTCGTTCAAGCTGGAGAGAACAGTCAAGTTCATAGTTGTTATTATAGTTAATAGTTATTATTAAAATGGAATATTTATGCTTATTAAATCAGAAGTAGTGAAAGCTGCTAATCCTAATCAACTGAAACAATGAGCCCTCTGTCTTTGTGCTTATCTATTACCATTGCAACAAAACACCCAGTCAGGTGTGTCAGACTGAGATTTAGTTATTTACAGAGCAAAAGAACAACCTGAAGGCTGCAGGAAGAGGAAGTGCAAGCAAGGGCAAAAGGGCTCTTAACAAAGTGTATCACTCAATGCAAAGTAAGCAGGAAGAGGTGAAAGAGTGAAATTGTTAACTAATGCAACTGAGTACTAAAATATTCAAATGATTTGATATGTCGTTAACAATCATACTAGCTTGCTTTCAGAACCACCCTAGTTTCTGTCTTTATAGTTTCTCTAATGGCCTGATCTTGTCTTCTGTACCCAAACAATGCCTCCTATGTTCTGGAGCATTCTGCTGAATCAACAGGAGAGGTCAGGAGCCTTATTCACAGTGTAGCATCACAACAGGATAGCCTGTTCTAAGACCAGTCTAATCCAGTTAAATGTACTTATTTTAAATCGTCAAAAATGTAATATTTCATTATATACAAAATAATACCATTTAAATTTAAATATTTTATTTTTAAATTTTATTTGATTTTATCATGATGCTGCAAAACTCATAAAAAGTACTCTAAATAAGAAAATAACATATAATACTTATATAATATATGGTTTGAACACTTTTCAACAAACAATTTATTTGTATAAAAGATTTCCATATATGCTGTATATACACACACAATTCATCTAATTATACACAAAAACAAAAGCAGCAAGCAGGTTGTATAGCAGGTAGTAATGGTTATGCCAGTTATATATTACATTGTAAAAGAATCTCCCCAATATAAAAAAATTTACACTTTCTTCAGAGTTCCTTAGCATAGTATTTTAAGAAGATATGTCACTCTCATATGGAGGTCACAATGACTTTTTATTTTGCCAACACCATGTGTACACAACACAGAAGAGAAATAGAATTGCATAGTTGAAGAGAGTGTTGTTTATATTTACGAAGAGCACATGGGGAAAAAGATAATGCATACCTGCGCCCAGTGGTTTTTGAAAACGATCATGCATGTTTCAGGGTCCACTCCTTTCAGGACCAGTGACTGGGCACCTTGGTTCCCATCTACAAGCATGGATGTCATTGTTGTGCCCTCACAGCAGGACTAAACCACCATGTTCAGGTTGAAGGGTAGAGCTGATGCCAAATTTTAACTTAATGTGGACAACTGCATGGTAGCATTAGACACCGATTACCTGCAGATGAAAAATCACAGAAAAGCCTGATTAAAAATGTATTAAAAAAAGTGAACCGTATAAATAAATCTGAAATTGAAAAAACAAAACATCAAATAAATA
The DNA here is from genome assembly GCF_949357685.1 of Gobio gobio. Taxonomy (NCBI): domain Eukaryota; kingdom Metazoa; phylum Chordata; class Actinopteri; order Cypriniformes; family Gobionidae; genus Gobio; species Gobio gobio. The sequence goes on along the minus strand of NC_137099.1, from coordinate 26,589,083 downwards.
ATACATATTTAATAAATATTTATATATTTATTATTTCATATTTTTTAAAATAAATAAATAAATAAAAATAAAAAATTAATTAAATAATTTGAAAAAAATTAAATTAAAATAATAAATTAAATTAAATAAATAAAATCTTTAATTAGAGTCTTGGTGGGATGAAGTACTGGCACAGCACAAACCAAACACTAATAGTAACATCAGAGAACCATTAGGTTGCGGTCTGTTTTAAATGTGCATTGCTTTCAGAAGATGTCTTGGCAACAGCATTGTGTCATCTTTAGAAAACCAAAGCCTTCCAAGTGGGATTTGCTGGGATATATGTGCTGCATAAACAAAAGAGCGACTTCTTTATGCTGCCATAACTTATAGATGCTAATTACAGCATGTGGATGTGAGCTTTGTGTGTTATGCAATATCATACATGTTACAGCTTATGTAATGCTTCCTAAAAAACTGCATAGCTTTCTCTCTACTGTATATGCCAAGCTATTTTTATCAAATCAATAAGCAGACCCACAGCCGTAAGCATTTAGATAACAGCTATTGGCTTAAACCAAATGCATGTGCAAGTACCAGTGATTATAGATGGACACAAAGATAATCTTTGTCTCTAGTCAAAAATGCATGTGGGGAGTATTATCTATAGATTTATAGTGTGTGTGTGTGTGTGTGTGTGTGTGTGTGTGTGTGTGTGTGTGTGTGTGTGTGTGTGTGTGTGTGTGTGTGTGTGTGTGTGTGTGTGTGTGTGTGTGTGTGTGTGTGTGTGTGTGTGTGTGTGTGTGTGAAAAAGAATAGGAAAGCAAAGGCATAAACAATAGCATTCTTCACAATCCATGTTTTCTGGAGATCTTTCCATCTAAAGAAAGATCCCACCTCCAGGAATGCAGTGTAAAATCCTTAAAGGGGTGGTAAACCACGATTTCACTATTCTAACTTTAGCTAACGTGTAATGTTGCTGCTTGAGCATAAACAACATCTGCAAAGTTACAACGTTCAAAGTTTAAAGCAAAGGGAGATATTTACTTTTAAAGAAATCAGTTTCTAAGAACTACAGCAAACGGCCAGTAGGCGACTACACACATTCCTCCAGGGTTGGTGACATCAACAGGCTCAATATTTACATAAACCCCTCCTCCGAGAATATTAAATAAGGGGGGGGTGAGGCCATTTTGTATCGCGGCGCTGTTGTGGTATAGTTAGGCTGGAGTGTTGTTGCCGCGATGCAGAGGAAACGCTGTTATTTTCATCCGGATTGCAGGTCTGGGGTACTTGCTCTGTTCAGCCTTCCTTGGGACGGGGGTGCGTTGCAGAGCGTTTAACATACAGCATGTTATATGCACGTGTGTTTGAGTCAGCGGGGAATCAGGCGCGCGCAGGGCTCCCTGCATCCACCGTCTTCGCGATTTCAATACCAGATTTGCACAACGTCAGCTGCATGAAAAAAACACTGCCGGTGCGTGGATGCACGACGCGCGCGCTGCACATTTCACGGAGGACAACACAAACTTCCACAAACTTCGCAAGTTCAATACAGGATATGCACAACGGCTTGTCCTGAAAGCTGGATTTACAAACAGAAGCTGTTTACGGGCCACAACCTGTAAGTCTGATTTATTTTTCATCGATGTGTTTTCCTGTAATAGGTTGTAGCAAGGAAGTAAACAGATGACAACGCTGTTCTGCAAACCAGTCTGTTAAATACTCATTCATACTTAACGTTATCCGACGAACACCTAACGTTGCAAACATTAACGTTAAAATCTCAACAGCGAACTTGGCATTAGTGTAAATGATTCTTTGATTAGAGCTTTTATGTATTGTTTATCTACAGGCTTGCTAAACATGCTTCTGTGTGTGATTTGGCTAACTTACTAGTTAAAGCCAGTGCTTAGTGTTCGTTTTGGGTTAACGTTAGTTCTTGCGACAGATATTTGGCTATAATCGTTCTAAAAATACAAAAGTTAAAGTGCCATTCAGTAGCGATCATTATAGATCCGCAGTCTTTACTCTTGAGGACTGAACAGGTTCTGCTCGATCATCTTCACTCAAATGTTCTGGGTCTGATTCGAGCTCATATGGTTTTATTGACGCCGTTGTTTCTAATACTGAACAGCCTCCGGTAAGGGGCGTGACGTTTCCGACGTGCACTGCGGTTAGCGAATCACAACACACTGGGCCAGCTAACCAATCTGAGCCCACTGCGTATTTTTGAGGGACTGGCTTCATACAACCCGGAAAGCATCAGACCGTTTTACAAGGAGGGACAGAGCAGTGTAGAATAAAGGTCAAATATATGAAAAATAAGGCAATTTTTTTTTAAACGAAGCATAAACACATGTTACAGTGCACCCCACAAACACAGCCAAGCCTTCAAAAGAATGTGTTTTACCACCCCTTTAAAAAATAAAGTTATTCTCTCAAGCTTCATGAGATGCATGCTGGGATGCTGTTTAAACTTTGAACCATTTTTTATGTTTTTTCCTTTAGATAGATAAATAAATAAGTGATGATGAAATGCTAAATACAACACTACAATACTAAATGAAACACTATATGAAAAACATAATATGCATATTTTATTCTCATTATTCTTCTTAATAACAATTGTCAAACTGAACAGCCTGTAGATTCAAGTTTAAGAAGTGTTCTCCATCTCAGCATCAGCATGTGTAAACCCAGGGCCTAAAACTACATTTTTGCCACGCCTGTCAATGGCTGGTGGTGACTTAAGAAAATTTACCAGCCATAAATATTTTTTACTGGCCATGAAAGTCTAAAAACAGACAGTAATGACACCAACATTTTAGATGCCAGTGAAAACTCACAATTTTCAGGTACAGAAATTGTATAAAGTAATCAAATGTAAAATAACACCGGCTGCATAGTCTTCACTATATAAATTAAACATAGATGAATCCTTATTAAAGTTGAAAAAAGTTATTCAGATTTTCTCTTTGTCTTTTGTTGTTTTATAAAACATTAATGACACAGACAGCAGCAAGACTAAGACCTGCACGGATCCAATATACTGATACTGTAAACATGCATTTTATTTACGTTCTTAAGACATAACGACAAGGAGTGTTTATGTGTGAATTTGTCCTTTTAAGTGCAGAAGATGTGAAAGAGACCTCAATTCAGTATTCGTATGCTGTCTGAAACACGGCTTTCTTGGGGTGCTTCGAATATTAGCGCACAGAAAACTTCCAACAGCGTGCAAGTAAACAAGGGTGTCTTCTTGTTCTTGAATATTTAAAGTGGCAAGGCTTAAACTTTCGTGACAATGCAGAACTGTCCTGTCAACTGTTCCAAGCATCGTTCACGTTTGTTCACGTTCATGTTCTCACAACATTTAATTGTTAGAATTCATAAAAATGTTGCCGGCCAACTGGCGACTGAGCCCATTTCATATACTCGTCAATGGCGATTTTTTTCCTCTCACATTTGGCACTTTTTAATTTTGGGCCCTGTGTACACCTCTCCAAGCAGGACCCTAAATGAGTGCATCACACACCACAACTGAATCTTTACACTAACCAGCCAATCAGTAGGCAGAAACCATTACCCATCATTGATTAGAACCAATCAGTGCAGAAAGCTCAATCTAAAACATTAGGCAGAGATGCATATTTTTGGTTACACATGTGGCTGTCCACTCTCACTATTACACAAAAATCCAGAGGGGAGACAGTCAGAATGGATTTTGAATTTCCACCTACCTCAGTCAGGCTACTGCTGAAAGCTGCTGTTGGGGACAACGAATTTTGTAAGGCATAACACATCCACATCTTCAGAGTGTTCAGGAGCTCTTCTGAGACATGTAGACTGAGATCTAGTCAAAGGGGGCTCTGAAAAGATGAAAAAAATGGGAAGAACTGCTTAGCCGTGCTTGTGAGAGCAGCATGAGTGAGACAAGCGGGGCCAGGAAATGGCTAGATGGATCAGACCAGTGACAAAGAGCTTTAGAACGGTAGGCTACAGCAGAAGAGCGGGAATGAGAATGAGGAAGACACAAGAAGAGGAGGTGGGAATTCAGAAATGCAGAGAGGGGGAGAGAGGGATAGAGGGAACTAGTGTCTGTGAAAACCTCCAAAGTGCAACTGCATAAAATCTAAAATAAAGTTACTCTTAAATACCATTCAATAAATGGACAGACACAAACAGCATGAAAATACTGATCCCATGAGCCACTGCAGCTTTAGGGGATATGGTTAAACTGCTGGGAATTATTTTTCCCTTCCTTTGTAAGGAGGACCAGCCCTGCCAAAAAAAATCCAGTGTCCTATAGGATTTCAAGTCATACAGTATATGACTAGAGCACTAAATCAGAATATTAGACTTTATTCTAATGGATCAAGTGCACTAAAGACTGTGGCCCTCTGATGTTTAGAAATGGCTGCGGATTTTTTTTTCCATCACCGGAATAAATGAAATCTGATTTAATCAAATTTGGTCAGTCTAATCAAAAGGCCTTGGCTATGCTAAATTGTGATGCTTTTGATTTTTTGTTGAACAGCGGGTCATTGGAGACAAAAGATTTATTTTGCTTCATGGCAAAACAAACATAAATGTCCTATTTGCCCCAAACTCCTTTCTTTAAATTCCTGGCCTGAAAACGTCCACATGCCAGTTTACATTATAGTCATAACCAATATTCATTATAGTCATATTTGCAACAGGAACTGACACATTTTACACTGCGTTTAATAGCAGTGCTTCCCAATCGTCACAAGATCAACCACACTACTGCACATTTTACATGTCTCCCTAATCACACACCTGATTTTACTCAATGAGCTGTTAGTAAAGACTCCAAAGACTGCATCCGAATACTGGAAAATGCTGCCTTCGGAGGACAAATTTCAGGGTTGGAAGACATTAAGGCACGTCCGAATCGAATGTTAACTTCACTTCCTGCCTCCCTAGAGACCTTCATCTGATTGATTTTTTAAGGCAGCTTAGATGTATCCTTCACTGCCTTTTATATCCCATTCGTTCCATTCTGTGACAGTTGAGCTAGAAAAAGAAAGATGGTGTCTAAAAGTTGCGGTTGTCAGTTAGTGTGTAAATGTATGTTTTTGACCAACGTTTTCCACTTCTGATGTCATTTCTATAGCGAGCAAATTCCATTTAGTTTAGTTCTCACCAAAGCTCACTTTATTTTGCTGTAGATCATTAAACTGTTACGCTGCCTCAGAAGTCTATCCGAAAACAGTTTTGTGAGGTGCCTTTGTGCACTTACGCTGCCTTACAAGGCATTGCCTGATAACAAGTCAGCTGCCTAGGTTTTTGGATGCAGCCTCGGTCAGACTGTCAGTCCAAATCCGATTTTTGTGCTCATTCGATTGAAATCCAAATGACGCCTTGTCCACACTAATACATTTTCGTTTGAAAACGCATATTTTTCTCTCCGTTTTGACCTTCCATCCACACTAGGACAGCGTTTTTTATTAACAAAAACGCTCTACAAAGTGGATACATTTGAAAACGCAGTTTTCGCGTTGTAGTGTGGACTGTGAAAACAAGGGTATTTGAAAATGATGATGCATGTTTGGTCATGTGACGCTTATTGAACAGAAAGATATCTATTTTTAAACTGGTAATGTGCCTGTTATGTGCTATTCACTTTCACACTGTTGCCAAGATGTTACTTTGTACTCTGCATATCACAGTCCTGTAAAGATTACAGAAAAACTTACACGCAAGTGCTGTCCTGTGGCAAAACATAAGAGCACTTTGCGTTTTAGACCAAACATATAATGGTGTTTAGTTTGACCTGCACGCATCAGTAAATGGTGAGATATTTTGCGGAATAAAATTGTGTGATAACTTTATTATTTCTGTTCCGTCTGTATCATCTCAGTGAGCTTTTATGAGTTTTTACGCATGTGCAGTAAGGTGAATTTAGTGTTTTCCAACATTTCAGTTTGGACAAGAAACTTTTGGAAAATGCTTGAAAACACTATTGTGGACGGAGAGCATTTTGAAACCAAAATGCAGATTTCAAATGTATCCGAATTAAGGTAGACGTAGCCTCAGATTTAGTGAGAGATTTACAAATCCATTTCACGCTACATTCATGTGGTTTGAAATCCTATTTAAATCGCATTTCTGATGAATCAGAGCAGACTGTGCTTTTCGGAGGGCGGACTTTAAAGACACAGAAAACCGAAACTAAAACAGAGGGTTCAGACAGAGGGTGAAAACAGGCGCTTCAACAATGTAAATTATAGGAAAAATTTGTTTTTTGAACATTAAATTATGTAAACACATTCTAGTAGACCCCTTAAACAAAATTATGAACCTGTAAATTAGAATAATAGGAGCCCTTTAAAATAAAAGAATAAAATGGATAGCAAACCAAACAAATATTTTTCACATCTTCTTAATGTGAAAAATATCAACCTCATCTTGTTGAGGTTATGATGCCTTGGGAAGTTTTCTTCCATGATGCTTTCATACAAAAACACGGTCCCTTAAATTGTTGATTGGGTAGCAAGACAACCATCTTCAGTTTCAGACACATACTGCAACTGTGGATCAATGCACATAGCACAAACAAAGTACCAGTGTGTGTGAGTGACAAGTAGACAAGTCCATCTACTGTTAAGCATGTGAATCTGGCTAGTGACTATTTATCTGCATTACGCCACATGCCTGACCTTTACCAAGTGATCCATTTGACTAGACACAAATCACATTCGGATATATTGTCGAAATGCTCCATGTAAATTGAGCTTCAGGTAAAACTTGCTCATGTATTGCAATAAAGGCAGCTTACTTGCAACTTCTCAAAGTAATGCCTGGACTGAAAAAAATATATATTAGAGGAGGTCCAGATGCAGTACACCCACAGGAAATGACCATGGTAAGCTGTTATCAGAAAAACGTGACCCAAATTGCACATACACTCATTTATCAGTGTGAGAGAGGGGTGGACAGAGAAAACCTCTGGAGAGGAAACTACACTGGATTCTTGATCTTGTTCTACTTCTTCAAAGAGATCAGAGGAGATACTGGGACAAAACTGGGACAGAGGAACTCTACAGATATTAGGAAATGACTTTCCTGACTGAGCAGCACAGATGTCTAATCTTAGTAATGATCTAGCATGTGGGTGTATGAAAATGAAGATGAAGTCACTCATGTTGAGCACACCGGATCTGTGTTTACCTCAGATTAACAGCACTTATCCAGTTAAGGTCATTTAGTTAATTACGTTAATTTCAATACTTGAATCTACTTCCTGAGAAATTACAAACCACACAAAAGAAGATATAATTCAAAAAGACAGTAAAAGAAATGGACACAGCGACTCCATAGGCTTCGATGGGGAAAAGTGAAGTCAATTAGAAGCACTCACTTCCTGAAGGCTGAGCGTACTGCGCAGCCTCAGACTGAGCTTGACGACGTAGATGTGACGTGAGCAACCTGTCTGACAGTTGTAAGTCTCCTAGTAGTTGTGCAATGTGAAATCTGAATCACGTTGTTGAAATATTTTGTCCCGTTGCTTTTGGCTCTCTATGGGCTTCTCCCCATGCGCACGGGCGGATCTACAGGGGGGCAAGGGGGGGCAGGTGCCCCCCCACTCTAGAGCCTTGCCCCCCCAGCTGCCCCCCTAACTTTGATGATCCAAAAACTGTACTTGTAAAAACAACCCGCCAGTATCTCCAATACATTTACCAAAAGTAAACCATTTAATTTTTTATTTTAAATGTATTAAAATTAAAATACATAAAATACCCCTCCCCCCGCCCCTCAAATACTTAGCTACGTCCCTGATTCAAACGTGCAGAGTGGCGTTCGCTCAGTCTGGCTCACACACAGCGAGTCTGCTGCGGTGCGGTGGCCCTACAAACCCACTGGAGAGACTGAGCTGCCCCAGAGCCCCTGAAGGTGAAGTGAGTTTCCCCAGGTGTAGTTTAAACACACGTTTAACTTAAAATTACATCTGCAATGAATGTATTGTATGCTAAAGAGGATTCAGCATCAGCAAAAACAGCAAGTCTATTACGTTAGCCAAAATCAGCGGTTGTGATTCATAAGAGCACTCTTCCCTTTGATTAGCCTAATTTTGATGTTAGTAAAGACAAGAACAGCCTAATAAAAAATATTGTATCCATAACTGCCAACTCTCACTCATTCACCATGAGACACACGCAATTGACACTTTTCACGCTGTCACGCCACACATAGGCCTACATTTTCTCACGCACAGAAAAATCGCGAAGCAAAGAGGAGACGGAGACTGACAGACTAGACAGAGCAGGTTACTTATGATATATAAAAAATATCTCAGCTCTCAGATTCTGTCACTTTTATTACGAAATTCAAACAATAAATGCCGTTTTGGCGCTTGTAAATGTTACGTGACAGATCCCTAGCTGCACGTGGTCCGATCATCTCTACTAGCTAATAGTAAATAAGCACGAATGTACAATGTTGAAAGAAACAGTAGCCTACAACTTACCTAAATGTATATTCCTCATACATAATATCGACCAATCAATCTAACAAAGGGGTCAATAAAACAACTGGAGAACAATTATGTCACATAACATTTACCTCAAGAAAGCCATTTAATGACCATAATAGGCTATAGCACATTAGTTGGCTGGAAAAAAAGAGCTATAGAGAGTATTTTGCTAAATATGTGTAGTGTACCATATTACATATTTATTATATTTTTATTTATATAATTAAATAAAGTTGTTATTATAATAAAAAAAATGCATTATATGTAATTTGAGTTATTTTTAACCTTAAATAACACTGTCAGCTGATAGGGCTCTGTATGTTTACAGCATTAGGTGAGTTGTTTTTTCTTGAGATTAGGTACATCTTGTGTGCCTAATATTTATCCAAATGAGTCAATATTAAATCAAATCACAATAATTTAATTGAAATGAAATAACAAAAGCGTAGCTTACCAGAAATTGTACCATGTAAACACTGTAACATGTTGTCACTAAACCTAATAAAATTCAATTGTTACTAAAATGTTAGTGACAATCACAATACACTTATTGTGATGCAATTTTTTTTTTTTTTTTACATTTGATTTAGCTAAGCAGTCCTATTAAATCCAATTCCTCTCAGATATCACAGCAATGAAACCAGGTTACAACTGGGGAAATAACAAATACAATAGGATTAAGTAGTCTAAACATAACTGGTGTGTGCATGTGATAATTCTTTCTGATTTTATATTTGTTATATAGGCTACTTATTAGCTACATGGCCCTACAGTGTAATGTAATACAAGGATAACCAGAGGTTTTCACATATTGACTTTTGCAGGCAAGGGTAGTTGAAGAAAGTAGCTGAAGTATACAGTAGTATACTGTTTTGTTTTGTTTGAACACTGGGCTTATTCCTGTTGTGAATTAAAAACCTTTGTAGTGTGCAAGGGCATGATTAAACAATACTGTAGTTTAAAAGTGGTTTTGTGTTTGTTTTGTTAAAGCAATTCACATATAGGGATTTCCATGTACCGTCTACCCCTGCCACCCTGCCAAGACCTCTTGCCACCCCTTTGCCCCCCCATGTAAAATTTTCTAGATCCGCCACTGCCCATGCGTCACCCTTGTCTTTTTTCGGACTTTATGCCTCCACGTTCCCCCGATTGCCTCATAGACAGTAAAAGATTGCCTGTGAGCTTCTCCTCCTGTCTATACGGTAATTTCTCTACTATTCGACAGAGTTGCGTGGTTATGACGCAATCGTTAGCCTATTTTTTACAAAAACGGCTTCTATGGGGCGATAGTGTAAGATACAAGGCAATGGAGCCTTTTATACATTGTTGTGTTTCTTTAGAAATAAACAATGGTCAAATGGAGTCTTTAAACACCTCAAATGTAAAGTTATTCACTGTCACAGTGACGCCAAAATGAATGGGAGTCAATGGGATGCTAACAGCAGGTGATGGCTTGGTTAGCAATGGCTGCCCCTTTGGAAGGTACACTTTCCGGGTGCTGGATTACCCCCTTGCTCACATCACATATCGATTTTTGCCTGCTTACGACTGAGAAACTGATGTTTATCTGAACCCAATGCTTGTCACGTCCTATAAAGCAGGTCTGAAATGAGTCACCCTTTCAATGCCATGCCACACCACTGAAAAACAGGTTCCATGTGTTTGTAGTCACACCAAAACTCACAGGACCTCATAAGAGCACCTGTTCCCATACGGGGAAAAAACGTTTTCAAAGTTTAACAACTGAGGTATGGCAGAATTTTCTTTTTTTTAATAAGGTCATCACTCAGTAATGTGATAGTGGTCAGGGCTGGACTATTTGTTTGGAGTCCCTTTGTGATTGACTCTCCTTTGAGAATGGGTTGGGTTTCACACCCTGCAGGCCAAAAGGAGTGTCCTTGGAGCTTTTCATGCTGAAGCGAGAGGTTAAGTAAGACAGTCCCACCCTATCACAGGGCTGTCGTAACTTGTGTTAAGAGATTGTTCTGTGTGCATTCATTTACTAGCACTTGCCTAACACATTCCACACCATATGTTCCACTGCCATGTGTCAGAGCAGTAGCTCAGAACATTAATTTGAAGCGAGGTTGAAATGAGGTCAGTTAAACGAACAGCATACTTTCTCAGAAAAACTTAAATAATATAAATATGAAGACGTTTACAACTAGAAAAATGTAGTATATAAAACTATACTTTAAAAATGATATTCTATAAAGATGTTGGTGTATTGAAACATTAAAAACTAAAATGTACTAATTTTAAATGCTACATGCAATTCGCTGAATTTGCAAAAGAATACCAACATTTTTTTAAAGAATATCTTTAAATTGAAAATGTAATGCTTACCTCCTACGCAGTGCATCGCTTCCAAGTTCTACGTCACCACGTCGGCTCTGTATTGGCCGATGCTGTTCACGTGAGCACCATGACGCATGCGTGTGATACTGACGCAGGAGCTGGCCAATAATGAGCCGGCATTCTGACGTGTAACAGGAAGCACTACACTGTGTTTACTACATCGACAGAGTAGGAGACTGGCACAAACGAGAAGAATTTGTTGAATAAAGGCATTATTTTTGTCTAAGTATAAGTCTAAGTTTTGAATAAGTATTCTTGTCGCTTAATAACATTAAGGTTGAACCACTGTAGTCACATGGATTATTTTAAAGATGTTTTACTACATTTCTGGGCCTTGAAAGTGGCGATAACGTTGCAGTCTATGGAGGGGTCAGAAAGCTCTCGGATTTCATCAAAAATATCTTAATTTGTGTTCCGAAAATGAACAAAGGTCTTACGGGTTTTGAACAACATGAGGGTGAGTAATTAATGACAGAATTTTTATTTTTGGGAGAACCAACCCTTTCATTGTAAAATTGCAAACTTTACTTCGATATCTAAATGGGGACATCCCATAAAAGCAATTGTTTTATATACTGTACAGCTAATTATAAATACTATAGCCTAACCTTAACAGAAAACTTTCTAGGAAAAAAAAAAACCTATGAACAAGGACATTCATAAGGTTTCGTCAGATAACTCACTTCTGGGTACAAATGTGTTTCCAACACACAATGTTGGGTTTTTATGTTTTATGAGGACTCATAAACAGACATCATGATTTCTATACTGTACAAACTGATGTTTAAAAACAAAAAACTATTTCGTATAATTTGATCCTCATGGGCCCGAAACTTTGTCCCCACTATTTCAAAAAAGTTTTACAATCTTAAGATTGAAATACCTGAACCACGCACACACGCACGCACGCACGCACGCACGCACGCACACTTACTTATCAGCTGCCACAATAATTCAATAATATTAATTTCTGTAAATATTAAGCATAATTAATTAGCTTTTGCAATTCATTTGATTAAATATTTAATTAGACTGGTAGCCCTAGGCATGAACATTTCAGAAAAAAAATTTAATCAGTAAAACAAAATAAAGTAAATCTATAAATAAAAATTACCACATTACCAACAGACAGTAATGCATGGTTTTTGATCTCATGGTTTTTGATCTTTCATGATGGGAACACCTGGCTCTTCCTCTCACTCACACACACACACACACACACAGAGAGAGAGAGAGAGAGGCACGTACACATGATGGACGCCCAAGCAAATCAAAGCAGGGACATTTGTCATGATCAGGTGCTGTCTGAAGACACACAAGGGAATTTACCAGGAGTCCTGCATGGTGCCCATGGTGACTGGGTGACTTGAGGGCTATTACATTGACAGAGTCTACTGAAAAATTTACAATGGATGCAATGAGACAACTACAGCCTCAGGTACTGATCCCGGCTCAGGTCCCGATTTCTGACCTCAAAGTAAACCCAAACACATTTTCAAAAACTACAGCATGGAATCATAAAAGGCAGAAATGCATTAAGATTTTTAAATGAATCGTTTTGATATTGATGTCCAAAGGCTGCCAAATGCAGCAGATAACCAACCTTATCATAATTTTATGGCCTGTGAAGGTTTTACCGCATGCACGTGAGATCCAAACATGTGCTGCGCGTGTCTACTATACTGTTGGTTCCCTACCCAGAGTTCAAAGCACCTGATCTGCATAGATATTAACACACCACCTGTCTCCATCCCCTGATTGGTGGGAACTGCACAGGCCTAGAGGTAACTTGGGACCAGTAACTATGGAGACATTCGCAACCCGAGTGTTACTTGCAAACAGGGAAGTGGGTTGGAGGCACAATGACTTTACATAATTCAAGAACCCATGCAAATATGGAATGTTTGCATGTTTTCATACCAAAACCTGGTTTGTGTTCATCTTCTGTTTACAGAGTGTGAATGTGTCCACACTTACAAGTAGTAAATAAAAACGATTGCTTGATTTAAGATTATTTCTGTAGCACATTTCAAAACATGTTGATGCTTTACATACCAGGACCTATCAAATTCATACAACCTAAAAGCACACAAGACCAAGTCCAGATACAAAAATCACTGTAATACTGTAACACTGTAATACACTGTAATCACTGAAATACAGTCGAATACAAGTGAGAATAAATGGCTCTTTAAGTGAGATTTAAAACATCTAGAGGTACAGGATCTAGTATTGAAAGGTAGGCTGTTCTATAGTAGAGTATCTACAACAAAGAAAGCCCTCTCATATTTTGATTTAGACAAAACTATAGTTAATAGTTGGGAACTGAAACCTCTGTGAAGATCTTAATGGCCTAGAGGATGTATGTTGCTGAAGAATACACTACAATCCTGAAAAAACACACACAGAGAGAAAGAGAAAATCTATGACACCAAGCAAGGCAATCCTTCTCACAGAAGAAAGCTTTTCAAAAGGAAAGGATTTTATGGAGCTGCCTGTTACACTGAGATAAAACAAAACTATGGTGGCCCTGTTAAGTCAAACAAAGGAACAGCAGTCAGGTGTTTGCCTTTCGAGATAAAGCACATCATTGTGTGAGAAATCTTGCAGGTTTAAAAGGTGCACTCACAATTTAAAAGTAGTTTTATGCTACATGGAGTGGGTTGTGTTCTCATTGGAGCCACCATTGAAATGTGCCTTTTTTTTTTTTTATTACAGTAAAAAAAAAAAAAACACGTACTTCATGTGCCCTTATGCTCTTTAATCAAAATGACTTCCCCTCCCTCTTGCAAAAACATATCTTCTTTTCTCTGAAGATGTGTTTACTATCACGAGGGCGGTACATCCTGTCAATCACATGAGATCACAACAATAGCAAACAAAAATTATCCGAAATGTACTCATTTTAAATGCTACATGCAATTCACAGTATTTGCTGAATTTGCTAAAGAATACCAAATTAATATTTTTAAAGATCATCTTTAAACAAGTGGTAGATGATGGAAAATGCAATTGAAATGAAAAAAGGGCAAATGAGCAAGTATAATTAAATGTTCAATACCCAATAATTATTTAATGCTGACCTACACAGTGCATCACTTTCCAGGTTCTACGTCAACACATCAATTTGCAATGGACCAAATTAAGTCCTGCCCTACATTTTTTCTTGCGGTTTTACAACTTCCATTTCATATACATCACATACCATTATACATCACAACTTCAATTTCATGCCGACTTTAAGATCACATAACCAGCAATTGACTAGGCTACTACTCAACTATTACTCACTACTATGTTAAAACGCTAGTTTTTTTTTCCCCTACTCAAACACTGGGTTGAGCCTGTTGGGTAATTTTTGGGGGTTATTAACTGGTGCATTTCATTGGTGAAATACAGGTTTGCGTATGTTTTATTTCATTTATAAACTTGTGAACATGGAATACACATGCGCATGACATCACAGTTTTGCACAGTTTGAAATTTTTTCAAAAGCTTGTATTTTCAGGTCCCCAAATGCTGTTGTTGTGTAAATGAATGGCCAAAACGCATACGTTGAAAAGGGTGTAGTGTAAACATACCCTAAATAATGAGTGGCACCAGAGTGATGAAAACAAATTTGCATTTATTTGAATTACACCACCCAACTTGCTAGGTAAGATTTGCCCAAAATGTGTTTCTGTCTTCCATTTAAATTTGGTGCGTTCAAACTTGTAGTTCAGTTCCCTTGGTTTGTTTGGTATGGACCAAAAAAAAAAATTTGTCCTGATCCGCTTAGCGCTCACACTGGCATTTTAACAACGAACCTAAAGATACAGAACTTAAAGGAATAGGGATGTGTTCACATCCTGATTGGTCGGCTTCTATATCTATTCATATACGGAACAGAACTTACCAAACATCCAAAACAATGCTGTATGCTGGGCCAAATGCACTCGTTGTATGTGCGTAGCCTACATTTGATGGTATTTTGACCAGCTGAAAACTCATGAAGAGCATATAAAATGTGTAAAGGAGTTAAAAAAAAACAATAGGAATCCCTCCGTCACACACACACAAACAAAGATCTACTGCACTGTGATGGGCAAACTCAATTTTTTTTTATGTTTGAGCCTTCTGTCCTTTTTAAGGTCGCAACTTGGGGCATCATGTCCTGTTTTTCGTCCATGTTGCATTCATATTTCATTTGAACCGCACCAGAGTTCGTTCTGAAGTGGACGAGACCCATCTTTTCAAAGGTCTTTGTCCGCTGTTTGGTGCGCACCAGGGTTCAGATGGCAGTGTTCACACTTATTCAATGAACCCCACTAACAGAACATTTACATCAGGGTTTGTTTTATTCGAACCAAACATGTCAAGTGTGAACGCTCTTTAACGCAGTGTTTTTTAGAGTGTACAGTTCTCAAGGAACTTCAGATACCATAAATTTAAACATAAATGCTAGGGGTGTGACGAGATCTAGTGCCACAAGATCTCGCAATATTAAAACGTGACTATATTTCTCATCGAGGTGAAAAGCTGTCTCACGATATCAGCATGAAGGAGTTGTTTTTCCAGTCATATATTTAGCCATTGAAGATGTGTTAAATAATGTTAAAATATTGTCTCGTTCTCGTGAACCTAATACTGTGTATTGTCTTCTGAGTGAAGTGTATTTTCACACCCCTATATGTAAATAAAAAACAAAACAAATACAGACCCAACAGAGCAACAAGCAGAAACTTCAGAAGACCAACCCAATTCAACAGTGTAATCTAGGGGGATGGTACGGATCTGTATGCGTGCCATTTACCAGTCCAAATAGAATGAGTGAGAGTACAAAATAAAATGTACAAACAAGCAACACCTGCTGGAGGGATAAAATAAACTGAGAAAACCCATAGCTGCCAAGCTACAGATCGAGGATAAACAGTAAAACATCAAGCACAAAGGGGACGGCTAGAGTGAAATGCAGCAGCCGAACTGCATGAACCACCAAGAATATGCTATTGTTGCCCCGCCCCCACCCTGCTTAATACGACAATAACGTGAATAATTCTTTAATACATTAGCTCATCCATGAATATGATTTCTGCTAGGGTCCCGTTGGATTCTTTTGAGGTGAAGACAACAACTCGACAACCCACAAAATCAAAACGTCATCAAGCCAAGCCTTTATATTGAATAAGCGACCTCTAGAGGTGAAAAATTACATATTGTGCCTTTAAATTTTGTGAAAGAGGAAAAACAGGCAAAAATATAAAAATAATAATAAAAATAACTAATTTAAGAAAGAAAAAAAGAAGAAAAAAACAGGTCTATATAGTCCAACACCATAGGATGAAGAGGAGAAGGCAAACAAAAGATTACTAAATGCACCTTTAAAAAAATCATAGGCCTTCTCTTAGTGTTAAACTTAAGGAAAAAACATCAGTATCATGCCAGAACTGCAGCAACAAAACTCAGGATGTGTTCATGAGTACCAAACAAGTAATTAAATCATCTTAGGAAACAACAAACAATGTCCTGACATAATCCTGAAATACTACATCTTTTTTGCATTTATCATGAACGTGTGGGATGTTTACATATGAGCAAAGGCTGTTTGTTTCAAAGGGGAAGGGCAAACAAAATAAGACCGATCCTAAAAAATGATAGATAGAAAGAAGAGGGAATGTTTGCACACAGAAAACCCTTATGACATGGTTTGTCTCACAAAGCAAAAGAGATGCACGCATGATCCAATTACATGAGTCAGATCAAACGCAGAGATGAGAGAGACACAGAGTGCTTTTTGAAGTCTGAACGCTCTTTTCAGTCCCATTGAGACATTTTTTCATGTAAGCATTCAGTGCCACTCTTTCACCGGGAGTCTGTGATGATTCAGTCTGAGTAAACAAGATTTATGAACCAGAAATGAGTGAAATTACTGGAGGCAGGGATTAAAAATAAATGTTTGCCCAACATTGTGGCATTCATAGTTCAAGAGATGTAATAATCAGTCACTATTCCCCCAGCATTCCCTAGTAAGTCTAACGTCACAGCTATGCAGTACTGAAGGTTAGTGTGTGCGTGTGTGTGAGATTTAATCTTCAGCACAAGACAAAGCTGAACCAGACAGAGGCAAACAGAGGGGAGGAGCTACGGCTGGAATTGTATACTGAAGTTTAGAAACAAGTTAAAGCTGTTAATCCATCTAATCCACAAAAGTAGTACAAAATCAACCTGAAGTGTCTCTCCTTTCAAAAACCAGACAATCCATTATACTCAGCTTGGCAGCAGCTGGAATACATCATGGACAAGCTTTGTAATGACGCATTTCAGGGTTATGAAATCTGTATCAATGACAGGCAACTGTGAGGATGATAGCATACATCAGTATTTCCCAACCCTGTTCCTGGAGGGACATCAACGGTGCACATTTTGGATGTCTATCATATCTGACCCATATATTTCTGGTCTTGGGAGTCTCTACTAATGAGGCGATAGGTTGATTCAGGTGTGTTTTATTAGGAAGAGTTGAAAAATGTGTAGTGTTGGTGTGCCTTCAGGAGCAGGGTTGGGAACCACTGTTTGTGGCTGTAAGCACAAATAAAATGAATTATTTTGTAAACAATTACTTAGAGAATCCATTTCAACTTGGACTTGGTAAAAACATAGAGACGTAAAGTCACAGGTGCAACCAGAAACAAAGCTTCAGATGTGCGGCGACTTCACTTGTTGCTGAAGAATAACATCACAAAGAGGGACCTTCTCATGTGTACTAACAACCCTCCCTACAGAGCATTCTTAGAATTCTCACGCTTTCATACTAAATCGAGCAGTGGTTTTCTCAGACTCTCCCGCTGTTCTGTCATATTGGTTTGTCAGTTTTTTTTCACCCAATTTACATTTCTGCTCAGCTCCCCTTTCATTTTTATTCCAACCCTTGTTAAAGACTGTCTTTTCTAATTATCAGTGACAGTGTATAAACGTTTGAATTTACAACCAACTTTCTTGTGCCAATCCCAGCATACACACTGCATTACACTTTAAATAAAAAAAAATATATCCATGGGTAAATGTAGGTGTGTTACCAAATTCAAACAAAACATCTGTTGCATTTTTCATGTCAACAAAGAAGCCAAACAGTTGTTTCTGTAGGCTACACTACACAAGAGGAAGATAGAATGGACTTACGAGTATGTGTATAAATAACTAGGTAGTGTATTAACTACGTTGTTATGCAAATACTTAGTCATGGCTCCATCAAAAGTCCACGCATATTTTTCCAGACAACCTAGATCAATCTGTTCATGTTTGGCTGGAATAGAAACAAGGCACACAACTCTGCTTTCGAGCAGAAACACTTCATAACCCGTTGAAAATGCTTTCATAAACCATAAGAATAAAACATGGACGGTATTGTAGTAAAATTGCACATACTTCGCCTTTTAATGTCCAAACGCTTTTTTTCTTCGACACCTGACAAAACTTCGACTCAGCAGCTCTGTGTCCCTGTGTCATATTCCTCTGTCGTTGAACCGATCATAATCCCGTCGCTTTTTCGCTTTCATATATTTCATAATCGTGGCTCAGTGCAGTTCGCGGCGACGGTTCTGTTTATTCTGTCAGATCACACTTTAAAGATCCAGAGACCTCTGACGCCACTGCGCTCGCTCGGTCACCTGAGCGTGGATTAGAAAGGTGAGCTCCATCACAAGCCCCACCCCTACTCTCTAGACCCGAACCGTGATTGGCTGCTGCTTGGGCGATCGTGTAGGCTACTCTTATTTGAATAATTTATTCGTCTCTATCAGTGCGTCTTAAAATAAATAAATAACATTCATAATAGTGCGTAGAGACAACGACGGCGTACACACAGTAACAAAATCTACAGCTTGTTTTTGAATATACAATTTCGCAAAATAAATACAAGTTAAAGATTATAATGAGGGAACATAAATACATTATTTAACACTGAAGTGGCAAGAGAAATTGAGCAGGGGAAAAATAATTAATCTAGCCTGTTCAAAAACAATAGCTAGGTATAGGGTCGTTATAATAACAGAAAAGGGTAGGTACAGCATTAATATCAGAACGCCACTCGTTTATATAATTCACTATTTACTATATATTTGCTAGATAATAGATAAACATTAATCAAGAATGTAGGTTTAGTGCAATCAAGTAGCCTAGAGACAGATGAGCATGTTATTACAAGCTATGGGGTAAGTCAGCCTGCGTCTTACAATGTTAAATCATCTTAAAATGTTCCAGGACGAGGGTATGCCACATTAAAGTATCTTAGAGCAAGGATTTTCAAACTTTATGATGCCAAGGACCCCCAAATATGATGAACATTTTATGAGGGACCCCCTTCCTAAAATCCATTTATATATTTTTATGTATGAAAATACATTTAAACTGTTAGATAAATAGTAAGTGTGACATTATTAAATACAACATTGTTTCCAAACTTAAATTGGCTATACGTTGATGTATAAACCTGAAGAAGAACATTTTTCAATGAAAAATTATTTGCATAAGCAGCTTTCACAATAAATGTAAGCAGCTCACGTCCTGCATTAAGAACTGCCTTACAACCCCAGTGAGCAAGATAAAGGGGAGTGAGAAAAAACTCACTAGAAAGATACAAAGCAAACATGTACAATTCTGGAAAGTAACGTATGTATACAACAAGAAAGTAGAGAAACATTTAGAAATGAAACAGAATGTTTGATAGACTTTAACCATTTTGCTTTGTTTTTGTATTCTCTGAAATTTTCCAGGGACCCCAGAACCTTCTGGAGGACCCCAGTTTGAAAATCCCTTACTTAGAGTAACAAAATTATATAGGCTACAACAATTTAAGTACATGACTAACACTTTATTTTTCCTTCCTTTGGTGCTCCCACTCCTGTCCATTTAGTGGCGCTAGTAAACCAAATACCAACCGCGAATAAATGAAGACGAAGAACAGAAGAAAGTGAAGAAGACTTGTCATCACATGCGCCATAAACGCGTCTCAGTCAGGTCCTTATCAATTTTTTTGAAAACAAACATTATGGCTTCATGAAACATGGTGGAAATGAATGAAACTTGAAATGTCTCACGGAGATATAAACAAAACTAATTAATTAGTGGATTTGTTGAAGCAAAGTAATTCTCTTTTGGTTAACATACTGCAGACTTGGTACTCTCTGGGAAAGGAATTATGAAGGAAACCAAATAAAAAACCTGTGTTTTATAAATCAGGAAGATTGTGTAGCAGTGAAGGGAGAAACGAGGCTTTCCGACAGAATTAATCAAACAAATTGCTTCGCCAAATAATTAACTCGAAACACGACACGCTGGCGACATCTGTCGGTCAAAACGTAAATGCGACGACCAACAAGAACAACCCAGACATGCATGCACACCCTTTACAGATCAATTAATGTTTTTATGATAGTATACGCTATTAAATGTAATCATTAAATATGAAGTGTCCGTATAATTTGTCTTTTGTTAATTTCATTTAATTTTGTAATGATTGTTGTATGTGCCTTAGTCAGGGCTTGGCTAATTAGGCCACTTAAAACAATTACCTGTCACTCACTTTTATACACGTAGGTGTGTTTAGCTAAATTAACTAAAACTGAACCTACACTGTAAAAAAAACAAAAACATTTTTTAATAAACTAAACTTTACTAAATTTACTGCATTTGGCTAAATCAAATAAAAAGTCTTAACTTTTGGAAGTAGCCTAAGTAAAACAAAAAAGAAAAGAAAAATATGCCATTAAGTTTAGAAATCTTGATTTAACAGTGAATGACAATTGCTTTTACATTTTCTGATATCTGAGGGGCTCCATTTTCAACAAACAGACAATCAACAATTTCATTCTAGCCTGTATCAGTCTCCTACGCCTGACTGTAAATACAGTGCAGCTCCAGCGCATGAGTCGTGGTGCTCACGTGAACAGCATCGGCTGCAATAGACCTCGAGAGCGCTGCACTATTTACAACGTAAACTGCGTAGGAGACTGGCACAGGCAAGACCGAAGTTGTTGAAAAAAGTCTTTTTTGTTTGTTTTTGCACACAAAAAGTATTCTCGTCGCTTTATGAAATTAGGTTAAACCACTGGAGTCACATGGACTATTTTAACAATGTCTTTACTACCTTTCTGGGCCTTCAAAATGTTAATTAAATTGCTGTCTATGGAGGGATCAGAGAGCTCTCAGATTTCAACAAAAATATCTTCATTTGTGTTCCGAAGATGAATGAAGGTCTTACGGGTTTGGAATGACAGAACATTTTTGGGTGAACTATCCCTTTAATATATCCAGCACTTTGTTGTTTTTCTTTTCACTGTAGTATGAAGTAGTATGAATTCTGTTCCTCATTTGAAAGAGGTGTGTTGATGACAAAGACATGTTCAATTTTTTTTTTCTTTGTGAATAGTTGCTCTGCAACCTGTCTATTCACTTTCCCAGCCAACTGAGATATTAGAATGAGCTTCCTCAACACATCTTTACTTTCTTTTGTATTGGCCATATCATACAGCACATAGTAATCCGATGAACCTGTCAGTGGATGACCATTAAGGTCTGGCACTGTCTTTTTAGTGTTCAGCCAAGGTAGTCATACTTAATTTTTTCCACATTTGGCCAGTTCTTTATTGGATTGAGAGGGTTCTGCTAAGCTTACCCCCTGGATACCTTTTCTGATGCCCTTAAATGTATGCATGTTGCAAGATGACCCTGTGCAAAGTCATAAATTTGGACATTTGGCATATGTTTCCAGTATAATAGTAAGCCTGGAAAGTCTCGAGGGCTCTCAGCTCACAGATTGCATTTGAGACTGTAAACAATCCCACATGGGCACATTATCAATTCCCAGCCTATGAAAGGATTTAAGAGAAAAGATATTAGTCACATCCAATTAATAAATCAAAGTATTTATTTGTTTGTTGTTTAAAACCACACATTAACTAGATTGCATTTAAAACATTAACTTAACACAACTTAAGCTTACCAGAGGCACCCCAGATTTTGTCATATGTTTGCCTGGATTTTATTTAATTTAAAAACCTCAGAAAAAGGTCACTGCAAGATCCATTGGAGTCAAAACCACATTCTTTACATAACTTTCTAATGACCTCAACTTAACAAAATATATATTATTTTATATTTAATATTATGTGCTGGTGGCTGATGGGGTCCCAGTAGTCGCTGGCATGTTAAGTACTGTGCTGGTGGCTGATAGTGTCCCAGTAGTTGCTGGCATTGTCATGGTTGCAACCCCTGGGATGGTAAATGTTGCACTAGTGGCTGACAGCATTATGCATGATGTGGGAAGCTGCTTACATTTACTGACATCTAAATTATTCGGAAAATCATCTCTCCTTAAAATTGTAGCTGTACAGTAGAGACAGTGTTAATGTCGTGTTGGTCTGCTGCCCAATTCATCTGTGAAAATTAAAATCTATATATTTTTAAAAAAAATGCACAAACTCAGTTCCTGGAGGGCCGGAGTCCTGCAGAGTGTAATTCCAACCCTACTCAAACATATCCCTGTTGTGTGTTTGATTGAATGTTTAATTAGATGTGTTCAGAGACATGAAAGACTATAATTGTTTGTGTTTGTTATAAATTATGCCGAAAACCAGCTAATTCCAAATGAACTACCATTAAATACTATTTCTTGCCACCTTATGGGCCAGATTTACTAAACAGGGCGAATTAGCTTAAGAACTTAATTCCAAAAAAGTGCAGATGGGAGTGGAAAGTTCAGTGCGTGATCTACTGACACAGACGCAGCCGGATCATTTCCATAATGACCAACACAATCTACCAAGAGCAGTGCAAGTTAGCGTCTGGTTTAAGACATGCTTTTTTGGGGAGTTAAATAATGGTGCAAATACCAGGGGCCCGTTTCAAGGAGGTTCAACCAACTCAAGTTTAACCCTCTGGTGCTCTTCGGTCATTTCTGACCGGAATGTTCTGACTTATTGAAATGTTAAAAATCACAGCTTCATCGGAATGATATGAAACTTAGTGACTTTTCTTGCATTAGGTATGTAAACACACACAAAAATTGGGGTCATGATTCGAACATGCTAATTGGTCTTTAAAAAAAAAGTAGCGTTCATTGTCTTCGGTCATAAATGACCGACCATAGGAAACTTGGTGACTTTTCTAGCATTAGGTATGTAAACACACAAAAAAATTGAGGTCATGATTCGAGCATGCTAAAAAATACTCCCACTTGTGCTCTTCGGTCAGAAATGACACCATAGGAAATGAATGGGAAATCTGCAAAAACACAAATTCACAGAAAAAAATCTATATTTCTAACAAAAAAATAATAAATAGTTTTTAAGATTTTTTAAATATACATTCAAATCCATCAAAAAAATCATTAAATGTGTTCAAATTTCTCAAATAATTCCAAAACAGGGCGCTAATCTGCCTTCAAAAATTTTTTTTGGAAGGCCTAGTCTCTATTTTAACCGGAAATACTGCAATAATAATAAAATTAAATTAAAAAATAACAAAAAATGTTTTTTGTATAATTTTCAATGGCAATATAGACCATAATTATTGCATAAATATTAAAAAATACCATCAAATCATCTCAAAATACAAAATTAAAAAAAAAAAGAATTATTGAAGAAAAATGTATTGCATTGGTTTTACTGGGATGGAGGAAGTTTAATTTTTAGGTGTCCGGTCACTTATGACCGGGAAGACAACCAATGCAACCCCTAAACGAAGAGCACCAGAGGATTAAACTTAAACTCTGAGTTGACTTACCCTGAGATTGGAAACTCTGAGTTTTGGGTTTCAGAACAGCTGAATTGAGGTAGTTCAATCAATTCTGAGTAGACTGACTCTGAGTTAAGCGTGTGCACCATAGATATACATAATAAAGGCTAGATGTCTTACGGCGGAGTCTCTAACGTCATCACCGGCAGCCATCTTGTCACAGGCAAGCTTTCTGGCGGGCTCTGTGGTACCTGATGTAAGGCGAGTGATCTGCACGAACACAAATACTCTTATCTCGCTGAAATCTTCACGGATTTATAAATGGTTTGGTTTATTACAAACATTATTAACGTGGCTATAATTATGGATGCTTGAAGTCCATGGTTATAATTATTCATAAGTATGCAGTGTCATAACTACATCTCTGACGTTTATAACAAACAGTTTGAAAATCGGTAGAAAATTGAGCAAGTTATGGTTATTTAAAAAGTACATGCACCATTAAAACACAATGTTACAAGTGAGCGAGCTGACTGTGACAAGATGGCCGCCAGGTGCGAACGTCGACCTCCATTGGCCAGCAGCGCGGACGAGACATCTAGACTTTATTATGTATATCTATGGTGTGCACCACGACTATGAAAAGCCATGATCAATGGAGCTCTGAAATTATGATTCACCATAGCAACAGCACCCAACAAAAAGATGTCTGCATACTTACGGGTCAATATGTAAGTTTAATTCTTAGTTTAAGTTTAATTTTCATGGTGTCCCACAGGCAAAAAAAAGAATGTGGCAGCAGCTCAAAATTAAGTATACAAAATATTTTTAGGTTATATTTAGGTTGACTTTACTTTACAAACATTTGACATATTAAATAAATATCATTCAGTATTTCAATGTGCAGCAGCTTTTACCACATCTAATGATCTTTTCCCCTTAATTAAATGTTCTCTGATCCCACCTGTTACATTTATTATTTCAAACAATGACCAATTTCATACAAAGGACTGCTTTAATATTGTTTGTATGGTACTTTTTTAGCCATTATCAGAGCTTAACAGCTGCAACCTGGATATTCTGCTAAACATTTTGTGTTCCACTGGAGGAAACACAAACCTGTCCCTACCCTTACCCACCTCAATAGCAGCAAAAGTGTTTTGCGATACAACATCAACAAAATAAATATTGTACCAAACATTTTTTTTAAAGGCATCTAATATAAAACTGGACCACATTTTTATTTAAAAAAATGTTTTAATAGATTTTCATCAGTTTTTTTAAATAAATTTTCATCAGAAAGTTATTGTAGTCATGTATTATGCAAGCTAGAACACTAATTTTGTTTATTTTTATTTATTATTTTTTTTAACAAGAAACCTATCGTGAGCCATTGATTGTGGTTGTGTTTAGTTGTTGGTTTCTGATTTTTGTTTTTATAGTAACTGATTATATTCACCTGGGGGATATTCCAGAAAGCAAGGTTAACTTGCCATCACATATACCCTGAACTCTTGGTTGATTAACCCAAACCTTGCTTACTCAAGGTATGCTGGTATCAGAAACGAGTCCGGGGGCCCGTACCATGAAACCAGTTCTGCTGGCTAGCTAGGTAAGTTTCAGTTTAAATTGCGCCAATCCTGGGTTTTAGGTACCATGAAAGTGGCTTGGCTTTTAGCAGTGTTCATCGTCATTTAAGCTCCACAGCTAACCTGCTTTGGAGCAGGTTATGTTCGGGATAAGAGATCTCAAACTGAATTTGAACCAATCAGCTGTGAGCAAAGTGACATGTCTGACTCTGATGCAATAAAGTCACACCCCCAGTTTCTCTTGCTCCAAATTAAAGGTCACTATATGATGGTTACTTAATATAATAATTGTATCTGATTTATAATTATATGATGATATATTAATTATATAAGGATATTTTACAATGATAAATTACATTTTAAAATATAGTCAAATAGAAAAGTTATTTTACATTTTAATAATATTTCACAATGTTACTTTTAATTTTTCGTCCCCAGGATGTCATCTTCCATCGAGTTGTCATTACCATGGCTCCTCCTGCCTTTGACTCTGCCCTGGGGCCTTGTCCTGGTTGACATCTGGCTCTACATCCAGCTCTTTCTGCTCCTGGCTCCTCACTGGCCTCCCCCAGCTTCCACTGCCCCCTGGACTGTTTTTGCCCTGGACTCTTTTTATTTTCCCTTTGTTCCACACCCTCCTCCAGAGCCCCCGCCCTCTGTGCTCAGTTGGACTATTTACAGCACAAGGACGTGCCTTCCCGGGAGGGGGCAAACTGTTACATGCTTGGTCTGTCTCCTATGTTTCATTGTGTTTGGCCGTTTGCTTAAACATGGGCATTATGTTAAGACAGTGTCTTAAATTCTTGTGTGACCCTCTAGCAATTAGTCAAGGGGCATTCAGTCTTACTTTTCAGTATCAAATTAGGCCAATCTAACTTTTTATGTCACTAATTTTATAAAAAGTTATGAACCGTCTTAAAGAAAAAAAACTGGATGTCTAACTTGTAAGACTAGTCTAAGCGGTTCATGCAATCGCCGCTGTCGTCCATTATCTTATTAACTCCCTTTGTTTCATCTGTCTACTTCAGTTTTTTTCTGAGTTTTCTGTCATTTTTGTTGAGTCTTTGTCAGATTATGCGATTATGCGTGTGTTGTCTGAGTAAGTTTGAACAAGTGGTTTTCTTCTGTGTTTCTGTGTTTTTATTCCCTGAACTCTTCCACGTACGAGTTTATATACAACCACGTTACGTGACTATGGTTCTTCTGTGCTCCCTAGTGTTTTGTTTTTGTTTAATAAATACCACTTATCCTTGCCTCAATTCTCCTCATTCACACCCAACCATGACACATACAAATTTGATTACAAGATCCAATAGCATCTATTGTTATTGATTTCTGTCCTTTATTTAAAGCTACACTGTGTGATATTTCCCCCCATCTAGTGGTGAACTTGTATATGACCATCCAGTGAATTTTAGTTTCTGTTCCTCTCAATTCCGATTTCGTTTCAACTCCTACGGTGGCCAATTTAGTCCAAGATTAACATGGCTTCCAGTTCGACCTCGTCCACATTGGACACGGTGCCTGTGGGATATTCTGTGCGCAGTGGGATGGTTGGAACTCAACTGGCCTAATTATTCGGCTAGAAAGAACTGCAGCAAATCCAGAGTGAACTTTGATGATAGTAATGTTTATTCAGTCATCCAATTGCAAGGCATAAACAGGTTTGCGTGGATATGTACATAAATGTGGTTTCTGTGAGAGAACAAATAAGGATGGTAAATATACATGCACAGTTAAGAACTGTACTATACTTATAAGTTACATTTGTATAATGTAACCGTAAACCAGAGCTTATTGTACCATATATAGGCGCTAAATGCAGCTGCATTAAAAGGAGCGGAGCTGCCGCTGCTGCTAACAAGCGGTGTCCGGTTACAAAAGTGTGTGCGCCGCTTTAACGTTAGCACTGCAGTGCGCTCTGTATAACAATTGTTAATATGCCGATCAGACCTGATACATATTTCCATCAACATACATTACAAGCAAATATTTTCTATTAACGAATAAACATTGTTGATAACAAAATAACTGAATGATTATTCAAATAGGTGAGCATTAGGCTACTGTATGTTGACACAAAAATACTTCTGAGGTGACATCAACTGAATTACGCGATGACACACTCTGAAACACATCTACAATGACAATAACTATTATTACTTACGGAGTTATTAACGCACAGAAATACCACACAAGGAAAAACAGACTTTTGAGGAATAAACAAGGCAGGAAAACTCTGTATAACTCTGTTACTGGACGCTGCTGAGATGAAACCCGTAAATTCAAGCTTCGCCTTTCGCGTTATGTCCCTCTTTGGCTAATGTACTTTCAAGATGGAGGGGCAACATGGCGACCACCGTTAGATCCCATTACCTTATGTATTTTCAATGGCATATTATAAACTTACGAGAATACTTTATTACTTGAAAGAAGTAAATATACATTTATGAGCACATATATTTTTGAAAGAACTAAGTGTTTTTAGCTAAGAATAGACTAAAGAGGCCTATTTTAAGCTATTATCAGTTCACAGAGGCCAAATGGACTGGATTTTTTTTCCGGTTTTATTTGTGTATCCGATTGGAATCTAATCTAAAATGATTGACGTTCACATTGTGCATCACAACTGTTCAGATCCGGTTTGTGTGTCCATGCCGCATTTTTGTTTTGTTTTCCGGGATATATACATTAGTTTCTATGTCAATGACATTGAGTTGGTAGGCATACAGCAAAAACAACAACCGCAGCATGGAGGGGTTTGCATTATGTTGTCTTATTTACAACATGACATTGTGTAGCCTCCGCACGCTGGACACAGTGTCATGTTGTAAGTAAAACGTAGTCTGGTATGAGCGGTTTTATACCGCGCTGTCATCTCAGCCAGTTTCAAAATATGTCTCCGTTATATCCTATTGTTGCTCGTCCGGCACTTTGCAACAATACAACCTTGTTTCTGTAGCGACTTTCAGCATGTTTCCTATAACAACATCTGACATTTAAGTTTTACATCACATGAGAAAGTCACATAAATCCCAGAAAAGGATTTCAAACCACATATGAAATGTAGCTTTAAACAGATTTGTAATCAAATTTAATGTGATTTCTGGCCGTTCAGACTTGCTGATCGGATTTCAATCGGATATGCACAAAAATCGGATTTGGACTGACAGTCTGAACGTAGCCTTCCGAACAGACTTAGCAAGTGCTAACATGAATTAGAAGCAGTAATCCAGCATGGTGGCTACACATTGTAATGTTGCAAATAGGAAACATCTCTATTGCAAACCATAGACATAATAAATACATAGACGCCCTATTGGCCGCTTTATAACGCTGCTGCAATACGTCAACGCGTCCGCCATATTGCTAAGGGCAAGACTGCACTGCAAGTAAACGGGTGAGCTGCGGTTTTTCTGGATAAAAACAAAAACGTTTACATTTATCAACCGATTTCAGTGGTTTATGATGTACGTGGCATACTAACAAGTTCTATTCTATAGTTACTTAAAATCTTGATAGTTAGACATATAAAATATATATTTTAATAAGGAATTGTCAAAGGCTTGTAATGCATTTGGATTTTTATACTTTAATAAGAATTATGAAAAACGCCCATACTGAGATATAATTTAATTTTCACATTAAATGAAATAAAGTTTTCTTATTGTGGAAAAAGCATTTTCTATATTTAACCGATTTTTGCTTTTCTTGTGCTTAGAATTGACCGTCATTGAGAAAATGAAACATCTGCAAATACAAATCACACTGGCAGGCTGCTTTCTGTTTTTTATAGCACTAAAATGATAGATATTTACAGGTAGATACTCTAAATATACAATAACAAAGATAACTCATGGATCCTTTATACATATGATATGGTAAAACTACACTGCAATGCAAATAGTAAATACATGATAAAGTGAGAAGTAATAGTAAATAGTGTATAGCCAATAAAAAAATTGTCAATGAAATAAACAAACAGTATACAGCAAATAAAATAATGAATAGTATAATTATATAATATCAAAAATACAATAATATAATGATAATAGCATAGTTTGTATAATACTATAATAATAGCAATAGAATATGAAATATCAATTACAGAATAGAGACAATAATAAAACATAGTTAAATAGTGACTAGTGAAAAGTACAATAATTTACCAGCATAACTATAATAGATTGATAATTGCAAGTGGTATAATATAATAACGATAATAATAATAATAGCAAATACAATGTAATATGAATTGCAGAATAATATAGACAATAATAAAAATAGTAAAATAAATAGTGACTGGTAGGTACAATAATAGTATTGGTATAATAATAATAACAACAATAACAAAAGGCTATATATTAACCATTAATCATCTATAATCAGTCATCCTTTGTAGGGTCACCAGGGGTTAGAGCTAAAACCCTTGAAAAGCTAGCATGGCACACATCACAGAAAAACACAAAACCTGAAATGTACACCAGGGCATTGTCTACAAGGCTACCAAAGCGGGTTGGCAGGAAGCTGTGGTCACACACAAGTGCAGAAACGTTTACAAAATGGGATGGAAGCTCCTCAGATTCTTCTACTGCTAGAGATTACATTTCAACAGCTGGGGTCGGTTCTTCGTACCTCGCTTAATACATCTGAGATGATTTGACAGATCCCAGATCTTTTAATCGGGATCACTGATCTCTGGATAATTTGGTTCTTCAAACAAATTTGCGGATTGGATTAAAATATCTGGATTAAGTTATCTGAGATTACTGCACGTTCTTGTGTTCCCTGAAGAGGGCAGATACTCGAAACCACAATCAGCAGTGCAGCGATTGGCTGGTGGCAAGACAGCAACGTAATGACATCATATAATTAAAAAAGCCACCTGGCTTTTAACTGTACGTGTGTAAACCTCTGATAAAATGATAATATATTCCATCACAAATAAATCTCTCAATCAAGTGGCTGTGTGTATAGTAGAGCTGCAACTAACGATTATTTTTTCTGTCGACTAATCTAACGATTCTTTTTTCGATTAGTCGACTAATCTAACGATTATTTTTCCGGATTAATCTTATGATTCTTTTTTACTGATTATTGTACTTCAAAGAGGGTAGTGAATTTGTATATTATTTTAACATGAAATCAATGAATGATGACAATATTAATTGTATTTCAGGAAGGGTAGTGTACATAGTAGGCTATGCCATTTTATAAAGAAATATATGAACACAAGAAGCTTTTTAAACATAATATATAATGATACTATTCATCATAAAATGTATACAGAGTAGGCCTAATTAGGAAAAGTTGTTTACTATAGTAGTTGAGTATGATTTACTTATTGATTTGTGTCAATAGTAAACGAAAATGCACTTGTATTTATCTGCAAAAGGTTCACATACAGGAGCTTTCAGCATAGTTTTAATATAGTATAACTAGTTGTCTATTTTGAAGATGTGCATAAACAACGACTAAAGCTGCCAGAAGTTTTAGCCCAAACTTCAAAGACACATTTAAATGATTAAAGCTAGAGGCATATCTTAACTTTAATGTTACTTTAATCATGCAAACTACCTATATACAGCATGTTATTATGCATATGTGTTTGGGACAGAGCGGAACCAGGTCGCATTTACAGCAGATATATGCAGCCCATAATAAATAAAAGCACGAGACGTACTGGGGTCGGAGAAGAACCCCGGAAAATGTGACCGTCTGTTGCAATACACGCGCCACGGTTCAGCTGCGCGAGAGAACACTGGCAGTAGGGTTGCCAGGTTTACACAACAAAACCCACCCATTCGTTACTCAAAACTAGTCCAAAACAAGCCCAATCGCGTTTCGGGGAGGTTCTCTGGTAAACATCGCGTTCGGGGGGTTAAATATGTGTGTTTTTTTGCAGGGCTGCCGGCTAAAATTCTCATTCCCGGGGCTAAATATCACATAATTGGGATCGCTTCAACCCGCGGACATGAGACACAGCCCGCGGCAACAGTGTAGAAGTAGCCCAATTCCGCGGAAAAAACCGGGACTTGGCAACACTGACTGGCAGTGTGAAAGCTCCCGCTCTCCACGCGCACAGCACCTGCTCTGCCACCGCGCGCAATGTGAAACCGGCATTACAGAGCGAACAAAGCACAGTTTTATTCGGCTTCTGTTTAAAGTACTCCCACACTTTTGAATGTCGCGGTCTGGCTTTATATGATAAATGATCATTTTCACTATGCCCGGGAGCAGAAGCTGCCATTATTCTAGATCTTCTGTTCCATTCTAGAACGTAAATAATGTGCCGCCGACGCGTCGACGCATTTCACGCACGTCGACGTATTTTCGTAGTCGACGTCATCGACGACGTCGACGCGTCGTTGCAGCCCTAGTGTATAGTACTATACACAACATTATAGTATTATAATATTATTTTCAAATACTCATTTTTATATGATTTTTATATTATTATTATTTAAAATTATTATTGCCCCAGGATCAGTAATGAACTCTTGAAATAAAGTAGCAGTGGCTTGGACAGATTTTAAGTATGCAACCTAATCCTGTTTACATGAAATAAACCGCTCCTGAGCAGGTTTGAGTTTCCGGACCTGTTGCTATGACAGCAAGTCCAGTTGCATAAACCAAGCCATTATGTTAAGACAGTGTCTTAAGATCTAGTATGAGCCACTAGCAGTTAGGCAAGTGGCATTCAGTCTTACTTTTCGTTTCAAATTAAGCCAGTCTATGTTTTTATGTAACTGATTTAAAAAAATTATGAACAGTCATAAATAAAAAAATGTATGTCTAACTTGTAAGACTAGTCTTAATGGTTTATGCAACTGGCCCCCGGATGAGCTTCGAAGAACCAAACAATCCAAGATCATGCCAAATCGGCAACAATCAAGTCCAGCTAACTGAGTTAGCCACATCCGAAGCCACATCCCCCTAAAAACCACACACACACACACACACACACACACACACACACACACACACACACACACACACACACACACTTACTTAAGAAATAGTTCACACAAAAATTAAAATGAGCTGATAATGTATTCACCCTAAGGCCATCCAATATGTATATGTCATATAAACATAGATATATATGTCATATCTTGGCCAGCAGAGTTTCATATTTGGGTGAACTAGAACTGCACAATTCTGGATGAATCACGATTTTTTTGCTGTAATCCTACTTGTCAAAGGTTTGAATAGAAATAGCAGAATCATTTTAATTTAAGAATAAGATGATGTAGGTGTTTGAATTAATATTCTTTTTACAATTAATCAATCTCTTCCTTTAATACAGATATTGCCTCGTTTCAGATTATATTTTGATATCGTTTCTGAAATTCATACCTGATGCTCGAATTCGAGCTCTGAAATCGTAGTTGTTCAGAATCATCAACTTCCCACTGTCACCTCTTTGTCTGGGAAACCTTCAATGTGTGAGAAAAGTTAGCTAGCCAACTAACTTAACTTAAGTTAACTAACGTTAAGAGTCACAATATGTCAGTCGCCTGTCATAAAAGTCTTTCAAAAATATATAGATGAATATTTCGATTTCAGGAAATTTTATTTATAATATAAAATATAATATAAGCTAAAACTATAATATAAATCATGTCAATCATGTCTCAACTTTAAGTAGCGACATCGCTAGCTATTTTAGTCTGACTCTGGTGACCAACTAACGTCACTATTACTAATTATATAATAATATAACGACCAAATACAACCAGAAACAAATGTTCAGTCTTACTTGTGAAAGGTAATTCCCCGAGAACTGTTTCCAATTGTGCGGTGATTTGTACAGCCCCGAGCAGCACACGAAGCAGGCATTTTTCTCAATTCCAGTTATTAGAGTTATTGGAAAGTTGCCCTCCGCAATATGGCGGCGTCGTTGACGCGCGGTCCAGTGGCCAATAGGGCGTCTATGTATTTATTATGTCTATGTTGCAAACCACTCCATGTTGAGGTTGTTGTTGTTGTTTGTGGCATATGCTTACCCATGAAAAGTCATTGCCATAGAAACCAATGCAGATATTCCAGAAAACTAAAGAGCGGCATAGACACAAAAATAGGATCTGAACAGTTGTGATACATAATGTTGACTTCAATCATTTTAGATTAGATTCCAATCGGATTTGGACTGACAGTGTGAAGTGAACATAGCCTAAGGCTGCATTTTCACTGGCACAAAAAAATAGATTATTCGTTTTTTCCCCGCATCCAATCTGAGCCACCTGAGCCATCAAATGTGGTTTTAAATCAGATACATATCCGATATCTGGACATGTCTAAACACGAATATCCGATTCCCCATTGAATTCCAAGCCACCACGACCCGAAGGCAACACGTTTGCTCACAGATCTAGCTTTTTTTATGTTGTATTATAGATCTGATGTGCCTATATGAGCTCGTTCACTGCTTTTTTATTGAGATGGAAACTTTATAAAAGACACGGAAACATTCAGGAGCTAATTTTGGGCGGGAATTCATGTAAATACAGATATCAGATACCTAAATGTCTAAAATGAATGTAAACATGCAGGACAAAAATTGGATATGGTCAAAAGATAGGATCTGTGAATTAAGACTTGCAGTGTAAAGATCAGTCCTTGTCTGGCTTTGAAGGCTGCTTACCATGAAGGATACTTACCATGCTCATCTGCAAAGGACCAATAACCAAATATTTCCTGTTTCGACATTTGATTCTCTGAAAGGATACATATTAAGTTTTAGTTTGATTCTGAACCGGTGAAAACTTACTTGAAATGCATTCGGTTTCAAAGACTATAAAAGAATTTACCTGTGAATACAAAACCTGAATTATGTTTGATGCCTTGTTTCAAAGACTGTGCAAGACTTTACCTGTGAATTCTTACCTGAGTTAGAATTACTGTAGCAATGTTCAATGTTGTTGAAAGGAAGAAGGAGGCAGGAACCGGCGAATGTTTAAGCACTTTAATAAATAAACACAAACTGAAAGTAAAAACGGCAGCCTCCTCATGGACGACTGCCATTTACCCTAGAAGCATATTAATAAAACACAAACATAACATAAAATCCAGGCCTTGTCCTCTCTCGTCCTTCACTGTCGCCGCTCCTGCTTTTATGTGTCCGAGCTCCTCTGCGAGACATGAGACCGGTGCGGCGCGAAACTAGTGCTCATCACTCACGCCACCGGCCTCGCCCTGTTCTCACAGTCCCTCTGCCTCGCTGCTTGATAAAATTACCTTGTTTTTTATGTTATTAGATGATCCATCATGCAACATTTACCATTATTACCATTTAACATTATTAGCGTAAGATAGAGTGATTCAGAAATAAATGTTTTTGTGATTTTCAGTTTAAAGTGTTAGTTCACCCAAAAATGAAAATTCTGTCATTAATTACTCACCCTCATGTCGTTCCAAAACAGTAAGACCTTCGTTCATCTTCACAATTTAAAGAGCACCTATCATGGAATTTTGAAATTTACCTTTCATGTAGTGTGTAACATAGATCTAAGTGAACAAAAACATCCTGCAAAGTTTGAAATATGACAGTGCACCGTACATATAGTTATTTTCTTTCAAAAGTAAGAGTCGACTCGGAGTCATTTTTAAGAATCGTTAGAAGACCGAAGCTTTTTCTCTGACTAGATGACGTCAACTTGTCAAGTTATTTGAATACGATACGCCCACTTATTGCGCTCCAAGACGCCAGTGAAAACTAGAAAACATCATGGCGACGAGACGCTGTGTTCTGAAGTGCGACTCAAAAGCAAACTTTTTTCATCTGCCCAAGGATGAGCATTTGAAGACTAAGTGGCTTGAAGACAAACCATACATCGTCGCGATTGTGTGTTTATTAGTCTTCAAATGTCTCTATTTGCATGTTTCGCGATCTCAGGAAGCTTTTATTATGGACTTTTATTATGGCACATGGTATCTTCTTCGTCTGTCTGTACCATATATGGACTACATGTGCACAGAGCGCCCTCCGGCTGCCAGTATGAATTGAAAACAACACATAAGAGACTCAATCGCTCATGATTAGGCTACATTCTGCGCATTTTGAGGAAGTATTGAATAAAAAATACTCCTCTGTTTAGAAATTTGACACAGACATATGAGAATCTATCAATATGTCTCCTCATCTGCACACTTTTGAACTAAAAGCCCTGAGGGATGTTGATTTGTCGCGAGTCTTCGTGAGGAGTTTTTTTATGAATGAGATCAGCTGAGGCTCATATTACAATCAAACAGTACCGACGCGGTTTTCATATTCATAACTCCTGACACATATGAACAAATTACTGTCACTATAAGACTTTGATGGGCGTTCCGTTTCCGAAAATATCTGCACAGACTATACCAATCACAACTGACTGGGTCATCGGACCAATCACCGCAGCGTCACGTAAAGGCAGGGTTTTGAAAAGTGAATCACTAAAGGAATCATTTGAGAATCACTGTCAAAACAGGTAAAAATAAATGCATATTATAAGAAAACTAAAGTCTTTTTTGTCATTGCATGCATGCAAAACTGTTGTTGGGGACTTCTAAAACAATATTTGGAACATTTTTAATGCCATAATAGGTGCTCTTTAAGATATTTTTGATTATATCTGAGAGCTCTCATGAATTGGCTAATCATTTGGATCAAATAATTTCTCATGCAGATGGTTCAGTGATCTTTTCAAAGGTAATATGTCTTTAAAAAGATGTATCTTCAAAAAATATTTTACACGATATAGCTATAGCTTATTTAATTGTTTCCTCGTTTTAATTGGACATCAATATATTCAATATGTCTGACAACTGACAAATATGTCAGCTATTCAATATCATCAGGATATATAAGGTATATTTAATAATCTATAAGCAATTTGGAGTTTACAGATTTTTTGCAAACTAATTGTATTAAACTTAAGAGTATACTGTGGTTCTACAAATTAATTTATATACATTTTAGTACATTGATTTGTGATACATTAAACATTTTACAGAGAACAGATTTCTTATCCTGGCCTCTGGTGGACAACAGTTTTATTTTACTTTCATTTGCTGTATATTATAAATGTCTGGTATAAACCATTTAGAAATTGATGTAATGCATATCATGTCATGAAATCACATGATATATAGGTAAACTAAAATAGCCTTTTTTTTATTGAATTGTCATTACAGATACGACAAGACAAAAAAAAAAGGAACACAAATAACTCAGATTTATATATAAAACCGGACTACAGCATAAATCAAACAGATTAGAAAAAAAAGACAATAGTTAAAAAAGATGAAGAGGACCAAAAATCAAGGTTCAATGTCCAGAAAAGTATTACAATATTCCTTGTAAAATAATGTGGCGAAGAGGAGTTTCCAAACAGTCGGGGTCCAGACTTTACAAAACTGGCCTGTTTTTTTATGCAATACATAGGTAAGATGCTCCAGGGGAATCAACTCAAAAATAATCTTGCCAACCTTTAAGAGATGGAGATTTATCACTGATCCAATTAAGTAAAATATTTGTTTCTGTCAGCAAAGGATAGCATTCAATTTTTTATTAGCCGATGAAGCAATGCGTCCATTAGGTATACCTAACACCAGTGAGATGGGTCAAAATCAAACTGAATATTAAAGATTTTTTCAAAATAGCCTATTTAATCTTATTTAAGTTTTTTTTTTATTTTTTATACGTGTTTTATTTTTTATTAGGCTATTTTTTATAATTTTCTGCATTTTTATGAATATGAACTCACAAATGAAACTTTGTATGAAACTTTGTATGAATATGAACTCCATTAACTTTTTTTTGCATTTTCAAACTAATTTTTAGTTCACCTGCAGATATTCTAAACAGTTGACTATTACATGAACATAATACAATCACATGAAAGAACATAATATATGTGAGACGGCCACGGCCTAATATGTCGAGGAGTTGATTTTTACTTTACATTTTTTTAGTCTTCATCGCCCTCTGCCGAACAGCATGTACAGACCGGTACAGACGCGCGTGCACAACACACTCATCTGTCTGTCATGATGCTCGAGTCAAGCGCGGTGTTTAGTTAATCAGTTCCCGTATAACACACAGCTCTGCGGTAGCCTAACTCAAGCTATACTACTGACTTTTTATCCAAACAGAACATACCGTTAGTTTGTTCAGAGAATTCAGACATCTTCTCAGCTTTGTTTAATTTACCCAAGTTAAGGTCTGGATTTTAAACACGGACATACCGTTAATATAATGGCTGAAGCCCGGAATGATGGTGGAAATGAAGAATTTCCAAATGTTTCTATTACGAGGAGAAGAGATTCAACAGGTAGGACAATTATTAATGTTACAATTACTAACATTATTCTATAGTGACAGGTTTATGATTCTTGCTGTAGTTTCACAACGCAAGACAATGAACGACTTTTAGCCACTTCAGAAAAATGAACGTGCACGGTTCACTGATTCTGCAGATCTCGGACTAAAAAATGCCACAAATTCCCATTATTTTTGAAAATAGTCCACTTTATTAATCAGAGGTTATCAATAGAATATTATTCACGCAAATGTTAAAACTTGTTTTGTGTGTTTTTGCTTTGTCCCTACTTTTTGTCAACACTCAGATAAAGGCTAGCCTACATGAAACATTATACAATCAAAATCCTCCATCATCCTGATAAGTCATCTTTCCATATTTTGGTCATATATTTAGGCTACATATTAATATAGGCTATATCAACTTAGCTAGTTGTGGGTTTTTAGACAATTTCTTTCATTTTCAAACAGGTCCTATTAGTTAAATACACCAGAAAATATAAAAATGGGCTCCTGTGAGAAATAAATTGAAAGTTGAAAAGCACCAATAATTCACTCAATAAAACGAATGCAAGATTTTACTATATTAATAATAAATATTTATCACATTATTTATTTATTTATCTATCCAATGGTGCTGATCCATATAGTGATAGGCAGAGGAAAACTAATTCTGTGAGAAAGTGTAGGCGTGTAAGTGTAAGTTTAGTACCTCTGGTAGGCCTACACACTATTCAAACATTTAAAAACTTGCTGAATTACGGAAAAGGGAGTATGAATTATGTAGGGGTTACATGTCATTTTTCTTTCTGATGTTTTGATGGATTTTTATTTTATTTATTATTATTTAGCATTTGCAATTTGTTAATTTTGTTAATTTGTTCAACATTATCAAAAAAAAGTGGAAACATGATCTTTGGAAAGTTCCTCTTGCTCTCCTCAGCATTAGTCTGGGTGTATTGGTGAGTCAGCTGTGAGTGGGAGGAAAAACAGCAGGTTACAGCTTTCCCCTATGTTGATACTCAACAGGTGACACAACTGAGGAAACATGAGACAGCAGTTGTGCTTGCTGCAGCCTGTGTGAAAAAATACCACCTGTGCAGCGTCATATGTGTGTCTGGACAGTCGGCATACTCAACATATTAAACTGTCTCACATATGTTCTTCAGTCTTTCATAGGATTTGTTGGTCATGCACTCTAAAAAAAAAGGCTCGTAATCATAGGGGAACCTTTTTTAGTGCTATATAGCACCAATTTTGGTGCTTCAGTGGTTCTTCAGCGGTTCTTCAGAGGTGCTATATAGCACCTTAGTCAAAGAACCGGTGAAGAACCTCTGAAGAACCGCTGAAGAACCACTGAAGCACCAAAATTGGTGCTATATAGCACTAAAAAAGGTTCCCCTATGATTACGAGCCAAGAACCATTTTTGGTGCAATATAGAACCTTTTTTTTTTTAGAGTGTGTGGTAGGAATATTCACAGCGTTTTGAACCTTGAAACATTGTTTTGGTCATAGAGAAAAATATGAAACTGGTGTCAGTGGGTACATGTCCTTATAACGAGTGCCCAAAGTCTTCATATTAGATACAATTGAGTGTGTTGAAAATGATGTTTTACCGTTACTTTCGCTCCGTGGCTGCTATGATACATTTGTTGCACACTGCAATAAGCTAGATCGATATTAGAATATCATATTAATAAATGCTGGGTGACTTGTGTTGCTAAATGGCATGCAATTAATTTTAAAACTCATTGTATGACAGAGAAAATGCTGTATTACAATAATTAGTTTTCTGTCTATAAATGTCTCCAAACAGTTCCCTTGTCTAATAAAACATAATATGTTAAAGTGTCTTTGGTGTTTCCATAGAAATCGATGGTATAATGAGGGTGTGATGTCATTGATAGGCGAGCATGGACACGGTCTGTGTCCTGTTTAAAATAGCTTGGAAATGTTTAAACATTCTTGGAAACATTTGGGATAATGTAAGTACACAAGTCAACAAAATATATAACACTCTAGTGGTTTTTGGATATTTAATCCAAAAATCGTAAATATATTACACGTTTAAATCAAAATAACTTTCCCTCCCGCTTGCAATGACATTTGTGCTCTTCTCTGATGATGCGTTCACCGGCGCGATGGACAAAATCAAGTCCCATCCCATTTGTAACCGTATTGAGAAAACCATTGATTATTCACTCAACCAATTCATTGAACAGAGGACCACTACTGTGTGTTTTTCAGAGATGTGAACTATCATACAGGAGTTTTCTCTACTTTCTTTAACACATATACAAACATGAACACAATAAATCAAATCTGTTTTTCCAACCAATCTCGCCAATCTCTTATGCCTTGCTGTTTGAAGTATTTTTGATTGTGGCCTGTGTTTCTAACAGGGAAGTTGTGCCCGTGTTTAATTTGACTGTAGGTTTACTTATTGTTTTAATGTTTTGTATGCAAGTGCATTTTGTTGTAGCTCATAGATAATCATTAAACCAACTTACTTGGTTAAATGTGGGTAAAAGTGCAGTAAATAATATAGTGGCTACGAAAGCATGAATTTATGTTTTTACAACTTTTCCAGTGTTGCATTGACAAATTGTCTGATTGGAGCAAGCAATTGCTTGTTTTGTCTTTTGGGAATGTTCTGTGAGATAGAGTGCAGTGTGACTCTTACTTTGACATGTTTAGTCATAAGTGACCTCATCGGCCGCTGTGTCAGTGGCATTTCACATTTAGAGGACTGACATCTGTGCTTTTGCCTGCTGGCTTCTCTCAGAATTGGTCATGATATAGCGTTGGACATTTATGTCAGTATGATCTTTCATTTAATATTTATGTAGTACAAAAAAAAATGCACTTACAAGTTATATAAATGTGTGTGTGTGTGTGTGTGTATCTTTCTATGCAAACAATATTTGACTGTTTACTGTATTAACCCTCTGGTGCTCTTCGTTTAGGGGTTGCATTGGTTGTCTTACCGGACACCTAAAAATTAAACTTCCTCCACCCCAGTAAAACCAATGCAATTTATTTTTCTCCAATAATATTTTTTCTTTTTAATTTTGTATTTTGAGATGATTTGATGGTATTTTTTAATATTTATGCAATAATTATGGTCTATTTTTGCCATTGAAAATTATACAAAAAAATATTTTTGTAATTTAAATGTTTTTTTTTTTTTTTAAATTATTGCAGTATTTCAGGTTAAAATAGGCTAGGCCTAGCCTGGTTAAAACCAGACCATTCTCAGTAGTAACTGAGTTATGGTCTGGCAAAGCTTCATAGACAAATCATTTCCAAAGGGGCGTCACCACAACGGGCGTCGCTCAAATGCCTCTCGGCGCAATTGGATAGACCTAAAACCAATCAGAGCGATGAGGGAGATGACGTATGCAGAGCGACGGAGAAACATCTGACTCTGGCCGTTTCTCAATATGCGTTCTTGTCTGTAATTGTGTTCTCAAATAGGAAATGTCCCCGGTTTCCATTTCAGAAATCTGGTCACCTTACCTAAACCACATATTAATGTTTAATATATTATTTTTAAAATGTAAACGAAAAGAGGCAGGGTGTTTTATACTTCGTTTTATTATAAATATATAAGATAATCAATGTAGGCCTAGCTACGCGTTGCCTGAACCACATTCGTGTGGCTATTATTATTATTATGTTTAATTTTTTTATGAAATGAGGCAGTGGTGTTTTATGACATATTTCGTACGCGAACTTCTGACTTGCGTCCGTGACTTACCAAGTTTGACTCCGGAGAACGAACTCCCGAGGACGGGAGGACACTAGTCCGCCTACTATGCTCTTGACAGTATCACTCAGTATATATTTGTATATGTAGTGCAGCAGGCAATGCATATTATCTTCAATGCATGTTTATAACAAAACGAAATATAAAAAACCCAGCCTCTTTTCGTTTACATTTAGAAAAACACACACACATAATATATAGGCTATGATTATCACTGTAATAAATCAAATAAGACACAAAACACAACCCAGTCTCTTTTTGTTAAATGTCAGTTTATGTGTGATCATCAATAGCAATTATAAAAGTATAAGTAAAAGGTGTAAGAAGCTATACAATAAATAAAGCAATTCAGTCAAAGTCAGCACTAGGAGACTACAACGGTAAAGTTTAATATCTTAAAAATATAAAGTTATGAAACTTCACTTTGCCCTCGAACAAATTATAGATTAAATAAATTAAAGGAACAAATTATAGATTAATGAGAGCAAAGATCAGCAGTTAGATCTACACAAGACGAGACGGTTTAACCACTACAGAGACATCAGAGCCAGCGGCAGACGGCAGATGGAAAATGTTTTGAACACATTTAATGATTTTTTTGATGGATTTGAATATATATTTTAAAAATCTCAAAGACTATCTTTTATAAAGTTTTAGATATTTTTTTGTTTGTTAGAAATATAGATTTTTTTCTGTGAATATGTGTTTTTGCAGATTTCCCATTCATTTGGTGGTCATTTTTGACCGAAGAGCACAAGTGGGAGTATTTTTTTTACGACCACTTAGCATGCTCGAATCATGCCCTCAATTTTTCTGTGTGTTTACATACCTAATGCTAGAAAAGTCACCAAGTTTCATATTTTTCCGAGGAAGCTGTGATTTAAAACAATTCAAAATGTGGTTCATAGGCTCAGTTTTTCATAGGTGTGTGTGTGTATAAGTGTGCGTGTGTGTGTGTGTGTGAGTGGATGTGTCAATATCACACTGTTGATGTTTTAGAGTGCCACCCCTTTACTGCTGTGTACTTTTTTTCAGCATTGTGGCCGATTTGTAGATTGTACACACAAATATTCTGTGAATTTTTGTGTTTTTGCCGATTTCCCATTCATATCCTATGGTCGTTCATTTATGACCGAAGACAATGAACGCTACTTTTTTTTTTTACGACCAATTAGCATGCTTGAATCATGACCCCAATTTTTTTTGTGTTAACATACCTAATGCAAGAAAAGTCACCAAGTTTCATATCATTCCGATGAAGCTGTGATTTTTTACATTTCAAAACAGAAAGTTTTCTGGTCAGAAATGACCGAGGAGCACCAGAGGGTTAAAGGTATAGCTCATCCAAAAATGAAAATTCTGTCATAATTTTTACTCACCCTTATTTCGTTCCAAACCTGTATGTAATTATTTGAATAAGCTACTTAGAGGAATGTTAGGGTCCAAACAACTGGAAATCACTGACTTACATTGTATTGACCGTAAAAGACATTTTTTTAAATTATCTTCTTTTGTGTTCTAAAACAAGTCATACAGGTTTGGAACAGCATGAGGGTAAATGAAAGGTTGGCACAGGAGATCTGCCGGAAAAGAAAACAGAAAACAAAAACAGTAAATGTATTTAAGTGCATGAGATGGGTCTGTCTGTGTCCTATACCCTAACCCTATCTCTTCAATTAAATAAAAATTTACTGTAGAGTTTCATAATTAAAATAGGCCTACTTTAAAAACTGAGAAAAACAAATAGGATGACTTACGACTTTTGGTGATTTATGTAATATGATCTGCCTGCTATATAAAGTATAAAAAGCGAGGAGAGTGAAGTAGAAGAAGAAGAGCAGTACTAGTGGCGTCATCGGCGATTCCAGAGGGAGGTGCTCTGATGACATCCCGAATGGTTGTTTCATTCTAGGGGGAGTAACTTGTAGTAGGGTGTAATTTGTAGAACCATGGTTTGTAGTACTATGGGATGCAGTCGGACACATTTGGAGAGTGTGAATAGCGGTTGGCTCTCTGCCTTATAAAGCGGCACCAAACATCAGTTCCTCCGTATAATTTCTTCATCAGACTGTTGACTTTGCACCGTCTGAATAAGCTCGATATAAAAGATCATCGCCATAGAACAGCACCTCTTCAGCGGACGGCATCACAAGCAGCTATAGATTGGTGCAGGGAAGACATATTTTTGTAGGCCAGAACCCGGAAACAAGCATTTTAGCACTTCCGTTTCCATTGTCCTGGAGACAATTGTTTTTTATTGGATTTTTGGTTAAATGCTTAAAATAAGGTCTGTGGTAAACACAAGCTCAAGATATTTTCATGCTTTATTCTATGATATAAAATACATCAGTAATACCCTTTTGTGACTTTTACTTGTCAATAAAAGGCAGTTGCTAACAAGTGGCTAAATGGGACTTTGGGGAGTTGTAGGGGACATTTCAGTCATCTACTAAACTCATCTACTCTAGTCTGCTTTCACAGCCTCGTTGTGCTGATAATCACGCTTTTGCAAACTATTATAACTCAAACTTTCAGGGAAATAAGCAAAGACTGAAAGAGTTGTCAGAAGCTTAGTGATGGTGACACTGAAGTCATGTGACCATGGTGTAGTTCGTTTATCGGCCTACACAGTAGAGGACAGGGCCGTTTTTTAGGCATAGGGGAACTAGGCGGTCGCCTAGGGCGCCATCAGCTGAAGGGGCGCCAATGAACGCATATCAGGGGTGTGTGTAAAGGGTGTCACGGCCACCCTGAAATATGATTGCCGCCCCCACTGGTTCCCCTAACACTATTGGGATAGAGTAGCCTACTGTCA
Source organism: Gobio gobio (assembly GCF_949357685.1). NCBI lineage: Eukaryota > Metazoa > Chordata > Actinopteri > Cypriniformes > Gobionidae > Gobio > Gobio gobio. Next base: position 26,545,057 of record NC_137099.1, on the reverse strand, counting down.
ATCAGACGATTCTTATATTGGATCAGAGTACTGTCAATGACTTGACTGTTGCATGTAAAGTTTGCATTTGGAGTGCTCAACACCATTAGATCAGAGCTCGGTCAAAGCTTTGGCAAGGTAACGCTTTTTTTAACCACACAATAAAGCTAAATTCAAAGGCCAATTAAAAAAACAGGTACAATAAAAAGTGCACAAATCTGTATTTTGTTAGGGCCGTATTTGTAGCAGTCGAGAAATCACGCTGTGAAATGGGCAGATAGTGTAATATTGCTCGGTGTGTATTGTAGAGGCAAGATATAGGCTAACCACACTCATTTTTGCTTTTCATGATATCATTATATTTTGACTCTATGAAGCTTTTTTCTCTTACTTGCACCTCCAAAAGGTGTGCGTTTTTGTGCCAATGCATTGTTAAAGGATCAGTGTGTAATTGTCCCATATAAAACTTTAACGGCCAATTTAAAAATAGTGTAATAAAATGTGCTAATTCACAATATTAATTACATCGCTTTGTCGAATTTAATGCATCTTTATGGATGGTGTTGAAAGCTGAATCGATTCATTCAGTTCTAATAGTGTCGTACAGGGCATAGCATTGCGTTATTTAAAGGGGAAGCTCAAGCGTCAATGAGAAACAAAGACCACACTGAATCAATATATTCTTGTTACTTCCATGTGACTGGTCAAGCTTTTATATGTAGTTTCCAAATTGTATTTGTATATATTTGTTAATAAGGATTACAGTTCCAAAATGGTATGTGTGAATGTATTTGTTAATAAGGATTAAAATTAATGCTTTTTAAGATTTGGCTGGGGGGTGCCAATAAGGATTTCGCCTAGGGCGTCAAAATGGCTTGAAACGGCCCTGGTAGAGGATATGCACGTAACATCACCGTTGGCCGGAGTGACTGTGGTTACGCCCACTGAGTGGCAAAAGGACCAGGTGGTAGCATTGGTTTTCAGTGTGAAAGCCGCGAAAAACACAAAACACATCTAAAATGGGATAATCTTCTCTATGATTTGGAAAGAGCTGTCAAAGTGGATTTAGCTTCTAACCTCTGCTGTTTGCTGCAATCTGATTTCAGGTCAGTGTGAAAAGGTTTTGTCTCTCAGTACAATGTGTGAAAGTGTTGGCCTGCTTAGACAGGCTTTACACACAGAGACACTCTGTCAGCACAAATGTATCCCATAGTCTGTTCATAATGCCTTCCAACTTGTCTAAACACAGATCAGTATCCACAAAATTAATGTCTCACGTGTTTTCAGCTGTGAATGGAAATCACTTTGATGTTTCAAAGTGTAACACATTTCAGAATGAGAGCTTTCTTTTTTCCTCCACAAACTCCCAAGCTTTTTATTTCTCCCAAAGGCCCTGTTTCAGGCCGCGGTTACATAAAACACTTAGGAATTACATTTTAGTCATCTAAATGTTTATTCTTTAAGACTGGTCTTAACATTTTAAAGTCAGTTACATAAAATTTGATTGGTCTAATTTGAATCCAAAAAATAAGACTGACACTTCGATAACTGCTAGTTGTTTCTTAAGACATAACAGTGACTGTGTTTATGCATCTGGTGATCCCATTGCATCTGATTGGTGATCTTGCCCCAGTCTGTTGTGATTTGTCTACCGCTTAGAACATGTGCTGAAAAATGTATAACCTGTGACTCCTGAAGCTTCCTAAAGCACTGTAAATACTACTCTAAATACGCTAACTATGATATCAGTTTTGCCAATTTCAGTTCAAGCTCGGGTCCGATAATGACAGTAAAGCAGAACAAGTTAATCGACCCAAAAAACATTCGCAAGCACAACTTGTGCAGGAAATTTCCCAGTGGTAATTCTTTAAAAATGGTGAGAACAGAACAAAAGATTGTGGTTGTACTGCTGAATAATAGTGTTAGAAATACATTTTAACCACTGAGTCATCAATTCCTCTGCCTCAAAGTCCATGCAATGATGTTTTACCCTCGCAGTGAAAAAAAACCTTTCCTCAACAAATTGAATACTTACTGGCTGGCCGTATACCCACTTTTTTTGAGGGTGAGGCAAAGTAGCCAGCGGGGGGAATTATGCAAATATGTTACATGGTGACTTAGGGAAGTAATGGCAGTACTACAAACAAGGGGTTTGAGTCAGGTGTTTTATTTTGGAGAGGTTCACTTCTTTTGGTGTGGACTTTGTGCTTAGGAGCTTTTCATATTGTTTACATACACAAGAAACTAGATTACATACAAATTATTAAACCATTTTTTTTGCAATTGGTCTCCTTCAAAAGTTGGCCTGAAACAGAAGTTACAATAGTCTTTTCTTCCCTATTGTGACATACACTCATCTAAAGGATTATTAGGAACACCATACTAATACTGTGTTTGACCCCCTTTCGCCTTCAGAACTGCCTTAATTCTACGTGGCATTGATTCAACAAGGTGCTGAAAGCATTCTTTAGAAATGTTGGCCCATATTTATAGGATAGCATCTTGCAGTTGATGGAGATTTGTGGGATGCACATCCAGGACACGAAGCTCCCGTTCCACCACATCCCAAAGATGCTCTATTGGGTTGAGATCTGGTGACTGTGGGGGCCATTTTAGTACAGTGAACTCATTGTCATGTTCAAGAAACCAATTTGAATGATTCGAGCTTTGTGACATGGTGCATTATCCTGCTGGAAGTAGCCATCAGAGGATGGGTACATGGTGGTCATAAAGGGATGGACATGGTCAGAAACAATGCTCAGGTAGGCCGTGGCATTTAAACGATGCCCAATTGGCACTAAGGGGCCTAAAGTGCGCCAAGAAAACATCCCCCACACCATTACACCACCACCACCAGCCTGCACAGTGGTAAAAAGGCATGATGGATCCATGTTCTCATTGTATTTATGCCAAATTCTGACTCTACCATCTGAATGTCTCAACAGAAATAGAGACTCATCAGACCAGGCAACATTTTTCCAGTCTTCAACTGTCCAATTTTGGTGAGCTTGTGCAAATTGTAGCCTCTTTTTCCTATTTGTAGTGGAGATGAGTGGTACCCGGTGGGGTCTTCTGCTGTTGTAGCCCATCCACCTCTAGGTTGTGCGTGTTGTGGCTTCACAAATGCTTTGCTGCATACCTCGGTTGTAACGAGTGGTTATTTCAGTCAAAGTTGCTTTTCTATCAGCTTGAATCAGTCGGTCCATTCTCCTCTGACCTCTAGCATCAACAAGGCATTTTCGCCCACAGGACTGCCGCATACTGGATGTTTTTCCCTTTTCACACCATTCTTTGTAAACCCTAGAAATGGTTGCGCGTGAAAATCCCAGTAACTGAGCAGATTGTGAAATACTCAGACCGGCCCGTCTGGCACCAACAACCATGCCGCGCTCAAAATTGCTTAAATCACCTTTCTTTCCCATTCTGACATTCAGTTTGGAGTTCAGGAGATTGTCTTGACCAGGACCACACCCCTGAATGCATTGAAGCAACTGCCATGTGATTGGTTGATTAGATAATTGCATTAATGAGAAATTGAACAGGTGTTCCTAATAATCCTTTAGGTGAGAGTATATCGGCTTCTCAAACAAGAAAAAATGTAGGCGGAACTTGATTTTGTCCATCGGGAATTGAGTGGATTGTTGGATCATTGTTGTTTGCTATTGCTGAGAACTCATATACTGATTTTGTTGGAGTATGGCCCATGAAAAAATGCTGCATTTTATTTTATAAATGGATACTGTAGCTTTTGACAGCACTGTGTGAGGTAGCGATGTCCTCTAGTGGCTGTATGTGCAACAGCCTTAACACCTTAGTATGGCTCCAAAATGAACACTCGTTACAGCGCCAAATGCAAGTAAAAATATGAAAACATGTCAATTGCAGATAACTTTGTGATGAATTTTAATGAATGTTAAGAATGCAGTATGGATTAATGATTACCAAATGTGATTATCAAATAAAAGTCTGCAATTTAATTACATAAATATATAGTCTGACATGCTGAATTTCAGAGTAAAGCGCAGCACTGTGTTCTTTTACACATGAGGAGCTCATGATCTGGCATTTTCAGTGAATGGCTCGGTTCACACCCAGCACGTCGAAAAATTATGCCTAGGGGTACCTTTAGCGTCTTCATTGTGACGCGGAAGGCACTTGACCATGCTTCGGATTTTGACACCTTGGGAGTGAGAACAGGTTGTTATAACATGCATTTGAAAACACACACCAACCATCTTCCATGTAATGAGAATCATTTGTAAATCTGTTGTCGACAAAAGAGAAGCTTAAAGGTCTCCCTGTTCTGTAAATTATTATTATTATTAAATACTATTTTTTTATTCTAAAGTGCCATAATACTGTATTACTACTGCAATAATGTTCTTTGTTAAATTTGACAATTTAAATAATAACAAAATGAAATAATATTTTGAGTATAACAACAACAATAATAACAGCGTCTGTCTGTCTTAGACAGAACAATGAACAGGGGAAACTCAGGGTTTAAATAAACAGAGATAACAAGGTGACTAAATGAACAACAGCTGAATGTAATCAAATCAGAAACCATAGAAACTAACTAGCAAACAGAACTCAGCTAAAGCAGCACAGGGAACAGAATGAAAACAAAACAGATAGATAGATTTTAGTTTTTGGAAATGCCAAAAATTATAATTGAAAGTTGGTCCTAGATCAGCACCAAAACCGTGTAATCTTCCTGTAGCAGAAACAGTGATAAAGCTGATGGTTTATTCTGATATCTGGATGTAGTTTGTTAAACCAATTAACCGCTCAAGGATAGCCAGGTAGAAATATTTGACTATTGTTAATGCCAAAGAAGAAATACTTCCTGATTGGCCGCATTCCTGCATTGCACACTGGCTGTGTCAACATACCTAATGAAAAAGAAAAAGAGACGTCACTTTTACCGGGAGTTGTGCTTCTTCACAGACACATTTGAATCAGAAGTGAAGGGACTCCATCTGAGTCACTTATATTCGCTGCAACATATGCAGGTAGGACTGTATATTTCCAATTATAGCTTTGATAAGTAATGTATCAGATTGCAGCGTATCATTTTAGTTTTTATACTTGTAAATAATACCGTGATTGAAATGATGTAATTTCAAAACAAACTCAAATCAAATTACTTTACAAATGCTATTATGAATGAGGTAGGCTATTTCACTTTCTCATACTTTAACACACACAGACACTGTGAGAGCAGAAACTGGACCCAACAGGTGTGTCTGGGGACAGTGATAGGTCAGTAGACAACTGCAACAAAGACACACAAAGACCCCTTTACCAAAGCAGTCGTTATGTTTTATGAGTTCACTCTCATTACCTGAGGAAAGTTAAACATTCTCTATGAATGATTTATGTTGTCAGGAGAAACAAGGATCCTACTTTTGTGTAGTGTTGTCGAAGAATATGCTGGTCTTGTTCTATTTGTAGTTTCATAAGCTTTAATAAGGTGTTAAAAATTTATATATGCTTTAAATGTGTTCAAAAATTAAAAGGGAGGCACCGAATGAACATGTTTTACCTGTGAAACCAGGAACCTGCTGCTTGACTGGACCTGAGTCAAGTGAATGCCGAGCGTGGTTTTGTGAAAAACTGCGCTGTTGTTGTAGCCTCCGGTTCTCTCCTTAAACTCAGCTCTTTAAAACAGGTTTATCAGGAACATACCACACAGTTTAACCAGACAAAGTCACACTACCAGCTGTGCCTGTGGCCTAGTCACTGAATATAGCAAATGTAGATTCACAGTTAAATCAAATTTTTGCTACAAAGACATTTAGCTCATGCTTTGTGTTTTATGTTTTGCAGACCGTTCAGAAAGAAATAAAGAACACTTACATATAAGGTAAGATCTCTTTATGGAAACACTTCAGGCTCTAATGGTATCTTTGAATTATGTGTTCATTAAGTTGAATTGATAGAGGGAGAAAAAGATAAAGTATTTGTGAATTTGCTACTGTCAGAAAGTAAGCTGATCTAACAACTCTGGAATCTTGTCTAGTTTGGTGATACTTTGAATATTCATAATCAGTGTATTGTTAGAAATATTAACCAGTCATTGAAGTTTACAAATTAAATTTTGACCTCTCAGTAAGTAGGCTATGCTCAGTAAGACCAAAATTATGTGGAGACTTGAACACCACATTCCTATGTGCTTGTTGAACTTCAAAATAGTGAGGCGGTCTGTCCTTTGCTGCTATAACTGCTTCCACTTTTCTGAGATGTTGGGACACGAGCATTTTGGGTGTTTCTTCAACTATGGGGACTTTAGACCCTGTGGAAATTCAGGCAATAAACTCTCTTAAAATAAACTTTATTTCATTTAACGTGTCTTCTAATGATGTTCACTTGTAAACAGGCATCACAGGGCAGGAGAACATTGTTCTGAAACACCATGCACGTTTTCACCACAATTTAATTTCCAACAAATCTCAAATTATTTATTATATTTTATATTTTATCTGTGGTGGAAATTGCATTTTTGGAATAAAATGGCTCATACTATGTTTTGTTAAAGCTCATTTCTTTTACTATTTGTTTATATCGCATAGTTTGTAACCTGCAATAATTGATACTTTTATGATGGATTTTCATATTTTAAGATTAAAAGTCTGCATCTGGGACAAAAATAAAACAATAAAATCTATACATAAAAGGCATTTGAAAAGTAAATAAATTATTAAAAAGTTTCCAAGACAGTTTTCAATGTCAGCTTCACGAAATGAAAATTCAGTGATCATTTACTCTCCCTCATGTCGTTCCAAACATGCATTACTTTCTTCTGCAGAACATTAAAGAAGGTATTTTGTAGAATGTTGGTAACCAAACAGTTTCGGTTAGCACTGATTTACATTGTATGGAAAAAAACTACATTTCAAAAAATATTGTCTCTTATGTTCGACAGAAGAAGGTTTGGTATGACATCAGGGTTGCCAGGTCTGTGCAACAAAAGTAGCCCAAAGGCCTGTCAAAAGTAGCCCAAAAATAGCCCAATGCTATTTTCTCTATCGGCAGCCAAATTCTCCACTGAATTTGTGTGTACTTACAGCGTAAGTACCCACACCAACAAATTAAAAGTAGCCAAATTCTGCAGGAAACCCACGGACTTGGCAACACTGAATGACATCAGGGTTAGTAAATGATGATTATTTTGATCTTTGGGGAGAACTGTCCTGTCCCTTTAATGAAAATCAAACCCTAGGACATAAAAGTGGCTGACGAAACACCCACATAAGGACAATAAATTAAGAGTAATCTAACATACTGACAAGACATAAAGTGTTGTTTTAATTAGCTGCAAGGCAACAAATTAATGCAATTTTTAACAGTGTCTTAATGTAAATTACTGTTCAACACCGAAAGGCCTGTGACATAAATCAGAACAAATAGCTGTGCTTGTTGCTTTCTGAGCTAATGATGCCTGTACAGTGAGAGACATAAAGGGTGTGAATCTAAAATGTCAGCTGGTTCTCATTTGAAACAGAGCTAAAGCTGCCTCTGAGAGCCTGCTGGCATGCTGGACTGGCCTGACTCTCTCTCTCACACTCACTCTGTTCTTATGACACATCACTTCAGCTATGCAGAAAGGAGCAACTTTAAAACGTCCACATAGTCAGGAAGTGAATGCAAGTCTTGATCAAAGAGCACTGTACACTGATGAACACTGTAGTTTTTGGAAGGGATGGTGTAATTTGCTGTAATGGATTCCTTTAACACTTCATATATCTACTAATGTAAGGTATGAACCGCATGACTTCATATCTTTGATGTCTCTTCATTTGCATTCAATGCTAAAGCTTTGGGCTGTGTGAATGTTCAACTGTCTTTTGTTTGCTTGTCTTGTTGACACCATAGTTTCTCTGGTACAGTATTATTGTTAGATCCATTTCACTGTGCTGTTGACCTGGTTAAAGGAGGATATACAGGGGAAATTATCAATGAGTTGTGAAAAAAGGACATTCAATCGAGACGTACAGCAATTAAAACAAGTTTTATGAAGTAATAATGCAATAAAAGTTAACATTATGTGAGAAATAACTGTTGAAGATATTGTGGTATTTAAAATGCTAGTTAGTAGTAATTGAATGTATGTGTTCGATGCTACAAATTCGATGCTTGTGGAAATCGAGATAAAGTTTGAGATAGAATTCTATCATTAATAGAAAGTTATAGAAAAGAACAGCATTAATTTGAGATAAATGGCTTTACTGACACTTTTGATTTCATTTAATACATCAATGCTGAATAAAAGTATTAATATCTTTCAACCCCATATAAATCGGAATGACGGCAAACTTTTGAACGGTAGTGAATGTTTTATTGTTACTGTGGTCATTTGCTCTGTCAGTTAATGTATGCTAAATGGGTGCATCTGATCAGGGTTGTTGACTTTAAACAATTTTAAAACGTAAAGAATACCTCACAGACCAAGGCGATGAATATCAGTTCATCAATATCTTTTGTTTTGTTTTCTGTTCACGTTTTTAGTCAAGGACCCATTTCTTCAATCAAAGCTGCCTTTAAGAGAAGTGAGTAGGTTGTGACGTAAAGGTTTATTTTACTTTTATACATAGTACATTCATATAGTTGCAGGATACATTGTAGTAATGTCATGTTTTTACATTATACTTGATCAAATGTGTCATAAAATGCTGTCAAATCTTCCAGCTTCTGCAAGAGCTCTCTCACAATCGGACTGCTCCAGGGAAAGAAGGTGAGCTTATTGTAACTATTTTGACCATTTAAACACCTATTTTATTTATAGGTACAGTGACCTTTGTATAGGTACAGTGACTCTATTTTGTATAGAGGCTATCATGATATGCCTGATTTAAACTCACATGACCAACATGTTCAATGTTTTGGAGAACATGTGTGAACTGCTAGGCTACTCTGTCAATATGAAACACTTAACAATACTTAAACACAATCATTCTCATATTGTCACAGTTGGGTGAAAAAAAGTCGAGAGTAGGATCTAATCTTCGCAAGCAGTTAAAAGGTTTATTTACAATGAACTCAAGAACTATAACCATGAATAGAACAACCAACTACGGCGAGAACTGACAATGAACTGAAGGAAACACAGAGCTTAAATACACTGAACAAACCAAATCCACTAAATGAACATCAGGTGCAAACAATAATCAAACAATGAGTAACCTAGGAGACTAACTAAAAGTGGGGGAAAGAAACAAAGGGAACAGAAAACAGAGCAAAAAACAACTCATAGTAAAACAGATCAAACAGGACATGCTCTACTCGTACATTTTTATCCTGGAGACAGTAGCCACCATAGACAATATTATCCATTTATAACCCATTCAAATATGTGGTTACAATTTAGAATATTAGATTATTTTTTTCCCTGAAGATAATTCTCTGGTGATATTCCTTTTAAAAATACTTCAGAGTAGTAAAAAGTGGCCAGCTGATTTAGGACCACAGAATATGAACCACCTCATGAGTTTTTATATAAAACCACAAGCATGGTTGTATAGCTGTGCTTTGAAATTTTTGAACAATACATTCCTATCTATTAAGAAGAATCTGTTGTTTTCAGGCGTCCAGAGATAACCATCCTATCAGCCGAGCCATTAGCAGCCACTTCTTGGTATCCAGGGGCGTCTAGACGATTTTCATCCACAGCTTTCACAGCACAACCAATCTGGAATGAGAGTGTTCTGACCTCTGCTCAGGTACAGTGATTTATAGCACTTTATCCAGTTCAACAGTTGTCGTTAACAAACAGTTGTGCCAGACAGGTGTGTGAGTTCTCTTTGTTTACTCAGCATGTCTTTAATTTGACATTTTAATGCATGGTCATGTGTTTGAGAGACTAACACATGGATTACTAACTAACTTACCTAACTTATTGTAGAACGAGTCCAACAATGTAGTATATAGGCCAATTCACACTGCACTGACAGACGGCAACAAACGGCTTTGTCTGTTTTGTTTTTAATCAGTGTGTTACCCCTGTTAACGTCTGTTGGAGTTTGTTTTTACTGATTGAACATGTTGAATTGGCACTTGTCGGGTCATGGAATGTCTGAGTAGGGACATACTGTAATTCCGCATGGGTTGGCATCTGTCAGTGCAGTCTGAATTGACCTTAAGACTTCCGCTGTCATACTGTGGTGACATCAATAACTAATTTCTGATCATTGAAACAAAGCTTAAATAAAATATAAATATTGAATGAAACCCTTCAACTTAAAAAAAATATTAAATGAAAATGAGAAATAAAGCTAAAACTGTATAAAGCTATAAAAAAATAAAGCTATAAAACTAACTAAAGTAAAATAAGTTGTACAAATACTTAAACTGAAATAAAAAAGCTATACAAAAAAAACTATTCAAACTATTCATGAATATTATAATAGTATAAAAATAGTACTAAAACACTGGGTGATATCTGCACATATAGCATTTTTGTATAAGGAAGATCAGTCAGGATTCAAGGGGGTTTATATTAGAGGCATTTTTGAGATGCATCAATATTCAGTACATTTATTTTCATGTTATTGCTGATAACCTATACATTTTTATAGCATATTCTAAATCTATACTACCGTCTATAAGCAAATCGAAAACGCACAAATAAAATAAATAGTTTGTGCTGTATGCTCAAGTGTATTTCACAACATTATAATGTACAGTATATAAATATACAATATCGGCTAATACTGATAAACAAAATTCAGACATGGTGCTGATATATTGTGCATCCCTCTTCTGGTCTCTAGGACTGTATGTTTTCTGCACACTCGTGACATGTTTGCTTGGTTTGATGCTTGCGTTCGAGTGATTCCTTCTCTCGTGCTTCAGCTCCCACCATCCTATGAGCAGGTGATCAAGGAGAAGACCCAGGAGCAGGTTACCACACCTTCACCAGCTCCACGACGCTTATACACAACAACTATTGCCACACAGACTGACTCACTAGAGGAGAATGTCACATGTCCAGATTCCTGCACGTCCCTGCAGCTGAACCAACAGCCCAGTGGAGGTTAGTCTGTACTGACAAGATTTGGAGTGCACAAATCAATGTGAACCATAAATTGATACTCAATGTTTGGTCTTTACGGTTTCAGCGAAGCAGCCAATAAAACCACCTCGGCCATCATTACCTTGTAAACCCGAACCCATTCCGCAAGAAACTCAAACAAGGTCCCCAACATCCACTCCCAACTCACCACCCACCATCGATATAGCCCCAGCCCTACGCCCGGTGCCTCAGCCTCGCTCCAAAACTAAACCCCTGAGCTCAACCAACTATGTCAATGTGCAACCTCTGATACCACTGCAAGACAGCTGGGAAGTTTGTCCTATAATACCTGTGGAGAGTTCTGATGCCCATTCAGGCAAGTATCTGAAGGATCTCTTAGATGTCTTCAGCACTGTACCTCAAAGTGAACTGAGTAACCTTGTCAACATTCAGAGAGAGCAGACGAACCAAACTAAAGAGAACCAAAGTGAGAACATGACCTCCCTCCACACCGACCGCAACATCCGATCGAAAATCCAGGCCTTTGAAAGTCAGTCTATCACAGAGAATGATGAAACTGCTGTGCCTTTCCCCCGACCTCGAAAAATGTACGCCAAACCACCTGTGGTGGCACCAAAACCCTCTGTCAAAAAGCCCAAAGAAGAGGAGTTTTCACAGTTCGAGAGTCACTTATACGAAGAGGTCATTGCACCACCTAAGCCAGCTCCAAGACCTCAGCTTTTCAAAAAACCGTCCTTCGCCTTAAGAGATGATTCCGACTCTCAGCCTCCCTTCAGGATGGCCCTCATTCCTCCATCGCGACCTTCATTGGTCAAAGTTAAGAATGTAAGTTCCCAGGATGAGGAAGTAGTATTGAAAGGACCTCCCCCACCACTCAAGCCCAGCAAAGACCTGCTGAACCTCAACAACCATAATTCCACTGCACTTCTGTCTAACATCACATCCACAGCGAACATGCTAAGCAATGACTATGTGGATGCTCCCATTTGTAAGTTTTAAGGGCCATAATACAATGCAAAAAAAAAAACTTAACAGGCATTATGTGCATACATATAATTAATGTATCCCTGTCACAGACCACTCTCCCACTAAAACTGTCCGTCAAGTGGGATTCACCTACATGGGGTCAAGCACGCAGGGAGTGACCAGGAGACCCACAGTCATCCGAGTCCCCAGTAAAACTGAAAAAAGTGAGTCATTAATAGCCATTGCAATCATATGTGAGGAGCTATTTAAATGTGCTTTTACTATATATGTGTATTAATTATATGTATGTGTATATGTATTTTTTTTCCAATCTTACACTTTGAACACTATATATATAAAATCAAAGTGTAATATTCAAGTCTTCAAACTGTAAGATTGGAAAAATAATGGTAAAAAGCATAATTTTACCCAAAAATGTTGTTTCAAATAGCTTTTACAGACACACAGACCATGGCTGTTAAGCTCCAAAACTCCTTGTGTTGTACTGTTTGTAGTTCATATAGTCGGCGTCTTCTGAAGACATGAGAGCTTTGTGTGAGGAAAAGACTAAAATTTAAGTCGTTTTACAGTCATAATCTCCCTCTTTGCTGCAGCTCTTAAACCTCAAATCTTACCCCTTCCATTATTGTAAGGTGTGTAGCTGTAAGCGCACAACGCAGGTGATTCAGAGCAGTAAACAGTCTTTTAATAAATCTAACAGAAACATGTAGGAAAACTCAGGAGCTAGAATAATCCACAACCACGTGAAGCAAATACAACACGATCAAAGGAAAACGAGGACTTAAATACAAGGGAGAACTAATGAACTGAACAGAAACAGGTGTGTAATTAATTAGGAGCTATGGAAACTAATACACACAGGGAACACAGGCAAACCAGAACACAGAATACAGAACAGAATGACAGAACTATACAGGGGTGCGTTTCCTGAAAGCATCCTTAGCCAACTATGATAAGTTCTGTTGCTATTAGCATCGTTCAAAGAGTCGATGTTTCCTGAAACCATAGTTCCAACGAACATTAGCAAACAGCATTGCAAAGTTATGTGGTTGAAACAACAGCTCTTGACCTGTGGTTAGAAGCATAGTTTTGTGTTTGCATGACGTGTGGAATTAATTAATTATTATCTTGAGCTAAATAAGCAAGCTGACATTCAGTACAATCTATATCTTTTATTTAGAATACATGCAAATGTCATTTATTTCTTTTAGTTTGTCAAGAGATTTAAAGCACCGTTTTTGAAGAGTGTGCATGTGTGTACGTACGTGCTCTAGTATGTAAGAACGAGTCTATGATTGAATCTGGAAATAAAGCAAAATAACTAAGAAAAATTAGAATTAGGCCTTAGATTAGATGCCATGTCCATAAATTATAGCCAAAAAAATCTAGCATTTATTCAATCTCAAACGGATTAATTAAAGAAGTTACTACTCCACCACCTGTGTGGCATCATTAACCAACCTCGTGACTACTCCACCACCTGTGTGGCATCGACAAATTTGCTACTAGTTTGCTACAATATGGTTTCAGGAAACAGTCGTGACTAGCTAGTTGATTTCTTCAAAGATCATCCTATGGTAGTTAAGCAGTGCGCTGCCTAGTTGTACACTACCATAACTGTTACAATTATGCCATGTTCAGTTATTAAATTTTTCAGATATTAAAATTCTCATTCCGTTCATTTTGGCATCTAAAATGTCAAATCTTGTCAGTTACCACATAAAATAATGTTGTTCCTCAGTTTGTTAATAAGAACCAAAAACATGTTTACATTAATGTACTCAATAGAAATGGAAGCACACCATGCTAGATGGGGAGAGTGTTTAGATGCATTAATGTGACACTTGTATTTCTGTTACATGAATTCCTCAGTTTTAAAAAAAATGTTTGAGGTGTGTGCGTGTGCGTGTGCGTGTGCGTGTGCGTTCTTGAGGATGGTTTTTCATTGTTTTGTTAACAATGTCCCTGTCATGAACAATTCTGATTGGCCATTGAATTTTTATACTATCTTTCAAAAGTTTGTGGTCAGTAAGATTCTTTTATAAAGACTTGTGTGCTCACCAAGGCTGCATTTATTTAATCAAAAATATTTTAAAAGTAATTTATTTCTGTGATGATAAAAATTAATTTTAAGCAGTCATGATTACTCAAACTCTTAAATGTTACACGATGCTTCACAGATCATTCTAATATGCTCATTTGGTGATCCATTATTGCATGGTAAGCGAATGGATTTCTACTTTTCAGACCCTGAAGAATTGGCAGATTTTCCTCCTCCTTTACCTGTACAGAAACCTGTGGGCGGCCCACCTCCGCCTGCTAAACCCGCTCGCAAAGTAAGACCTTATAAACCTGGGTCAGCTGGCCTTTCTAAGTAACAGCTGTGCAACAAGCACTAAAGCAGTGGGCGATTAGGATAAAATGCTGTCTTAAAATGTCAGCAGAGCTCACAAGATCAGTTACTGGACTCTTTAATCTGCAAAGATTTGTGAGGTTTGAAACATCTTTTCTTTTTGACACCAGAGATGTCAAAGGGAGCAGAACAGAACTATAGGGACTTTTCTTTGTTTTCCTTGTCCTCTTTTTCCTTAGGTCTGAAACATACTCTGCAAGTATGTGAATACAGATGCTTCTAGCTATGTACTGTATGCTCGATTTTGGGTATTATGTGTTACATTCTCATTGCCACGTATGGACTCTATAATGGACTTGAGCATAAACTGCCTTCTTCTATGGCCAGTTTACTCCTTCAAGTCAGCTATTGTCATAATGGAGCAACAGTTTAAAAAGGATCTTGCCGAGCAAATTCAATCTTATAAGTCATTTTTACATCTATCTTTCGAAATAATAATAACATCCTGTTTAGTACTGAGGTTGTTATTGCCACAATAACACACATTTGTGATACGTTGGCCAAGTCATTAATTGCGTAAAAAAAAATTCTGGCTTTGATCTGTCAAAAAATATCAAATAAAATAACAATCTTCTGCTACCTTCCAAATGTGAAATGTTCAAACAACCTTAACTGTGAAACCATAAACAATATTATTTTATTCTACGATTCATTCTGTATTTACATTGCTACTGTATTTGTCTTGAAAGAAAACAGCGACTTCTCCAAAACATTGAATATTAACTTTTTGTTCATGACCCCCCCCCCCCCCCCCCCCCCCCCCAGGACTCCTTCAGTTTCTCATCTGACATGTCTCTTCCACCACGGTAATTGAATCCTGTATTTATTCACAGCTGTCCTAATATAGGTTTCTCAACCTTATAAATGTGCATTTATGCATTTTTCTTTTTTTATGCTTAGTTTGTTTGGCAGTATGAGCCAGTGATTAAAGAGTTTCAATGCTGACAACATGTGGACACTTCTAGTACTGTGCCCCTGAATGTGTCTGTGTAAATAATATAGTAATAATAATAAATAATATATCATTTCAGGCCCAGTGGAGGAAAGGTTCTGCCTCCTCGCCCACCACCAGCTAAAACAGGCCCGGGAAGACCAGCCCCTCCACGAAGAGATGGCTCCCAACGTCGGCCCTCAGATCCGGGACTTTCACAAATAGTACCAGCAAAACAACAGCAATCTCAATGGCAGCAACAAAACCGCAGAGCTTCGAAAAAGGGACCTGCTCTACCGCCTAGACCCAACCCTGGACATCGTCTTTACAACAAATACACAGTGAGATGTTATTTTACTTGCATTATTTTCTTGATTGAAAGCTGCACTATGTAAGTTTTGGCCCTCTAATGGTTAAAAAATAAAACGGCTTCTCGAACAAGAACAAATGTAGTGCCTAGTGCGAGACTTGTTTTGGTCCAGCAGGAATTGATTGGATCATTATATCCTGTTGGTTTGCAAGCGCTGTGATCTCATGTAAGTGGCAGGTTGTCCTGGCATAAGAAAAAATAAGAGATGTCGTTGCAAGTGGGAGGGAAAATTGTTTTGATTTAAGATTACTAGGGCACATCATTATTGTTTTTATTCATGTGCACGGGTAAATCACTTACACTATATACTGCAATATATTCCATAAAAAACAAGAATTGTCAACTTTGATTTCATGGTGACTTTTACATTAGACATAATGATTGCTAGTATGATATGGTCAAACGTTATAATGAATACGGCTATCTATAAGTTCAGTAAAATATCTTGCCTGTTGAGTAACTTTTGAATTCTTTCTAAATCTCTGAGTTCTCACAACCTCTGAAAAGCCAAGGCAATGTTGGTTCAGGTTTTATTACACAGGCGAATTACATATATAGCCCAACCGCTCTTAAATATCATTATTATAGGTTTATCGAAGTATATCTGGGTAAAGTAAAGACATGGTTTGGAAGATGGATTCTTTTTTTTACACAGCTTGAGATCCCCCACGGCATTGCTGAGTTTGACTACAACGGCACTAACACTGGGGAGCTCTCCTTTCAGGTGACCTCAAAGTCAATACATTCGGATTAGCCTCATAGTGTTGTCTTCTTAAGTTACTGGTTTATGTTATATGGTTTATGTCAGTGAGGTTCAATTGTTAGAAATGTAAGCATTTCCATCCTTTATTCCCTACAGAAAAGTGAAGTCCTTGTCTTACTTGAAGAATTAGACAGCAAAACCTTTGAATGCCAAGTAGGAAACGCTAAGGGCACAGTGCAGAAAACGCATATGAAGATTATCACACCCTTAACAAATGTATCCAGCAATCCAGCATCACAGGTAATCAATACTGAAGTTGAATCAGTTGTAATAGTAGTAAGTATGTGTATTATCCCTGAAACATTATAAGTTTTTTGTCCTGTCTTGTAAAGTCAGCATACTATCTTGGCTCTTAATGTGTTTCTACAGAAAAACAGTTCTTTTAGTGGCAGGGTGGAAAATACTGGACCACTACAAGTGCAAGCCCTGTATGACTTCACTCCAGGTGAGACAGTTGTGTTCTGTGTAAGAGAACAAATGTTTATTTTCCAAGCAAGCATATTTAGTGTTTTTTTTTTTTTTTTGCAAAGCATAATCACCACATGCAGTACTGTTTAATTTTGTATCTATGAATACATAAATCATAAAATGTATGATCCACAGTTGTGAAGCAGCTCATAAAATAATCATACATGGTTATGTTTTTGTGTTTCAGAGGGCCAGGGAGAGCTGGCTTTAAAGGCTGGAGATGTGGTGTCTAATGTAGAACAGCTGGACAGTGATTGGTACATGGGAACATGCAGAAACATAACTGGATTCTTCCCCATTAACTACGTCAAGACACTGGTAAATATTGTATATGGTATATCAGTACAGTAGATGATGTCCCATGACTTATTTTGAAGCATTAGTGGAACAAATCCCATGTTTTTTTTTGTTATAACTATATATGTAGAGTGAACATGCTTGATAAACTTTCAAAATATCAAATATATATTCATTTAGGTTAAACTGACAACTGTTACTCATTCTGCAGTATTTTTTTAAATACAATTTTCACTATTAACTATGACTTTTGCCTCAATAAACTACGAAATACTGCTTATTACTATTAATAGTTAGTAAGGTAGTTGTTAAGTTTAGGTATGTGGTAGGATTAAGGGATGTATAACACGCAGAATGACGCAAGTACTAATAAACAGCCAATATCCAAGTAATATGCATGATAATAAGCAACAAGTGACCCTAAACTAAAGTATTATCATTTAGTCTAAATTAGTTTTGAATTTTTTTTTTTTTATATATATATATGTTTAGAGCTACAAAATCACAATTTCATTTAAAAACATTTTATACATGTCCCAAATTTAGGTAAAAGGAACAGTTTGTATATTATTATGTTTGACTTCCTAAGATTGACGGTCAACATTGTATCAATTAAGATTAAAGGGATAGTTCACCCAAAAATGAAAATACTGTCATCATTTACTCACCCTTATGTTGTTCCAAATCTGTATGAGTTTCTTTCTTCTGTTGAACACAAAAGATATTTTAAAGAATGTTGGTTACCAGAAAGTTGACGGTAGCCCTCAACTTCCATAGTAGGAAAAAATACAGTAACTGTCAACTGTTACCAACGTTTTGGATGAGCCATCCCTTTAAGAACCTCCTTTAACTTGAAAAGAAAAAAGGCCCTATTGTCTATGTGTAGTACTCTTTGTGTAGGACTGATAAAAGTGATTAATATACCTTTACCAATAATTTCCAGAACAAGCCTGATACATCTGCACCAGCATCCAGAAGTGAGTGGAAAACCAAACGATCTCCTGAGCCTGTCAGGTAAGTCATCCTCACATTTCATTTCATTTGAAATCAGATCTTTTGCTATGTTAGATTAACAAACACAAGTAGACAATTAATCTGATTACCTTCAAAACGCTCCAGTCATATTGTATGTCCCTGTGTTTTCCTCAGAGGCCCAAGGTGTGTTGCGAGGTTTGACTTTGACGGAGAGCAGACCGATGAGCTCTCATTTTCTGAAGGTGATGTGATTCAGCTCAAAGAATATGTGGGAGATGAGTGGGCTCGTGGGGAAGTGAATGGCCATGCTGGCTTTTTCCCTCTTAACTATGTGGAAGTGCTTGAGGATTTCCCTCCAGCCACAGTGCAGAAACCTGCTCCAAATAAGTTTGGGCTGCCTGGTAAGAACCCAAAAATATATATCCATAAATTATACACATTTCATTTAATGTTTAAACATTTTGATCTAGATACGGCGTTCATGGCTCATATACTAATACATTTTTAAACAACTTAACAAAGGTTATAGAAATCATTGGAAAAATGAGCTTTGTAAAGTAAAGAACATATACACAGAACAGGATGATGAAAAACATAAGCAACTCGTACAGTGGTCATAATCACATACATAATCACCATCATGTGTTGATGTAGCTTTTTCCATTCAGTGAATGCATGCAGCCACAGTGGGTTGCCAATCTCCAAAAAAGGACTAAAAGAGTACCATAAAATGAGCCCATATCTCTAATGACCAAAATTTGAGCTGTGATTTGTTACCATCCCTGAAAAAGTAAAAGTTCTATGGAAAAAATGTGATGCTTAGAAACTAGTCCTAGTGAAATTATTTGTATTAGGGTATATATTAGTTTCTTCAACTATGGGCACCTTTTAACCTGTAAACTCTCTCAAACCACACCTTTCACACACTATCTTAAAGGTGTCCAGCAGCAGACACATAGAAACTTATGTAATTTTCCTCAACTGTCATGAACAATTACACCACAGTGGCATTTTCCGTTTAATAGCATTCTGTAATGGAAATGATGGAGATGGAAATGACATTTGAAACCATTTTGGAATAAAATGGCCAATGTTTTTAAGGATAGCTGGCATTTATAGTTAGCATTTTAGGTATCATTAAAATGTCACACTTTGCATAATTTGGCAAAATTACAGCTTGAGAAGAAATTACACACTATAAAAAATACTGTCTCCTGGGTAAACAATTACAATGACTTTATTAGTGGCAATATTGTTGAAATGATGTCACAACTACAGCCATATAAAACTGTGGGACAGTTATAAATTGTATAAACACTTATGAATCATTATCCCACAATAAATATTAAAAAGGCTTATAGATCATGATAGATTTTCATATTTTAAAACTAAAGGAATGTGAAAAGGGTAAAACACCAACATGTAGACTTTTTGAGAAGTAGCAAAAATAAATGAAGGTATGGTGAAAAGTTTGCAAGATTTTTTATCTGACAAAAGGTAACATTTGTTTTAAGAAAACAACCCCTGGGGCATGTTGAAGAAACACCCCATTAATAAGATAGAAGTGATATGCAATGTACATGAAAAAATAAACCCTAAATGATGCAATCCTGAAATGCCCTGAAACAAGACTTTTCAATTTGCCTCTCCAGTGTAACACTGGTGTTCAGGCTGGAAGACGAAGACAGAAGATTCTCTCAAAATACTCAAAGTTTAATCATAAATCTCAAAACAGGTAGGGAAAACGGTAACCAGGGAAACAGACGAGAGAAAGAAACATGGGACATCTGAAAACAAACTGAAAGTCCATGATAATGAAACTAAACAGAACATCACTGTGACATCCAGTTTATAAAAACGTGCAGCACATTCAGTTTGCTCTAGAACTGTCCATAATCCAGCCATTTGTAGATTGCTAACCTACATATAACCAACAGTAAGTGGTAGATCAGTATCAGCATCAGTGTCTCTCATCAGTGACTCAATGAGTGGGCCGCTCTCCCTATGGTGGGAATGTGAAAAATTCGCCCTTCTGTTTGTGTTTCATTAAGGGCTGTATAAAAACTGTGACCTTGATTTCATTCATTACACTGCAGCGCACAGGGACATTTCACCTCTTGAGGACAGCTGCTCCTTATCCCTCTGGCTCATGGTGCAAATTTACAGCCATTAACTGTATAGTAATAAAGTCAAGTTCATTCATAAACTTTAATTCACTAAATTAATTGAAATAATTGGCTAGAATATATCTAATTTAAGGACTTGGGACAATCTTTACTGTAAATTTAAAAGAAAGTGCACAGCATTTTGCAATGGATTGTACTATTCGTGCATGTGTTTGGTTACATAATATTCTGTTCTTGGCTATAGATCTAATATATTGTGTTTTATTTTTCAGGAAAGGCTGGTTCGTTTAAAACACAAACGTCTTACAAAGCCAGTGAGGTATAATATCCCCACCTGTCACATTATCTCTTTACTGCAGTAATGAATAGCACTTAAAGTTGGCATGAAATGAAAATTAACTATCTTATCATGAACAATTGATATATGCATGTTTTGTTTTTAAAACGTTTTTTGACCTCACAATTTTTAATGAAAATGTCATAACTGGACATTCTGGTGACTTAAAGGAACCCCACCCCCCGTTTTTGAGTGCAACGCCCACATCTAAAAATCCAATCAACAACTAATGCATGGAAATGCAGGTCCCCACCCTACATTTTTCTACAAAACAAACATCTACATGTTTTGCGATAATCTGTTACACTCACTGCAAAAAACTGATTTTCTTTCTCACCATTTTTTTCCCCATTACTTCAAGATACATTTACTTAAGAAGCAGAATTACCTAAATTAAATGAGTTTATGCTTGGAATTTAAAATAAAATCTGCCAAAGATTGGGAAAATAAACTTAATTAAATGGAAAACAAAAACACAGAACACAATGGCCCGGTTTCACAGACAGGGCTTAGACTAAGCCAGGATTAGGCCTTAGTTCAATTAGGACATTTAAGTAACTTTTATAAACGTGCCCAAGAAAAAAACATTACTGGTGTGCATCTTGAGATAAAACAATGCCACTGACATATTTTAAGATTTGTCAGTGCAAGATTCTTTCAGTTAAAACAGCTCAAACATGCATTTTAGTCTAGGATTAGCTTAAGCATTGTCTGTGAAACCGGGGGAATAATGGCAAAAAAGTGACCAGTTTATTTTTGTGTGTACTTTCTTTAAACAAACACTTCTACATCCAACATTCACTTCACATTTCATGATATGAAGTAAAGGTCTTCTCAGGTCATAAGATCTGTACTCGAACCATATCACTTCTTACCCAAAGCTGATTAATTAATTAATTAATAAAAAAAAAAAAAGAAGACCTTACAAGACAGACCTGATCAACTTAGACCCGAGTCCGACCTGGCCCGATGGCAAATTAGAAACACAGCAGCAGGTGTAGATTTAAAAAAAATAGGCCCAATTTATTGCGAAACATACATTTTTTTTTTCACAAAGTTTGGTGCTTCAGTATTTGTAGATTATATTTTCACATGTTTCTATGGTAGACTGAGAAACTATAAGCATTTCACAAGTTTTAAAGGCTTTTATTGGCAAAAACATTAAATGTATGCAAAGTGTAAATATTGACAGTGTTGACCCTTTTCTTTCACCTCTGCAATTCACTCTGGCATGCTGGTTATCAGCTTCTGGGCCAAATCCTGACTGATGGCGATCCGTTCTTGCCTTATTAGTGCTTGGAGTTGATCACAATTTGTGGGCTTCTGCTTGTCCACTCGGCTTTTGAGGATTGACCACTGCTTTTCTATGGGATTACGATCCAGGGAATTGCCTGGCCACGGATCCAGAATTTCACTGTAATGATCTCCGAGCCACTTCATTATCACTTTTGCCTTGTGACTTCATGCTGGAAAATGCACAGATCATCACCAAATTGCTCCTGGATCGTTGGGAGAAGTTGCTCTTGCAGGACGTTTTGATTCCATTAACACATATTCATGGCAGTGTTTTTGGGAGGAATTGTAAGAGAACCTACTCCCTTGGATGAAAAGCAACCTTTTACTGGAGGCTTCACTGGACGCTACGTTCACCTTTCTTCTGCAGACTGCAGACAATCGGTTTTCCAGATGTCCCAAACAGTCGGAAGGGGGCTTTATCAGAGAAAATAACTTCTACTAGTCTACAGCTGTCCAATCCTTGTACTTCTGCAGAATTTCAGTCTGTCCTCTATGTTTTTCTTGGAGAGAAGTGGCTTCTTAGCTGCCCTTCTTGACACCAGGCCGTTGTCCAAAAGTTTTTGCCACAGTGTGTGTGCAGATGCACTTCTACCCACCTGCTGCCAGGTGGGGACACGATTCTGCAGCTGACTTCTCAGGAGGAGAAGGTCCTGTCACTTGCTGGACACTCTGGGACATCCTGAAGCCTTCTTCAGTGCAGTTGAACCTCTCTCCTTGAAGTTCTTGAAGGTGCTATATTCTTTGCAGCAATTTTCTCACATGTGAGGCCATTTTGATGCAAAGCGATGATGGTTGTACGTTTTTATTTGGAGGAAACAATTGTTAACACAACAACATTATGATTGGCACTTCTTCCCTCCTTTTATGGCAATCTGTCTGCTCTTATATTCCAATCAGAATGTATTTGTTCACACTTTCTCATATGCTGATGATATGATTAGTGAAATTATTTTAGCAGTTCATTTTGTGCCAGGACCAAAAAACTGTGAAATTTGATTATTTATTTTTTTGGCCAATAAATCTTTTTGCAATTATTTAAAATGCAACTGATCACTCTGCATAATAATCTAGAAACAATGTGAATCAACATGACTACAACCAAAGCAGCAAACTTTGCAAAACAAAATTTGTCACTGCCAATACTTTCGGCCATGGCTTTACGTTGTAAAGCAATCAATTCCAAGTAGATAAACCTAAAAGCCATATTGTGATGAATAATGATCCAGCTACTTTTCTGCTAGCGATCCTAAAGGATCTTTTTATTCGCATACTGTTAGAATAACCTCTAAAATCATGTTTCCATAGATTTCTACTAAACATAACCTAATACTAAACATCTGCCCACTGCAAGTAATAAAACCTACAAACAAAGTCCAATAGAAGAGAGCGCATCTTAGGAAAAGTGTACAACCAAGGTGTTCTATGGTCTAGGGTTTGGTTTGTAATAGTCCATTAAAAAGAGAACTTTAAGATGACCTTGGCACTCTTTTAGATTAAAAAGCCTTTATTGTCAGATGGCTATATACAAAAAATCTAAAACATCTAAGAGTTTTTAGATTTTGTGTGTGTAGCCATCTGACAATAAAGGCTTTTTAATCTAAAAGAGTGCCATGGTCATCTTAAAGTTTTATTTTATAGAAAAACCTACACTTTTTAACAAAGTCCAAGATCACAAATGTTTTCTATTAATAATCCGACTGAGTAAACCCTTCTCCATATCATTCTTTCGTCCTCGAGATTTCAACAATTATAAAAAATTAAAATAAAAGATAAGTGGGCATTTATCAATTTCAGTGTCAGTAGCAGTGAGTGATCGTAACAAGATAAAGCCAACATCCCAGCATGCAACACGGTGTGATGTATCTTCACTCTGTTGCAGAGCTCAGAGAACAGAGGAAAAGAGGGATAATAATAACGCCGTCATAGAATCATTTAATATGTATTTGTTTCAAATAATAAAATATTGTTAAATGCACAAAACTATCAATGAAAATTTGGCCTATTTTAAATGAATTCGGGTCCATTTGGTAAAAGCACATTTAAATCACCCAAAACCTGAGGCTTCTAGTATCAGACCAGACTGGTGTCTCATCAACGTTTTGAACCCGAAACTGCTCGGGTCTCGGCCGTACCTCGGGATTTCAGATTGAAGTGGACCCGTGAAGACCTCTAATATGAAGTGTTCCATCTGAGATGGTCTGCTTTATCTCTATAGGCTGAATCAAATGGTGAAGAGTGGGCTGTGGCACTGTACGACTTCACAGAAGAAACAGAGGGGGACCTGCCCTTCCAGCAGGGAGACAGGATCCTGGTCACGACTCACATAGATGATGAATGGTGGAGCGGAAGGATGAATGGCAGAGAAGGCTTCTTCCCCAAAGCCTTTGTAGAGGTTGTTACAGGTAAGTGGAGAGGAGCAGAAAATACACTTTCAGAATTTTTGTTCAGTTTTTATTCACTACATAATTATTAGCTTTTTAATATTTTCCCTTTTTAATATTTCCTTTCCGTGCAGGTGGGAGGAAGTGGTAATAGAACGATTCATCAGAGGCAGCCTCAGAAACTGTTTTTGTTTCTTTTTGACTTGTGTCCAGTTTTTTATTTGTGGTTTTGTCTAATGTATTTATAAATGTGAACTCATTGTTAATATTCTAAATCCATTCTATCCTAAAAAATATATTCATGAACTGCTTTGGGCGTTACTTGTCTGCTCTCTACTGTATTTCATACTTGCTTTTCTGTATACAGTATTAATAGGGTTTTTTTAACTCGAGAATAAATATGTGTCTTTTAGATTGAAGCATTTTTAAACACTAGGGACAAATTTCCAGTGCCATCTTGTGTCCACACTGACTGACACATTTGCTAATAGAGAATAGAGCAGTGGTTCTCAACCAGGAGACCAAAGCAAACTTCCAAAAGAGTGCAGGATTACTAAAAGTATTTAAAGTAATACGATTATTAATATATTAAAAATAATCTAACTTGAAGTATTGTGTTGGACTCACCTTTGAGTCAAAAAGGTTGTGAACCGTAGAGTATTTCAACAATTCTGTCTTCTGTCATGTGTAGTTGAAATTATAAAGAGCAGATTATTTACTGTGAAGTTTATAGTAATTTTGGAAAATGTAGGGATATTTTCTAGACTCAAAGCTCCTGATTCTCTGTAGCTTTTTCAGACTACATTTAAAATCTGATAAATGGTTTTAAAATCCAACTGTTAATATGTTTGGTACATTCTGACTATGTATGCAATTATGCTGCCAAATAATTGCCAGAAGAGTGTAGCGTCGGTGGCTATAAAAAGTCTACACACCCCTGTAAAAGCTTTTTGAAATGTAACAAAAATGTATCCAAGTTAAATAGATTTTTTCCACCTTTAATGTAATATTGAAACCAACAAAATGCATGTAACAAACAGATGAACATCATGACTCACAACTTTCAGAAAGAAAACGTAAAAGTAATCCATGTGACACCAATGGTTTAATCTTATGTTTTTAATCCCAGTTTTATGAAGTGATGTGAACGCTGTGTATGTGTGCATGCAAAAAAGTTTATTGCAAGTAGCGCTCAAATGGTTTGAGCTTGACCTAGTCCAGCTCCACCTGTCAATCGTCCTTCCAGTGCACTGAAATGTTTGCTCCCTAAAAAGTCCCACAGTGCACTGTAAAGACAAGGGAGCATCGATGCTCATTATGTTCCTTTAACAGAAATATAGATGACACATGATAGACAGGTAGAATTAATTTTCAGCTGATATGTTGAAGGTATGTGTCATAAGAATTTATCATTATGTATTTTAAATAGCATTACCAAAAAATCAGAAAAATATAAGTTCTGCTGTTGTTCATAAATACTAGTAGTAATGTTGTACAAAGAGGCTGCCGAAAATAGTCATCAGTGTCCAAATGTGTAGCGAGTCAGGGTCCTTACCACTGCCGGAATTTGTGTACACAATATACTGATTCACGAGCTACGGTGCTGATTGAGACACATACATACACACACACACACACACACACAGACACTGCACTCTCTGCAAGACGAAGTGAACGGTAGCAAATTAAGGAAAAAACACTGCAGCCAGCTGAGATGGTCCACCAGGCTGGAGAAAGTGACCAGCTTCACACTGAGTAGGAGACACATGAGGCTGAAGGAGATGGTGAGTTGAGCGACACACTGGAGATGCATGACACAACTCGGGGTGGCAGTGGCACAAACTGAATGTAAATTGTGCAGAAGTAAACCTACAGCTGCAACAGTGACTTGATGAGTGTCTGATGTTTGTTTTAGAAATTATACGATGATAATATACTATACGGGTCTGCCAAACCTGGGAACCTTTATGACGTCATGGTGCCTCTCATGTCAGACCAAAATAAAATTCTCAAACCATTTCAAATGCTTTTGTTAACCTTTATGCACCTCAGATTGGATCTTCCTGCATCTTGCATGCGTACAGAACATTCAATGAAATTGTGTAATTTCTATATGCAAACCTGCCTCCATGGGCAGACAGAGATGCTTTGCACAAAATTATGCCAGAGAAACCATCCAATCTAAAAGCACATGCTCAAATGTTTTGTAGAACTGTAGTGTAGAAATGTGCTGATGTATTTGGATGTATCTGATCTACAAAATAATATATAATTTTCAATTTATGCAACTTAGTTTCTTTTACTTCCACTGTGTCCTACAGTTTAAGAATACATTTTGTGCTGATGCTTTATCCTGTTTGCACAGTCTTGCATTAACAATAAAGCATTTACAATTACATTTTTTAAAATGTGAACACTATGACAGCCAAATTAAATATGGAAGCCAAATGTTGTACACACAGGGAAAGCGATTCATCGTTCTTGAATTCTTCACAGGTGGCACTTATTCATAAAAAAAGATTAAGTTAACAATATCCACGAATGAGGATGGATGCAGCAATGTGGGTCGGCACTCCCAAACTATTACAGTTAGGCCATATGGATAAATGTTCTGAATCAATGACAGTTTATCAAAATAAAAGTTATTGGCATCTTTGTTGAGTCTATCTGGGTATGGTATTCTCTTGGTTTTCTTGTGATTCTACAGTTTAAGGATTTAATTGTTAACTTCTAATCTCTTGAATCACGATACTTTCAAAAGAACACCTTGGTGATGGTGATAATAAACACATGTGACTGACAAAGACCGATTGATTGGCTGCATCCGAAATCGCATACTTCCCTACTACATAGTAGGCGGAAAACAGTAGGCTATGTGACCAAAGAAGTATGTCCGAATTCACAGCACTAATAAAAGAGTAGGCAAAAACAAAAAGTACCCAGGTGGCCTACTTCTGGCGAGATTCTGAAGTGTGCACATGATGGACACTTTACTATCCCATGAGGCAACGGGATGAGGACAAAATGGTGAATGTAGTATGTTCACACCCAGCACCCCCTCAACGGGAAGCATCAAAATTGTATTTCAACTTTCATTTAACGTGGAAGCTACTGTTGGGTATCTCTACTTGGATCCTAATGACGGAAGAAAAAAGTTACAGAATCCAGTTTGTCCGTTGTCCTCCGTGTTTCAACAGAGTGGTCCCCACTACCGTGAAACCGTACCGTGAATACAAACTCACTGTTACAAGAGCTGCACACTCTTCTGGTCAAAGGGGCCATAGAACATGTTGCCCACCCAGAAAGAGTCAGGCTACTGAAGTCGATACTTCATGGTTCCCAAAAAAGTCTGATTTTTGATCTTCAGGGCTTGAACCGCTCCCTCAGGACACTCAAGTTCAAGATGCTAACGGCTAGATGACGGCTTGCCCTGGGTGATACCAGAGAGGAGGGACTTTCTGTCTCAAGTGCAGGAAACAATATTTCATCCCTGGCCTGTGTTGTGGAACCATCACGTTTGGCCCCTGAAGGGTACCAACTGAGGGACACTGAGCTTTCACCCGAAGTCATAGAGACCATTCTCAGTGCTAGGGCTCCCTCCACTAGAAGAATTTATGTCAGTAAATGGGGTGTCTTTGTAAGGTGGTGCACTGCACATAATGCAGATCCAGTTAACTGCCAGATTGTTTCAGTTCTGGACTTCCTGCAGGAAAGGTTATCAGCAGGCACATGCTCCGTTCCTTTCTCAACCTTACATCTGGTCACTCTTGAAGCCTTGTGCCCTCTGCCATTCACAATGCCCGGATCAGGAGAAACTTCACTGACTGTGCCCAGTCTGTGCTCTTCAGGCCTATGTACACCACACTAGCCAGTGGCGCCGCGTAACTAAGGCACAGCAACTATTCGTTTGTCATGGGGGCCAAAACAGGGGGCGGCCACCACCGAACAAACAATTTCACATTGGCTAAGGGATGCTGTTGCCCTTGCCTACGAGACGCGCAGTCAAGCTTCGCCCTTAGACTCATTCTATCAGGGGGTTGCTTCCTCCCAAGCCATGGCGGGGGGTACCCCCCTGCAGTAGGTTTGTGATGCGGCAGCTGGTCTTCTCTGTACACATTCATAAGGTTTTATAGATTGGATGTTCATGCTACTCCGGGGTCACACGTCCTTGGGTCAACATCACAAGCTCATGTCTGAGACCTTTCACGTGCTTGTGAGCACACACTAAACAACCATGAGTGTTCCAGACACCCCCAGTGCGGCAGTGTGGGTATTCTCGTTCCCAAAGCACTCAGCGCAGCATTGAGAGTAGCTTCTGAAAGGGAATGTCTCAGGTTACTTGACTGCAACCCTGTTCCCTGAAAAAGTGGGAACGAGATGCTGCGCTTCATTGCCGCACTGAGGATGTCCCAGAGCCGCTCTTCCGAGAAAAGTGATACCTGAGGATGCACCTGTGGCACATCTAATTATAGCCTTTGACGAGCATGCATTCCAATAACGTTACTGTCAATTTCATTGATGTGATCCACAGATGGTCAAAAAAATTATCCTTTTTTGTTTCTGTTGGTTGCAGAGCTTCTTAACGAACTTAAATAAAGCCCTGTCAATATCTGAGCACATTTTGGATTTGACATACAAGGAGAGAGCAGGATATACCAGCCTCCCTCAGCCTTGGACAGCAGAACACGCCCATGGATTGACAAGTTCCTCTGAGACCAGCAATTAAAACTGTTTTTGCTTAATGCTTCAATTAAAAAAGTTCCGTTAGACAAGGATACATTACTTGATATAGGATAGGGTCTGTACAGTTTTCACAAATTTTGGACCAAAGCCAAATTGTTTTAAAGCAACATACATAAAGGCATGCTCTACTGTAGGCTATTAAATGCCTTGTAGAAATCTAAGAACAAAATAAAAGCTGCAAGCAGCGTTGCAAGGGCCCTCGCACCCAGGGCCACAGCCACCCGGTGGCCTTGGGAAAATAGTGAATAGTGGTAAATATAGGAGGAATATGGCAAAGTCACTTTGATGTGCCACACTTCCTTCTGCCAGCAGGTGGCGCTTTGACTATAACCCAATATTTGCATGTAGATGTCTTCAGGCCAGCTCTTTTATCAAACGTGAAGTTTAGGACAGATCGGACATTGTATGTTAAAACAACTTTCTGTTTTGTGGCGTTAATCGCATATATTAGCACTTAACCAAGTGTTGCATGATTTAACGTGTTTTTAGCATATTTGGTACTTTGTGGTATATTTAAATGTGTTTCTGGGAGTGAATTACAGTGTAAAGCATGCCATTTCCTGTTGCCAGCAGGTGGCGCTATGACTAACTGAATATTGACGTCTTCAGGTCAGGACTCTTATCAAACGTGTGAAGTTTGGGGCAGATCGGACATTGTATGCCTGACTTACAAGAGCTTCCTGTATCATGGGGAAACATCAGACTATGGCCCTGTCCCAAATGGCACCCTAAACCCTCACGGTCTTCCTCTGAATCCACACTTTCACGCCGTAATGGGGCTTTGACTGCCGGGAAGAAGTCTGCTGCGTAGCTCGCACCAGTGCGGGCTCGGCAGAAGTGCGCATCAAGGGCGTATATCGACCTCAAAGGGGGCGCTCGCGAGCACCCTTCTGAGACCTAAAATGACAAATGGGACACCCTGCGGCCATTGTAGGCCCACAAGACCGAAAGTGCACATGAAGTGTGCCATTTGGGACAGGGCCTTTGTCCAGCCGCCACGGACACGCCCTTCAGCGAAAACTCAAGATCTTTACAATTTAACATCACCAAGGCCATTAAAATATCTAATTTCCTGTTGGGTTTTCAGATTTTGCTTCCAGGGATTTTTTTGTAGGTATTGGGCTGTTACATGTGTGTACTGAATTTCATACTTGTATGTGAAACGTAGTGCGAATGACACTTAATTGAAATTTTGTAGGTGGCGCTATCGAGCCATTTTGCCACACCTAATTCTGAAACCCATATCAGATGTAGATGTACACAACTTATGATGCATATGCAAAGTTTCATGAGTTTTCGAGCATATTTAGGCCCTCAAAAATGTGATTAATTTCGGAGAATAATAATAATTTCCAAAAGGGTCCTCACACCATCAGATGCTCGGGCCCTAATAAGACAGAAATTTGCAAACAAAATATTTTTACAGTAATACCATATTGATATATATTCTGAATGAAAAACAAATCAAAGAAACTAGATATAACCAAACACCTACACAACTGAACACCTACACATTACCATACCATCACAATCATTGAAATCATTGTATAACGCAAGCTGACATTAGTGTTTTTTGGGTCTGCGTTTTATGATTGACAAAGTGTCTTTGTTGGTTAAAAGCCTTTGCTAGGGAAAATAATCGTGTTTTGGTAGATTTAGTGCATTTTGAATGTGAAATTGTCTGCTGTGCCGAGCTGAAAGTTTGTTAGGAGAACTGTGTGAAGAGTTTTGAAAAAGTGACCTAAGTATTGGGAAATGGGTCCAAGCAATTGTATTAAAAACAAACAAACAAACAAACAAAAAAAAACAGGCAAAGCAACAAATTAATATTATTCAACATATCCTAGCTTTTTACAGAAAATATTCAGATGTAACCCCCTTTGTAATAATTAACATTTTCATAAGTAACTGTAATTTGATTACACATTTTTTCTCAGTAACTGTAACTGATAACAGTTACATTTATTTTGTATTTAAATTACGTAATCTAGTTAAATGTATCTAGTTACTCCCCAACACTGCTAAGCACATATGAGTAGACTCGTCCCCTCAGTCATAATCAACACTCTCAAAAAAAAGAGTACAAAATTGTACCTTTTAAGGTACAAGTGTCCGTCACTGGGGTGGTACCCTTAAGGGTACATTTTTGTACCTCTAAGGCCCTGTCCCAAATGGCACACTTCATGTGCACTTTTGGTGTCCGTTAAGTCCACGAGACCGTAGAGTGTCCCATTTGTCATTTTAAGTCTCAGAAGGCTGCTCGCGAGCACCCCCTTTGAGGTCGATATGACCCTAACCCTAACCACAAACTCGCATGCAAATCTAAGAGTCAAACTGCCCAACTAAAGGAAACACTCATCACCACAATGGTGACCAAATATTTTCAATAAAACCAACATCTAAACCTCTGTTAATTCTCAATAAGAGCTTCTATAGATATCTTTCAGGGTTTGAGTCAAACTCTGCAGGATAGCGACTCACTAGGACCGAACTTGCCTGCCATTGGTTTAATTGTAATTGGACCAATTGTGTACCTTTAAAGGTACAGTTATACGTTTTGTTCTTCAAGGAACAAAATTGTACCTCCACTGTACCTTTTTTTCTGAGAGTGAAGGAGCCGAGGGTCTGTCCATATAAACCTCCCTTGTCCACTTGTGGAACACTTCAAACTGGCGACAGGGATTGCCCTGAGGGGAAGTGCTTAGGGAGGTTTGTGAGTGTGTTGCTAAATTTGAACCTACAGACTACTCTTACTATTTCTGCCATACAAAGATATTGTAAAAGTAGTAATGCTAGTTAATATTTCTGTATGTCTACAAGCAAAACGGAATGCACCAAACATCTACCCAAAGTACTTTGGGCAAGCTCCAGTAGCAAAACTGAGCATGAACCTTTTTATTTGTCTTCAATATGACATATCCGACTAATTGGAGTCAAGAAACATCACATGCGTATAATTTTGAGAACCAATGAGAATTTTCTGGTAGCATAAGCTCCCATTTGGGCAAGTCTGGAGAATCATGACTGTTAATGAAGAGGGAGGGATTATCGTTAATTAGCCTAAATCTGTAGAATACAAAAAGACCAACGGGCATCCTCTCAACAGTGTGACTAGCTGTTGAACAATGGCAGGAAGTTGGTGTGCTGTTCAATCACTGGCACTTTGTGTGTGGTTTTGTACTTTCTGTCATGCTGTTCCACAGTGGAGTAATCTGCCCCAGAATCCTCAAACTCTGATGTTACAGCAAACGGACCAGCAGGTTCAACAGCTAGCCAGTCAACAGTTTCCTCAGCAGGTTCAACAACAAGCTAGTCAACGGTTTCCTCAGCAGATTCAACAACAAGCTAGTCAACGGTTTCCTCAGCAGGTCCAAAAGCTAGCTAGTCAACAGTTTCCTCAGGAGGTTCAACAACAAACTAGTCAGCAGGTTCAACAACAAGCTAGTCAACAGTTTCCTCAGCAGGTTCAACAACAAGCTAGTCAACAGTTTCCTCAGAAGGTTCAACAACAAACTAGTCAACAGGTTCAAGCTATTCAGCAGGTTCAACAACAAGCTAGTCAACAGTTTTCTCAGCAGGTTCAACAAGCTAGTCAACAGTTTCCTCAGCAAGTTCAAAAAGCTAGTCAACAGTTTCAGCCTAAGCAGCCAGTGGTGCAGGCAGAGCCCCTTAACAAATGTGCTGTAGCTGATTATGAGCAGATCCAATGTGGCCCACCTGGTATCAGTGGTGCTGAGTGTGAGGCTATCAACTGCTGCTTTAACGGACAGCAGTGTTTCTATGGGAAGGCAGGTAAGAGTGAGTCGATGTATAGGTGTTCATGATAAACTGCTCCCAAATGATGATCTGCTCTTGTTCCTTGTTCCAGTGACTATCCAGTGTATAAGAGATGGTCAGTTTGTGGTAGTGGTGGCTAGAGATGTTACACTACCTCGCTTGAGCCTGGATTCAGTCCGTCTCCTGGGTGGAAACGACCCACCTTGCAGTCCTGTGGGATCCACACCTTCCTTTGCTATATACCAGTTCCCTGTCACTGCATGTGGCACAAGCATGATGGTGAGTAGCTGCCTGTGATTCTGTTCTGCATGGCTTAGAATGAACTGGATGCCAACAGTTACTATTTGCAGGAGGACAGTGGATATGTGGTGTATGAGAACCGAATGACATCCTTGTTTGAAGTGGGTGTGGGACCACTCGGTTCCATCACAAGGGATAGCCATTTTGAGTAGGTCTCTTTCTTTAGCATAAATGTTAATCCTTGACACATGCTACAAGCTCACGGTTTGTTGTCTAGGCTTCTCTTCCAGTGTAGGTACTCTGCTACTTCTGTGGAAGCTCTGGTTGTGGAGGTCAACACTGTTCCTGCACCTCCACCAGTAGCGGCTTCTGGACCCCTCAGGGTGGAGCTTAGACTTGCAAGTGGTCAATGTGTCACGAAAGGCTGTGCAGAAGGTAAGTGTCTGTCCCAAGTATGCATAAGTATTTTCTTAAACTCCAGGTTGCAGCAGTTTCTGGTTAAACGCCAGTATTCTTCCTCAGGGGATGAGGCATACACGTCCTACTATGGTGATGCTGATTATCCAGTCACAAAAGTTCTGCGGGAGCCTGTGTATGTTGAGGTGCGCATTTTGGAGAGGACCGACCCCAACATTGTCCTAATGCTGGGACATTGCTGGGCGACATCAACCCCCAGTCCTCTCAGTCTACCCCAGTGGGACCTTCTGGTCGATGGGTGAGTAAGGCCAGTCTTTATCCATCTAGTGTGCTGTAAGGCATTTCTGACTGCCTCTTTGCCCTTCAGATGCCCTTACCAGGATGACCGTTACCTGACCACATTGGTTCCGGTGGCTGGATCTTCTGGTCTTCAGTTCCCAACCCACTACAAGCGCTTTGTTGTGAAGATGTTCACATTTGTGGATCCAGCATCACTGGCTCCTCTACAGGAAACTGTATGCTCTGCAGCCTTACCTGAATTCTTTTTTTTTTGTGAGTTTTCTGTGACTTAACCCTTTCCCCCCCTCTGTTAGATCTTCATCCACTGTAGTACAGCAGTGTGCCATCCATCTTCTGGCTCCTGTGAGCAAAGCTGCACTAGGAAAAGTGAGTGCTTGTTGTAAACTGACTTCAGGAACCATGGGAATTTGGTTTTTAAATGCCTCTCACGATTCTACCACTTCTTTTCCAGGAAGAGATGCTGATGTCAAGACCATCTCTAGTGGGCAAACTGTGGTGTCTAGTGGAGAAGTTAACCTTGTCATGTGACCTTTAGTAGTTTTAATAAACTTCTTAACTCAACTGTCTCTTTGGTATTGATCTTTCATGACTGTTCTCAGTTTGATTTATTGGGCCACACTACTAAATCAGAGTTCCCTTTTTTGCTTCAAGGTTGTGCTTGACCTAAACAAGCAAAGCTTGCTACTTGTGGTTTTATGGCTGGACTAACATAACTGCTTGTATTAATCAAGCATGCCAAGTCTTACAACAACTTTGTATTTTGGTAATGCTATTTGAAAGCCCCTCCGAAGCCATGCGAGTACATTGCATATGCAATAAAATCAGTATCAACCTGCATTGTCCTCTTTTAATCTGAAATTGTGACCAGCCTTTTTTGTTTAGGCCTCAATGCTTTTTGAAAAGTAGACTAGTGCTTTAATAAAAGCTGGTTTAGTCCCTTAACTGGTGTATCCCACCTGGGTTGCGGTCTGAGGGCCTGTTTACACCTGGTACTAAAGCATTTATCAGTCCGATCACTATCTTCCCTCTGTGTCATTGACTCAGATGTACATTGCATCATTGCTTATTTTGCATGATTGCCCACTACTGGTGGAACCCTTGCAATGGGTTGAATTGGAAAGTACCAGTGTTGGGACCGTTACTTTGGAAATCGGTTAAAGAAGTAGTGTAATATTTCAATTAAAGTAATGTATCTGCTTACATTTGATCACTTTGATTACTTTTCTAATTTACAGTATTGGAATGCATTTCATGCCTTATGCTTTCAACGGTAATGTGGATTGACGCAATTGGCAGATGTGATGTGCTGCAAATTCAAACGAGAACCAATCAAAAACATCAGAATAGCATCGCTTTACTATACAGCCTTTAGTTTTTTTGTTTAGTTTTTTTTTTTTACAATCGCTAGGACCCATTTCTCAATACATTTACGTTTAATCATTTAGCTGACGCTTTTATCCAACGTTTTTATCCAAAGCGACTTACAAATTAGGAGGGCAATCAGACTAACAAGGGGCAACAGTATGCAAATGCTGTAACAACTCTCAGTCAATTAAGACTAGCACTTACCTATTCTATACCTATTCAATACTTGGGCCACTTTTTCAACACCTATTCAATACTTGGGTCATTTTTTTGAAACTTCACACAGTGATCACAACATCAGTCTATGTGAGCTAAACATATTTAAAGGTCCCATGACGTGGATTTTTTTTATTATACTGAGGTGTACTTATATTGTTAGTATGATTTTTACATCATAACATGTCATAATTTAGAAATAAAAGGCATTTTTCTATCCTGATTTTAGCCCTCTGGCTTGAATGCTCTGTTTGAAGGGGCGTGTCTGCTGTGAGACATTGTAAGCGCCCACTGTTGTGATTTGCTGACATCTGCATTTGAAATGCGTATTGCATGTGGAACCCCCCTCGAATACTTTTACAAAAAATTTTTAATATTACAGTGGTCAAAATGAACGAATAGTGAAAGTGTTGATTATAGCATTATTTTTAGATCTTTTCCCATCACATGAAAGGCTGCAGTGATGAGCATTGAGTAGACAGACAGTCTGTTGGTCGTGTGAATGCAGTGATCTCGTCATTGCAGAGCTATTTCTCTCACAAAATGCTTTCACCACAACTAACAGCAAACACAATATCGATATGAATACAGTAAGAGCTTCGTTGTGCAGCATAACAGCGTCATTCATTATAATAGGAGTTTGGGCAAGTGTGCAGAATGCAGATAAACTCGCGGCGTGTGATTGACAGCTTCGAACATTATAAAGAGAGTGTTCTTTGATCGTTTTCTGTAGTCTAATCACAATTTATGCTACTAAGAGAAACAATGTGAAGTTGATCATCTGATGCATAAACAGTAACGATTAAGAAAGTCTGTGAACTTGAATAATTAGCTACACATCAGAAATCACAGATCACAGAACAGGCATTAATGAACACTGTTACTTACTGTTGAGGTGCTGTCGAATCCACATCGTAAAAGTCTGTTTGAAAAGCCTGTGCTGACATCGCGACTGAATTAAATGTAAAAAATAAACTGAGTTAATTTCCTGCAAATTCTCTGGGCGGGCAAAGCAGAGAAAGGGGAGGTAACCTTTCCCCGTATGACGACATATAGGGAAGATTCCAGATTGGCCCATCTGAGCTTTTCATTTTGTCAAAGGCAGAGCAGTATACCCAGGGCTTGGTTTACACTAGGGATGGGCATTTTCCCCAAATATTGTATTCAAATATTTGGGCTTATAAAAGTCGAATAGCCTATTAGTTTATTTAAATGCCGTTATTTTGAGAAAATGAGAAAGACGTTATTTTTTTATAAATCATTATTCATTTCTGAACAAGCTTACGATTAGGCAATATACACTCACCTAAAGGATTATTAGGAAGACCATACTAATACTGTGTTTGACCCCCTTTCGCCTTCAGAACTGCCTTAATTTTATGTGGCATTGATTCAACAAGGTGCTGAAAGCATTCTTTAGAAATGTTGGCCCATATTGATAGGATAGCATCTTGCAGTTGATGGAGATTTGTGGGATGCACATCCAGGGCACGAAGCTCCCGTTCCACCACATCCCAAAGATGCTCTATTGGGTTGAGATCTGGTGACTGTGGGGGCCATTTTAGTACAGTGAACTCATTGTCATGTTCAAGAAACCAATTTGAAATGATTCGAGCTTTGTGACATGGTGCATTATCCTGCTGGAAGTAGCCATCAGAGGATGGGTACATGGTGGTCATAAAGGGATGGACATGGTCAGAAACAATGCTCAGGTAGGCCGTGGCATTTAAACGATGCCCAATTGGCACTAAGGGGCCTAAAGTGTGCCAAGAAAACATCCCCCACACCATTACACCACCACCACCAGCCTGCACAGTGGTAACAAGGCATGATGGATCCATGTTCTCATTCTGTTTACACCAAATTCTGACTCTACCATCTAAATGTCTCAACAGAAATAGAGACTCATCAGACCAGGCAACATTTTTCCAGTCTTCAACTGTCCAATTTTGGTGAGCTCGTGCAAATTGCAGCCTCTTTTTCCTATTTGTAGTGGAGATGAGTGGTACCCGGTGGGGTCTTCTGCTGTTGTAGCCCATCCGCCTCAAGGTTGTGCGTGTTGTAGCTTCACAAATGCTTTGCTGCATACCTCGGTTGTAACGAGTGGTTATTTCAGTCAAAGTTGCTCTTCTATCAGCTTGAGTCAGTCAGCCCATTCTCCTCTGACCTCTAACCATGCCACGCTTAAATCACCTTTCTTTCCCATTCTGACATTCAGTTTGGAGTTCAGGAGATTGTCTTGACCAGGACCACACCCCTAAATGCATTGAAGCAACTGCCATGTGATTGGTTGATTAGATAATTGCATTAATGAGAACAGGTGTTCCTAATAATCCTTTAGGTGAGTGTATAAAACACAGCTTAAGTCATATCTTAAGGTTTTCTTTCAATTTAAAACATTAAACAATATGTGTAAACAAAAAATATAGGCCTAAAGCATTAAACAATATGTGTAACAAAAAATATAGGCCTAAATAACAAAAGCATTATAAGCTCAAGCAACGGAAAAAACGCTAATAAGGCGCCAGTTATTGTGCAGAACTTACATATACACTCAAGTCAGAATATGGTTTATATTGTTTCACATTTTCATGTTGAGAAAATCAATAATATCATGCGGATGATGTTCTCGGGTGAGAAAATGTGCTCCGCTGACAGACGTTGCAGAGACACAAAGTTTCTAACAGTTATTTGTTTTCTGTTCTAAAACCCTTGATGAAACTTAAAGGAAGCATTTGTCTCGAGATCATTTTACTGTCATACTTTATCTCCTCTCACTCGGGTTACTTACAGTTGCTCTTACCGGCACTCGTGAACGCAGTGATGGACAGCTGTCTTTCTTCGTTCGCCTGTTGTTTTTCATGCGATTTCTCATTGGGGTCGTGATATAACTAGAATTCATTTTATCAAAAGTAACTCCATTTTGCAGAAGATCATTTAAAATTTTCATCTAAGCAATTCCAAACATCGTGAGTCAGTCGATGACATTGTGACCTAATACTATCAACACGCTCCACAGCGCCACCCAGTGGATTTAGTTATAACGGAGTTTGAGGGATTTTTCATGGAACCTAAAAAACATGAACCTTTTATGAGGGACCCCCTTCCTAAAATCCATCTACATATATATGCTATAAACACTAATGTCATTAGTGTTAATATATATTTTCTGTATGAAAACAATTAAACTGTTAGTGCGTTGCATTTATGTCTCACTTACCGATACTTAATGTTGGATGTATAAACCTTAAACATTTTCAATGAAAAATTATTTGTATAAGCAACTTTCACAATAAATGTGTGTAAGCACTAAGCAGCTTACATACGGCTAAGAATACTGCCTTAAAACCCCAATGAGCAAGATAAAGGGGACTATAGTGAGAAAACCTCACTAGAAAGATAAAGCAAACATACAAGAATGTTTGGTTGACTAACCATTTTTGCTTCGTCTTTTTATTCTCTGAACATTTCTGGGGACCCCTTAGAACCTTCTAGAGGTAACCAGACCCCCGTTTGAAAACCCCTGGTTTACACCTATTGCAATTTCTAGCCACTGGGGGACCATAGACAGGCTAGGGGAACTCAATGTTAAAACCTCTTAAAAAAACAAAGTTAAATTTATGCCATGGGACCTTTAACATTATTAGTTTCCTCAAAAGACTTCACTCCAACACCACCAAATGCAGCAACAGTCTTAATTCTAGCATCAAAATAGATTGATATTTCTGAATGGCTATGTAAAAGCATGACCATGATGCTCAGCAAGTTTGATGTAATCTCTACTTTAGGAAAAAAAAAAGAAAAAGATAACAGTACACAAAGGCTCAAATTTACATGTTTATTGACACCAGATGTTTTAGAGTTTTAGACAGACTCCTGGATTGGGGGCTCATATCCGTCAGCTCTCTCCACCTTGGCACCAGTGTCACCCTCTGCTGGTTTAGCAGTAGCACTGCTGGTTCCACCCTCACCGTGGAGCTCCATCAGCTTACCAACTGTACGATAAAAATAAATAAATATTCATAAATGCATTAACCCACTCATACTACAGTCACCGATGGATATTCAGTTCCCTCTACTTGTACAAAAAAAAAAATTTACATGTCCAAATTTCCTTATTCAACAGCTTGGGAATCAAAATATTATCACTATATGCGAATTTGGTCAGTTTAGGAGGGGAAGTATCATGCAATTGATAGATGAACCAACTATTGCTCTTTAAAGTGTCAATGCATAGACCCTGACCATGAAATGGTGCTACAGCATCTGGTAGAAAAACATTTAGTCAGTCATCAGCATTTATAAAAATAAATAAATAAAAAGCCATGCATGTTCATCATACAACTTCACTTACGCTCAAACTTGGGCTTTTTCAGCATCTTAACCTTCCTGACGTAGACATCATGTAGAGGGTAGATGGATTGGCAGGCCTTTTCAATGTCCTTGCCTACACTGTCAGGAATCCTGCACAACAAAAGAGAAAACTATTTATAACAGCAGCATAAGTTATAGATCACTGCAGACAAAGTTCTCAGGTTTAAACCCCCCAAAAAAGTGTTACTCCATCCTCTGCTCAATCTCAACACTCAAAAGTTATAGAAGTATCTTATACTAAAGATACTGTATTCGTAACAAGTACCATTGAGAGAAAAAAAAATAAAAATAAATTCACAACTGAAAAACTTTAAGAAATCAGTTGACGGCATAATCGCAACAGTGCTCAATCAAATATTTTAACCAGAGTAAATCATATCCCATATCATTTAATACAGGAGTATAAAACCATTCTTAAAAGGACCTTCATGCAGTTTTTCAACACAACTATTAATCTTCCATTTGTAACTAGCTGGTTCATTAGTGTTAAATAAGGGCTGCATTTGAACTACGGAGGAAGATGGGCCTCCAGGAACAGGGCCTGACAACCCTAACACTATTATGGCATAGATGAAGGAAAAACTTTAT
The DNA here is from genome assembly GCF_949357685.1 of Gobio gobio. Classification (NCBI taxonomy): domain Eukaryota; kingdom Metazoa; phylum Chordata; class Actinopteri; order Cypriniformes; family Gobionidae; genus Gobio; species Gobio gobio. The sequence continues at coordinate 26,504,679 of NC_137099.1, read as the reverse complement.
ACGTACAGTTTGTTGACCACCTCCTTGAGGTCGTTGGTCTGGACCTCACGGGTCATGATTTCCATCATCTTCTTGCGGATCTGACGGACCTGCTGGTGCTGAGCGTAGGAGGTCTTTCTGATCTGGTTGGTGCGCTTCTTGGTGAAGCCCACGCAGAACAGGCGGAGAAGATAGCCATCGGTGGTCTTCACATCAACATGGGCTTCAATCATTGTCTAATGGGAAAGAACAATCCATTAGCATTTTAAAAACTTCCACACAAAAAGAAACGTGAAAATAGCATAAATTCTTCCAATTAGACAAATAAGTACTTGATCCCAAAAATATGGAAGGCGGTCTGGCGTAAGCTAGATATTTTACTTTATAACATGTTAAATATGGATATTTTTCTTACACAAACGCATCGATTCGCTTCAGACGGCCTTTACTAACACCCGGAGCCGCGTGGAGCACGTTATTCGATGGACAGGTGCATTTTTTTATGGACTTCAAAAACAGAGTAACTATTACTGCAATTATAATGCTTGGATTAGCCTGGACTTGAATATAACATTATATTAGTCTGAAAGAAGAATGTCATATACACCTAGGATGACTTGAGGGGGGAGTAAATCACGGGCTAATTTTCATTTTTGGGTGAACTATCCCTTTAAATTCCACAATACTAAAAGGGGTGTCACTAGATTTCGCACGCAAAATTTCTTCAGACGCTGCAATGGTTATGATAGGAGTAGGGCGTCTTGCTCTGCAACATCTTTTTAACATCTACTCCACTTTCCTGCAACTCGCCCTGGAGTTGTTCTAATGCTGTATGCCCTTCTATCTTATGGACCACAAAAGGATGGAGAAATAGAGAAGTCCAGGTCTCGCTCGTCCATTTAAATGGCAGTAAATAACGACCAGCATCAAGTTTTTTTAAAAAGACGCATAAGTATCACAGAATACAATATGAAATTAAAGTTTAGAACAGTTATGTGACATGTTCGTTCGTGTGACTTTGTTAGCACCACAGTTCATGCTGTCTCACCCAGAAAAGGCACAAATTGTGATAAAACAAGATTAAAAAGAGTGTGACACGAAATACAATCCATGTACCTTCTTTGTAGGTGAATATCTGTTGCGTCACTCATAAATTGTATTCACATCTGACAACTGTCATTCTGACTGCCAACAAACACATGGATCTCCAGTATGGAGATATTTAACGCCTTGACAAAAGTACACGGATAGTTTGGGATTTTCTAGGAGTTGCATTTCGTGTTTTGTTTTTGTTTTCTTGATTTCCAGCGACTTGTGTGCTTTATCTGGACGAGACGGAATGAACTGCAGACCTAACGGAGTCAAATGGCGTAGCAGTGCACTGAAGACCAACAACCAAGATCAGGATTTTCATTAAATAATTTCATATTGTATACCCCCTGAAAACACTTGGAATGTATGACATGTGTCACATGGGACCATTCTGTGAAACTTTTGTGTCTTTTTAAAAAAAGCTTGATGCTGGCCGCCATTAGGGATATCACAAGTACCGGTACCTTGGTTCCAAGTCAGTACTGAAATTATAAAAATGTGACGATACCATCATTTCTGTAGTACCGACTCCCGAGTATATTCGGTACCCGCAGCTGCGTTCAATCGCTTCCGTGTTAATCTAAGCGCAGGGCTCCAGACTTCAGCCGAATATATACTAGTGTCTATGAATATTAAACTGCAAAATACTATTTAAATATTACGCCTCCATGTTCTGCATCTGTGTGAAAGACGGGGCGCAGAGGCACGGACGGGCGCACACGCGTGACGCACACGCTCTTTATAGTCTCTGCCATGTGTCACTATATGAGGACACAAACGCATTTAACCGTCACTTCATGAGAATTTACCGTTTTACTTGATAAAACTGTCATATAATGAACAGACACTCAAAGGTCTTCACAGCAACCCGTCAAAATAAAAGCTACGTCTCTATGTAATACATCTCTACTACTAATAATAATGCCTAGATGGTGTATTATTTTTCACTTTTAAACAGCATACAGCCTTTAAATGGTTATGTATTATTTACTTATAATGATCATCATCATAAATAATAAACCTAATACATTTGTTTTAAATAGTTAAATAAATAAAATAAACATTTAGCTGTGGTACCAAAATTGGTAGAGTGCCGTAAAATTATGGTATTGGTACCGACTACTGGAATTTTGGTACAGTGACATCCCTAGCCACCTTTATCAGGGTTTTTCCTGGGTCAAAAATGGTCTTCGGTGGTGGCTGACAGACATGGTCATCCACACATACACAGTAAAAAGTACCCTACCCACGTGATCTGCGATCGCAATACTGACAATAAATTTAAAATAAATTCAAAGAAACAGTTTGTAATTTTTGCTTATCTTATTTCGATACCTTGATTTTTGTTTCTTTTGTTCCTCATTTTTACACTATTTACAAATAATTGTTTTGGTATATAACCATATCAATATTAAAAAATAGTATTAAAAAAATAACAAATAGCCTAATTTTCTGCCATATACAATTTCTTAAAATTATCAGCTAGCTAATAACTTTGTTCTGGTTTCACCTCACTCCAGTCTAAACTAAATGATTTTAGGCTATTTATTTACTACACATTGTCAACAGAAATAAGCTGAAAGACTGTGGATAATTCAAACTAATTCTTACTATCCACTCTTGCTAAATTGGGTGAGCACACTTGTGTTCTCATTTCAGATGTTCTGAGTAAATGATTAAACTGATTCGTGAGTTCAGTGTTGGACAGTTCAGTTGTTCTAACCAGTCGTTAAAATGATTCGGTTCAAAGGAGTCATTAGGTCGCGAATCGGACACCAGCAGACGCTTTGTGTGTGAATCCCGTCTGTTAGAACATCGCGAAAGATTTGTCAACACACAGAAAACACTTCATAACTGGATAGGATTTGTTTCCCGTTTATTGAAAGTATGGTTTATGTCAGCTGGTCGGTGAAGAGTTAGCGTTTTTTGAGCGCAATTCACATCCAGCGGTAGTTCAAGGACAAAAATGTCCGAATCCACCACGTGCAACATGGATTCGGTCTTCCGAACTTTTGATTAACGTGATATGTGATATATTAGAATGCTAAAACGGTGCTTATTTTGAAGACCGAGAGCGTGCGCGCGGGGTAGGGCTCTCCGCTCGTTCTCTCTTCGTGCGCGCGGGGTAGGGCTCTCCGCTCGTTCTCTCTGTCATCAGTTAACATGCGCCGATCACAAGCGCAGTAGATCTACATCACTCATAAATCACAATAACTGATCAAATAAGGCTTTGGCGGGGCAAAAATTTTTTTGGCGGCCGCCAAAAAATTTTCAATGTAGGAAAAACCCTGCTTTATATGAACAAGCTGAACTTTATTCTCCTTATGTCGTTCATTAAAGGCATACAGCCTTAGAACATCACCAGGATGAGCATTTGCATGCGTATGAATAGAACTAAATGAAATGGAAAACTAACCTAAAGCATAAAACAAGTTAAGCCCATGTGTAACTAGATTTTACCTGCCACTTCTTGACCATGGAGCACATCTTGTCACGGGTGAGGTCCATGCCATGGAAGTTGGTGAGGCAGTTCTTGCCCTGCACGTCTTCTGTGACCAGCTTGAACTTGCGGAAGGCAACCTCATCGTTCTGCAGATCAGCCAGGCTGACCTCGAACACACGTCCCTTCAGACCATCAGAGGCAATTCCTAGATTACAGAGACATGGTGTTAAATGCTGCAGTTTGTAGTGTTACGCCGAACGTGGATTTTATGGGAATATCAGGTGATCTCACAACAGTAATCATTATTTGTCATCTGGGGGCGAAACTGTCATGCATTCCTACTGCAATAAGGCACGAATTATTGATTCGTATCAAACATTTGGGACGCCAGGAAGATCGGCCCTTTCCCAGTAGGGTTAACACCTTATTAGGGCTGCAACGACGCGTTGACTACGAAAATACGTCGACGCCACATTATTTACGTTCTAGAATGGAACAGAAGATCTAGAATAATGGCAGCTTCTGCTCCCGGGCATAGTGAAAATGATCATTTATCATATAAAGCCAGACCGCGACATTCAAAAGTTTTTTTCCGCGGAATTGGGCTACTTCTACACTGTTGCCGCGGGCTGTGTCTCATGTCCGCGGGTTGAAGCGATCCCAACCATGTGATATTTAGCCCCGGGAATGAGAACTTTAGCAGGCAGCCCTGCAAAAAAAACACACATATTTAACCCCCCGAACGCGATGTTTACCAGAGAACCTCCCCCGAAACGCGATTGGGCTTGTTTTGGGCTAGTTTTGAGTAACGAATGGGTGGGTTTTGTTGTGAAAACCTGGCAACCCTGCTGCCAGTGTTCTCTCCATGGTTCTCTCGCGCAGCTGAACTGTGGCGCGTGTATTGCAACAGACGGTCACATTTTCCGGGGTTCTTCTCCGACCCCAGTACGTCTCGTGCTTTTATTTATTATGGGCTGCATATATCTCCTGTTAATGCGACCTGGTTCCGCTCTGTCCCAAACACATAATAACATGCTGTATATAGGTAGTTTGCATGATTAAAGGAACATTAAAGTTAAGATATGCCTCTAGCTTTAATCATTTAAATGTGTCTTTGAAGTTTGGGCAAAAACTTCTGGCAGCTTTAGTCGTTGTTTATGCACATCTTCAAAATAGACGACTAGTTATACTATATTAAAACTATGCTGAAAGCTCCTGTATGTGAACCTTTTGCAGATAAATACAAGTGCATTTTCGTTTACTATTGACAAATCAATAAGTAAATCATACTCAACTACTATAGTAAACAACTTTTCCTTATTAGGCCTACTCTGTATACATTTTATGATGAATAGTATCATTATATATTATGTTTAAAAAGCTTCTTGTGTTCATATATTTCATTATAAAATGGCATACTATGTACACTACCCTTCCTGAAATACAATTAATATTGTCATCATTCATTGATTTCATGTTAAAATAATATACAAATTCACTACCCTCTTTGAAATACAATAATCAGTAAAAAAGAATCATAAAATTAATCCAGAAAAATTATAGTTAGATTAGTTGACTAATCGAAAAAATAATCGTTAGATTAGTCGACAGAAAAAATAATCGTTAGTTGCAGCTCTACACCTTATACTATAATCTGAGAGAAAACAGCCATCACGGACATAAAAGCACTTACTGGTTCCCTGAGTCCTGGTGACCAAGGTCTTGCCCAGGTTGCGAATGTTGAACATGGCTGGTGCCTTGACATCATACCAATCTTTCTTGGAGAATGGATCGACACTGCAAAAGAAAACACGCGTGTAAATACTTTTCGGAGAGGTAACTTACAAGCAAGTTTTTATGGTGCAAATGATAACATCGACTTATATTTACTTTGGCTGTGGTGTCTACAACATACGAAAGTATTATATTAACTTTAAGCATTCAATACAGGTCACACCGCAAGTCTCAAGTCAGTTAAGTGTGCTGGAAAACTAGCTGGCGCTTTCGATGATTATGTTAGCCCATTATGTTAGCATTCTCAGTTTACCTTGCTCATTTTTTGCTAAAAATGAATTCTTTATGTAACTTGTATGATTAGAACATACAAAAACCTACAAATCTCTGACCTAGAGTTAATATCAGAGCACACGTAACACAGCACGGGCTACCAGTGAGCCAGTCAGGCTAACAGGACCGCTACATACAATCCTCTATATATCAACCACATCCTTTATCCACAAACATCGAATATCCTCCAGAACTACTAATAACAGTGCAACGACAAAGTCGAGAGATTCATTTGTGACTTACATCTTCTTTTTGGCACCTTTTTTGCCACCTTTGGTCAGCCTCTTATTCTTGCCGACTGCCATGTTGAACACAGGGAGTGAAAGAGGAGGAAATAAGGAAATACCGCGAGAATTAAAGAGACAGCGAGAATAGACATATCTCGCGAGAATTCTCTGGCCTCGCTGTAAAACACTCGTGCGCCATCTAGTGTTTACGCATTAATAAACTACTTTCGATATTTACATGCTTCTTTGACAGAATCAAAATATCTCTTGTTCACGTTTTCCTGTTTAATGATTCCTTATCTGCCAAACTATGATGTATACATTATTGGAAAACCGCGTATCAATAATGGGTGAAAAAGGAAGTTTAGCCATGTATGTATGCCTACTAGTGTCCATATCATTTTTATAGCCTACAATGTGAATTAGCTACGTCTTTTATAGTTACAGTGTCTTAAATCTAAATACACTTTTACAAGCAACATAGTGTCAAACAAGAGGGCCAAACTGTAGCAGTGAATATTCAGAGGGGGCTGAGGGCAAATGATGACATCAATCCCCTAATGGCAACAGGAACATTCCACTCTATTTAATCTGAGTGAACTGCTCAGATAAATTCCATTATTATTTCAAAACATTATCTTTCACACTGTTCTTTAGAAAGAGCAAAAGCTCACACTTGCCTCACTCACAATAGCTGAAATCCTGCATAATTAAAACTGACATTTTGCATCAGCATAAGGCTTTTATTTGCACTATATCTGGCTTACTTAAATAGCTAGGCTACCACAAACACTATAGACTTTTGAAAGAAGGAAAATGGCGATAAGCATAGGGACACTAAACATAAGCATTTTGCACATTAATTTCTGCAATGGATGCGTCATATAGGTTATGTTTCTGTGTGGTGTTCTTCAGGATGTCAGTATAAAGTTAAATGGCTGTGAGACAAATTGTTCTTTGTTGCTAGTCTAGACCTTTAATTCTGTGGCCCTGAGGGACTGTATATAGAGTCAACAAAGTCAATGTGCTGCTGACTCCTTGGCAATGACTCAAAGGGGCCATGAAACCACACTTTGAATATAATGACACACTGAGCACATTTATTCTTAAAGCTATAGCTAATCCTTAATATTCAAGACCTCTATATAGGATAATGTTCTATCAGAGTATAGTAAATATTAAAGTTTACATGCAACACAATGATATGCTATGTGCTACCCAGTTTATAAGTGAAAATTTGAAGAATTGTTCACATTTAATCTAAACAACCATGAGTATACCACAAATCTAAGCTCAGATTGAAATACAATGGAAGACAAAAAACCAAATTATTCTTTAAAGTTGCAGTGAAACGGAAGAACATACATCTGAATTTAAAATTTAGGGCAGGGAAACTTTTACTTTTATTTAGGCTATCGATTATTGATTGGATTTTGAGATGTGGACGTTTCACTCAAAAACGATTGTGAGCTTGCAATAAGTTGTGGACGGACGGGGTTTGAGCAGACTACATACATGGATGAATCATTCACAATAAGGTGAATATAGGGTGAATTTTCATTTCATGCTGACTTTAAAGGATAATTCACCCAATTCTGTCATTGTTTAGGCTACTCACCTTCATGTCATTCCAAACCTGTATGCATTTCTTTCTTATGCAGAACACAATACATTATATTGCATGGACATATACAAATTGAATTTAAAACTTTGAATTTATTTAGACAGATGAAGTGCATATGCTTTTGATTTTACACAATCCCCATTTAACATTACTTGGTGCAAACCACGTTTCTGATGAATATTCTAGCCTTTTATTATTCTGTCCTGCAGATGTCTCCATGTCATTCTCGCAACCGAGCACTATCGTAAACCACCACCACAACAGAGCGTCCATGTCTTCAGTATAAAGTGTCACTTTGTCCTTATAGGTTCTTTGTACCTGACACACCTGAGCCCCCCTTCTCGGCTCTCTGGGCGCACTGCGCATGCGCAGCTCTCTCTCACGCAGCTCCACTGTCATGGCGGAGACGGAGCGGAGTAGGAGCTGATTCAGGAAGAGATGGCGCTGTAAAGTGGGTTACCGCTGAAACTTCACTCCAACAGTTCCCACAGGGGCCAAGCGGATTGTATTCTCTTTGGAGGGCCCACTGAGAGCCAATGTCGGACGTTCCTTGCCTAATAGTTTGTAGTTTTTTGGTGTCTTGTTCTTATCGGTACGTCTACCTGCGCGGAATCTCTTCATCACCGCTGTTTCCTGTTTGACAAACACTCGCAAACACTTAAATGACATTATTGTTTAAATGTCTTTCCTTTATTAGGCCGGCGGACATTGGCAAGCATTGGTTTTCTTATCTAGGCTCAACACAGCGCGGTTTCGTCATTCTTTTGTCAAGTTTAATGCTGCTCTGCCGTTCTACGGTAGAATAATTCCTGTTGGTCAGGTGTAGTGACACCAACCGACGCTTCCAGCCGAGAGCGCGAGAAACTAAAGGATAAACTGGCTGTGAATGGAGACCAGGACCTGCTCTTCACAGCTGTCAACTTAACGAGAGCGAGATATTCCGTATATTTCCCCATAGGTTTAACGTTAACTCGACGGTAGGGTCAAACAGGTGTTTCACCTGTACCCCCTCACCTGACTTCGTCATGGCGAGCGCAGGTGACAGCGCCGTTGGGATCCCCATCAGAGGAATCCGCATGAAGTTCGCTGTGCTGGCGGGGCTCCTGGAGGCTGGTGAAGTCTCCAATCGGGACATTGTGGAGACGATCTTCAATCTGGTAAGCTGATTAAAGCCTTTAAATAGAGATCTAAAGACACCGTAGGTGCTCGAGACCAAATGTTTATGACTCTATCGAAGCTTTTAGGTTGCAGTTATACAATAGAAAGTGGAGTGGTGTGGTTAAAAGTCTGCTGCTTGGCTTGAATCCCAGTAAGTCTGATGTATGTGGTGCTCCCATTGTGTCCTTGATCAAGACACTAACGTCAGGTTACACCAAGGGGACTGAATAACCTGTAATAAGTGACATGCAAGTCAACGTGGATAGAAGCACCTACCATGTAAATAGATTGAATGCAAAGTGAGGTTTGGAGAGACTGTACACTCTCAGAAAAACTCTAAAGACTATCATATTTAATACATGAATTTCTAAGGCCTCTAAATGATCAATATGATAAAATCTCTTTGCTGAAAAATGTTGTACGCAATCTTCTATGCCTTCTGATTAATAGTTCATGCTTTTATAGCAAGTAAAAGACCTTGGAGCATATCATTTTAAAAATGCATCTTCAGGTTGTAGTACAGATCTTTTTGTTGTGAAACCTTTACTGATTTGTGAAAAAAATAACTTTCGTATTGTTATTAATATGTCAAGATGAACGATTACTGGACTGAAACAATTCATGGGCCATGTGAGCCTTATATCAATTATGACACAAAATAAAACGCATGCAAACTTTTTTACGTTTTCTTTTATATTTTGTCTAAAATTCGATAAACTGTTCCATTTCAAAAAAGTTATTTTTCTGCCTATTATTTTCAGATGTCAGGCTTTACAAGGTTAAAGGAACATCTTTGATCCTTATATATTTATACCTTTGTACCTTATATATTTGAAAACGTTTAATAATAGGCTCCGCCTTCTGTTTGTGGTGATTTCTTTAAAGGTTGGTCAACCTGTTTATATACACACTGCCTCTTTTAGGTTGTTTCTCCCTGTTCCTGTCATTGCAGACAGTCCTTATGTGAAGCTATTATCCATTAATCCAGGAACCTGGTTTGATATTTCAGCAGTGACCTAATGTTCAACCTCCTTGAAATTATGTCAGTGCTCTGTCAGCTTTAAACTTGTCTTACAGTTTTCCATAGATTATGTGTGATACAAAAGCAGCCAGAGTTCCCATATCACTTCAGCACAGCTCCATGATGTAATAACAGTGCATTTCCCTTGACCAGCCCCAAACACGAGGAAGTCAGTTAGCACTTTCTGGAAATGGCACACTTTTTTTCCCCTCCTCCCACGTCCATAAGCGAGTTGAAAGCCCCTGTTATACATTAGCTGAGTTTCAAGCGTGAGTGAAGGCCTATAAGTGACCCACATGGTAGCTGAATCAGATTGGGGGCGATTTTGTTTGCAGGTCCTGTAGTGTTGTGAAATGACATTGAAGAATGAATGAATGAGTGCAATAAGGAAGTAAGAAACGTGCTGCAACAGTGCGCTCTACTATGATGCAATGCTGCTGAGAGACACAAGACACGCTGGACATCATAGGTAGGTGTAGCCTACGTGCAGCCAGTTATGTTGCTCTAACCTTGCCTTTAAAATACAGGGCTTTATTATAATTGATTGCAGTGCGTGCCCTTAAAGGGATAGTTCACCTATAGTTCACAATTGAAAATTCTTTCATCATTTACTTACCCCTATGTTGTTTCAAATCTGTATGAATTTTGATGTTTAGCAGCATGTATGAACTGCTCTCAGTCATATGGTGAAAGTGGAAGGGGGGCGAGAGGCTGTCAGGCCCAAAAAATAACACCAAAAGCACCATAAAACCATCATAAATATCTTTTAAAGCCATAACTTGTATTTAAGATATGAAATTTAAATATTGAATGACACTTTAAAGGGTTAATATCATGAGGAATCAAATAGACTTAGGCTCAAAATTTCATGACATCTTGAACAGAACATTTATTGAAACAAAATTACAAAAGTGCCCCGTTAATAACTTCTGCAGCTTTGTGACATTACAGTTGCATAGGGATGAATTCAACTGCACATGACTCCTCATGTTTACACACTGAAGTTTATTTTGAACTAGGTCTGATCATTTCACACGGATCTTAACAGTTTAAAGGCACATTTCAGTTATAAATCTGTCACAATGTTGTGGCTGTTTATAAAGGATGTGGGAGTAAAAAAATATATTTGACATGACAGCAAACTGGTGTGAGAGCACCATAGGACATCACTCAGCACTGTTGCTCATTTCACATGCAAAGGGGAGGTTTTTCAAAGCTGCAGCAACACAAAATGGACCATTTAATTCTAAAACTTAGTGAGAGGGTGCTCAAAATATGGTGCAAAGAAATATGATATGATCTAGGGCTGAGCAAAAAAATAGATTTTTCGATTAATCGTTTTTTAAAATGTGGTCGATTCAAAATCGATTCTCAAAGGCCACAGATCGACCCCACCCCCCATTTTTATTTCCGCAAACATTGAACATAAGATTAACGTAAATCGAATTAGTAGTCTTCTCCGCTAGATGTCACCCTCTTATTGGCATTGCGCGATGTTACAAAGGAACGAGAAGCGTGCGGCCTGTCATTTATTCTTTCACTGGTTAAATGGCGACTCCCGGTGCGTTGACGTTTGTAATGCGGAGTTGACATGCTACAAATCTGCAGAACCATTCCTAAAAATAGATCACACACATGCGAATGCTTGCCTTGCAGATGATCAACTTGAGCGTTCACTTAAGCACATGCGTTAGCCATTATAGACATATTCAAATCAACTGAGTCAATAGACAGCGCAGGACCAATAATTCAAACCTAATTGCTTCTGTTATAAACAGATTTCCTCAAATAAAAGTTAGTCCACATGAGTCAGCACATTAAGATATTGTTCCTTACCACGGCAACTAACTTGTGTCCAGGTATGAACGCGCTTCTCGTGTATGAAAAGTAAAGAGCGTTGACGGCGCGCGTGCACAGAGGGAGCCCCGGACGCCGCCCCGCAAAGAAAGCACCCGTTCCCGGTTACGGCCTCAATCCTTGAAAGGCCTCGTCAGGCACTACGATCGACCCAAATTACAGACGTTTTCGCCGGCGCCTTTCCGAGATATAGCCGGTTAAAGTTTCAACTGGTCTCGTTCGACCCCCCCCCCCCCCCCTTTATGTTTTAGAATAAATATATCAAAATAACCATAAAAACAAAATTGTATAAAATGCTTCACATGTACATTTTTTAGAATAAAGTTGCATCAAAATTGTATTGTATTTAACATAATTGTATGCATTTGAAATTTAGAGATGGGTTCTGTTTTAATGTACCCAAGTGTACCTAAAATAAAGAGAGTTTAATATTCAATTTTGTGGCTCTTAATTTTGTTTTAATTACCCACTTGTAAACTTGTTCACTGTTCTTTTTTATAAACATAGTATTTGTATTAAATCTATATTCATTGAGTTGAACCGAGAATCGAAATCAAATTGATTTAAGAGCTTGCGAATCGAAATCGAATCGGAACATCTGAATCGATACCCAGCCCTAATATGATCTGTTTAACCTATTACATGATAATCTGCTGTGCCAAACAAAACTAGATCTTTGATTCATCTCCATTTTTTAAAAGTGTGTATTGGAGCATGAAAGCAAAATAGTAGGTTGTTGTGCCAGCTTAGTTTGATTTGCTGTTTCAGATGTCCAGCATGTAGAAGCACTGTGAAATACAGCATTGCTTACAACTCAGTGATAGATGCGTCTTGTTGTCAGAGTGCCCTCATTTAGTGTTAGTCGCCATGAAGAATTTCAGGGATTAAGAGGGGTTTTAGAACAAGAAGGACAGCGTGTAAAAGAATTGAGTGCTGAATCTGATTGACTAAATCATTCATGAGTGCAATAAACGACTATAAATAAACTCACTCTGTCCTCAACTGTAGTGTAAGGGAGTAGTATGTCTACAGCATAAATGAGTAGTGCACAGGAACTAACACAGAGTTGTGGCCATTTTATCATCTATTAAAACAGTGTCACTTCAAACCATCTTTTTGATCTCTATCTGTCTAACTTGCTTTCTCTGTTCATTTGCTGTTGGTTGAGTCTCAGACTCAGATCAGAGATCACTGCCTGAATAATCTCCTTCAACAGAAAAAAAGAGTACAAAGCAGAGAGAGCAGCGCTCTTGTTGACAATGTCATTTGTAAATCTGCAGGTTTATTAAAATATAGACGTGTCTTTGCCTCATTAAAACCCACTTATTCTTGTTCAAACACACTTGAAACCGTATCATCTCTCCATCAGTCTCTGGGGACAGCGGTGGTTTGGTCACACAGCACCTGGGTTAGCCCGAGGTGAGGGCTGAACAAATAAGCATGGGACCTGTATTTGTTACTATGGAAACCATGAGAGCAGGTGACCAGCCTGCTCTCACCTGTCTGTACAGGTCCTGACTTATAGGAAGTGATTCCCAATTCTGGTTTATTTATTTTTACTGTATTATCAGAGTATTACTAGCTTCTGTTTTAGAGAGCTCACAGGTGCCATTAAGTTCTACTGGTTCTGATGGTGGCATCAGCACCTGATTTGGTTGCACTGCACACGTAATATTAAAATATTACATGTTTTGTCTGTTAGAAATACACATTTAACAGAAGCTAAAGTTGACAGTTGCTTGTGCTTGAGTTAGGATGCAGATATAAATGTATTTCATTAACAAAAATGGTAACATCTGTAAAAATTATTTCAACCTGATTTTAAAAAGTACAATTTTAATATTCTGACTGTGTAATACATTTGTAGATCACGATAACCACAGGCACCTCATTACCATGGGAAAAAAGTAACTATATGGTTTCTGTGGTATTTGTTATGATAAACAGTATAGCCTAAATATATTTAGTATAAATACAAATGCACAGAAATAGCTGTGCATAACAAAAATACTGTAATTATATCCCATGTCTACATTAATAATTTATACAATTCTATATGATTATCACACATTTCTGCCTCAATACCATGGTTACAGTTAGTGTTAATACAGTAAATCCATGGTAAATGTTGGTGATTTATGGATTGAAAAGCCTTCTTGCTGGATAGTTGTGGCACAATGTTTCTCCTTTTTTCCCCACATCAGTATGGTTGAAAAAGTCAGCTCTGTTTCATCTGTCTTTAAATCACTGAGACATTTGTGGTTTGTATTGGAGAACGCTGTGCCGAACACAAATACTTCTCACAGCGCTGTTTAGTGGTTGCGTGATCGAGACGGTCAGCGAGTAAACATATTTGCTTCACTGCCTTTTGGGCCAAGCTGATGATAAATAGTCTGTGTATATAAATAAATAACCCTCCACAGTAACACTGAAGCTTGAGTCACTATTGGCTAGTAAATGTTTTATTTTACTCGCCAGACTTTTTACATGGAATGCAAGAAAAATGCAAATGAGAAAAAAATCTACATAAATATAATATAAGATATTAATATAAAATAAACACTATTAAAGACAAGTAAACAGTCTCTAATAAAATAAGAACAACTAATCAAACTACAAGCAATAGCACAAATAAGCACAACAGAACAAAGATGCAAATTAAATAAACAGGCAGTTTCAGGTTTTACAGGTATATCTAACAGTAGTTAGATACAGATAAGGTATTAGGTACAGAAATCGAATAAAGTAGCCTAATCAAATGTAAAATAACACTACATAATCTACACGTGACACGTATTAGAGATTATATTTATAGTAATTTAAAATAAAGTAACGTAATTAAATTATCAATCACATCGACTCATTTTACAATCCTATAGCCCTTTATTTAGATTAAAACCCCTTCTCATTAATTTGGTGAGAAACATGTTGTTTTGAGCAGCATTTGCACACCCTGTAATGCTGTTGGCTTGTCTGGCTATCAGCAGACCAAGCTCAATCTTTTAAGATTGAACATTACTCTGGGGAGTCTGCTCTGTATGTTCTACTGCTCAAGAGGCGTGATCAATGGGCATAGTTCAAATTACTACGAAATCGGATAGTCCGTCAACTAGGGCTGCACGATTTGGGGAAAATATCTAATTGCGATTATTCTGGTTAAAATTGCAATTTAAATTGTGATCATTATTTTTTATTTTTTACAAATGAAAAGTGTGTATATAACAACATTTTGTCTATATATTAAGCTTACTGAGTTTTCTTTGTTGTGCTTTTCTCGTTTTGCTATGTGCATTGTGGTAAATATCAATTATTTTGTGCTAGCCATGAGAGGGAGCAATTCAGCTCTACTCCACATTCATTTGTTGGTATATAATATGACAGATAGAAATTAGACTGCACAGAAATGGAAACTAAACTACAGGTAGCCCTAATACACATTAAATGTAGTCACGCTATGCTGGTGTTGTTAACATTAACAATTTGAAAACGTAAGTATAATTTGCACGGTTTGACGTGAGATTTAATCATTGTGATTTACTGCAATGCTTTTTTTCCCCTTAGTTGGTCAGAACAAAAGTGGATGTTATCTACTTACTTGTTCAGATGACATTTTCCGGTGAAAATGATTATGTTGGTCATACTTTCAAAAAGTATAATCTGTGATTCTGAATGACAGTATACACACCGGCGCGGTGACTGACAGCCGCACATTCTCCTCAAAACATTGGATTCCTCCGCGCTGTGCCGTACCGAGGCACAAATAACGTAAAGTTGATAATTCCGCGAATAACTGCAATTGCAGATTTCGAACAGAGATGGCGACAAAGAGGAAAAACTGCAGCTTTAAAGTCTATGTCTTTAATACGAAATATACATCCACTGTGGGGATTAAAACTCCTGTACATTGAAGAAAAATACACTCTAAAAAATGCTGGGTTAAAAACAACCACAGTTGGGTTGAAAATGGACTAACCCAGCGATTGGGTTAAAACGACCCAATTGCTGGGTTAAAACAACCCATTCACTGGGTTAAAACAACCCATTTTTTTACCCAGCATTTTTAAGAGTGTACATGGATTGTCATATACATTTATTTAGAATTATTATTTTTCTTATTTTCTACCCAAAAGTCTCATTCATACTGGAAGGCAGAGGGCGCCCTTGAGCAGAAACTCCACATTTTCCTCAGAAAAGTAATGGTTTTCAGGAAATCCCTATGGGAAATCCCTAATGTGAAGCTCTCTCTGTAGGCTGAATGAAGAAAAATTCAGATAATACTTCTGCGACAAGATATGGTGTATTTGAGTTCTTCAAGCCTTCTCTGGTATTTTCATAATAATAAAGTTTGCAGTGCTGATTGACATTCTGTGATAAGAAGGCACATCAGCTTTACTGACAATATGAAGTGAGTTAAAACCGGTAATTAAACGTTGTATTTTGTTGGACAACAGGTTTATGAAGGCTTCACATTACTAGTTTGTGAAGATGTTTGACGCATGTTGTTTTTTCAAACGCACATTATAACAATTCTCAATATAATATTGAACCGTTCGGTATGGCCTTCATGGTTCAATATGCGCCTGTGAATTGCGTTTTTTCGGTTTTGCATTTAATTAAGTATTTTTCTACAAATTCTATCATTTGCCTCCATCCCAATATACTGAACAAGGCGACATACATTCACATCACACGTAAGTGGTAGAGTTATACTCACGGAACACTATAGTAATTCACAATCACGAAAGTTCATTATTTGCATGCGTTTTAAAGCCTTGCCGGCGTGTGCGCGGTTTAAACATGCGCTTTTCCGAGCGCGCGCACTAAACGCCTGTCAAACATGTGATTACTGGACTAAGTCGTCTTACTGCGCTAATACTGTCAAATACACACAAGATTTACATAAACAAAGTCGGTTATGTCTAAAGTGAAAGCAGAGCCCGTCTACGGAGAGCCTGCCCACTCCCTATTAAGCCCTGTTGTACAGAATTTTGGTTGTAGTACCACCAGAGTTCCACTGGGGGCGATCGCCATGAGTGCAAAATGAATGGAAGTCAATGGGGCTTGACGGCTAAATTTGTCTCTTTCACCCGATTGCCGTTGAGAAATCTCAGAAATGATTGTAGATTTTGCAAGTTCAACATGGGTTTTAGGTCGAAAGTTGAATGAACGAGTACTTATGTCCTTTTGATTTCTTACAGGTTGAGTTGTTGTTGTCCATAACACGCTAGCATTCTGCTAATGAACGCTGATTGGTCAGTGAAGGACTGATTACGACCAGAGATCCCGCTTGATGGCATCGTGTCATCTGAAGCGGGACCAGAAACAAACAAAACAAAAACTCTTCTAGCACGTGTATTTACCTGTGTCAGCTGTGTTGTCGATGCCTCGAGAGAAAAGAAAGTGCAGAGCGCGAAAGCACCAGAGCGACTGAAGGATTGCCGTTAAGCAGTATCTCTGGTCGTACATGTGTATGACGTCATTGACACTTTAAAAGACTTTTTAAAGCAAATAAGTGACTCTAAAAAATCTAACACCCAGCAATGTGTAATTTATTTGCATTTCCTTTCGAATACAACATTCAAATTACTAGATAAAAAATTATATCCTGAGAAAAGTGGATTTTTATTGGTATAGCGCCATAGACATCCATTCATTCTGCACTCGTCCTGTGAGCGCCCTCATATGGAATCAGAGAGGAACTGCAACCAGTTCAGAAGCCGGAAGTTCAGTGAGAGTGAAACTTCTCGCCATATTAGACATTCTCTGGTGAAAGTAAAATCGGCGAGGCACGCAGGTCTTACATTGACAGCAGGCAGACTAGTGAACACGCTGTCCTTAAAGGGACAGTTCACCTCTAAAATAATGTAATTATTTACTCACTCTAATATTTTTCCAAACCTGTATTCATTTCTCATTTTTGAGTGAACTATCCATTTAATGTTAATACAACTACAAAAGACAAAGAGAAAATCGCTCACTGCTCTTGACTGAAAAACTTTAATACAGTAGCTTTAAAAAGAATCAGTGTATATTTTATAGTGAAAGTGTTTTATTTTTACATTTATTAATTCAATTTCATACTTAAATGCTGTATATATATATATATATATATATATATATATATATATATATATATATATATATATATATATATATATATAATAGTATACAATACACTAGGAATGTGTACAAGGGTTTTTTTAAGTAAAGTTTTAAGTTTAAGTAAGGTTTTTCAATTCTTTTAAGTAAAATAAAGCAAGAGTATTGCAATTAAAAAAGTCTTTTTTCTCCTTAACCTCTTGCTGTTCCTGTTGCCTAAGAATAGAATAGCAAAAAACTGATGTGACAAGCCATCAGAACCGAACCGAACGGAAAACCGTGGTTAAAAACCGAGGTATGTATTGAACCGTGGACTAACTGTATTGTTGCATCCCTAATATATATATATATATATATATATATATATATATATATATATATATATATATATATATATATATATATTACTAGTGTCTGTGAATATTAAACTGCAAAATACTATTTAAATATTACTCCTGCATGCTCTGTGTCTCTGTGTGAATGACGGGTGCAGATTTAATTTGCAGCTCACACACACACACACGCGTGTGAGACAAAGTATTTTTAGCTTCTGTCGTGTAACTATATGAGGACATGAATGTGTAACAAGTAGAAGCTAGGCAATTGACTGCGGATGCCACCTGGCAATAGAAGAGGGATCGTCACGGAGCCTGGGTTGTGAATGAGTACACTGGAGTCATTTTAGTATGAGTGTGTGTATTTAGTAGATAACAAAACATAACCAACATAAACAATACATAAACAACATAACTTCAATGACACATACAAAACAATTTGAATTACAGTTCAGTTCAATGGCAGATTAGTGCGCTGCCAATGATTTGGAAAAAAAAACAGAAAAGAGGAAAAAACTTAACCCCAACACAATGAGTTCCAAAACCAGGACAAAGTCTGGTGAAATGTCAATTAATGACGAATTGAGCAATAGTTAATCCAGATAGGGAAGTGTTCAATCACAGTGAATGTGTGGTTCGGTTACCCTACCACATATATCAAAGTTCTCTTAGCTCGCCATCTCGATCAGAGTCCTTGAGTTAGGACGGGTCGAGAGTTCAAAAGATCCATAATTGGAGAATGGAGATTTGTTGATCCAGGAAAAAAAACCTGACCTTTGAAATTGAAATGATCAACGCAAGGTCTCCAGGCGTGACCCAACGTTTAAACAGAGTGAAAAATCAGACAAAGGCTCTGATTGGAAAGTGGCAGCAACGAGTATTCATAGCTTGAATAACTAAAGTTGAAGCACAATTTAGGTTTGTTTGGGGATGCCAAACAAACCATACCACAGCCACAGTGGAGACAAACAGGAAGTGAACTCAGCAACCAGTCATTTTAAGGAAGTTGTGAGTTTGCAGGCCCGCCAAAATAAAAGTCTTAACTAAATATGGGTTACAGGTTCCCCCCTTATACTCATGTACGGCCTCGTACATGTAGATGGCTGATGGCACACAGCACCGCTACAGGGAGTAGGGGTCAGAGGGGTCTCATCAAGCTGAAGAGCAGAGGCATATACAGTACTGAGCCCATGAAACAGGGACTGAATACTATGCAAAAATGGATTCCCAAGCTTCGAATACTGCAGACGATTGGGTGGCTGGCGTGTTCGAATGGGACGTTGTACTCGTGGCTCCGAGTCTGGGCTAGAAAGTTCACTTGAAGAATCACTTGAAATGCTGACTGGTTTCAGAGCAGGCACAGGTTCTGGATCAGAGGAGGTGCTTTCCCCAGAAGGCTCCAGGTTATCAGCCGTATTTGAGTCAGTTTCATCTAGAGGTTCTGCAACCACACCCAACTCAATGGAATCAAATTCTATTTCAGAATCAGCAGTAAGTGTAGATCCAGACTCTGACTTCTGTTCCACCTCAACAGTTTCATTAGTGACAGACTGTGAACGCTGGCCAGGCGGAATCACAGTCATAACGGAAGGAACTGCAGGTGCTGGAACAGGTAAGTTCACCACGGTTTTGATACAAGTAGGAGAGGAACTGGAGTTCTCAGATAAACAAGGTAAGAACAGTTCTTGCAGATCATCATCAGGGTCTGGAAAGTCAGAGCTTTCAGGACTGACTGGAGGCAATAACTTTCCTGATCTGGTCTTTACTGGTTCAGGCTTAGAAGCTGGTGATAAGTAACCACAAGGCAGCAACAGGTCTCGGTGGAGAGTTCTGATGGGGCAATCTTTTCTTTCTGGCTTGACTGTGTATACCGGAAGAGTGCCGGCTTTCTTCTGGATGACATACACATCTGGCTCCCATCTATCTGCGAGCTTGTGCTTGCCTCGTATTTTGACATTCCTGACCAGAACTCTGTCCCCGACAGAGAGTTCTGAAGCAGTGACCTGCTTGTCGAATCTGAGCTTGTTTCTCCCCATAACCTTTTCTGAGTTCTCAGTTGCAATCCTATAGCTTTCTTCAAGATGGGATTTTAACTTTTCAACATACTGTGAATGAGATGGAGATGTTTTCTCAGACACAGGCAGCCCAAAAGCCAAATCAACAGGAAGACGGGGTTGTCGACCGAACATTAGTTCATATGGGGAGTATCCAGTGACATCATTTCGAGTACAGTTGTAAGCGTGTACAAGCGGCTTGACGAAATCTTTCCAGTGAGTCTTATCCTGATCTTGCAGAGTGCCCAACATATTCAGAAGTGTCCGATTGAACCGTTCCACAGGATTGCCACGAGGATGGTAAGGTGTCGTTCTGATTTTGTGGATTCCAGCCATTTGACAGAGCTCTTTGATGGTATGTGATTCGAAATCACGCCCTTGATCGCTATGGAGCCGCTCAGGGATTCCATAATGAACCAGGTAGTTGTCCCATAGGGCTTTGGCGACTGTCTTGGCTCGTTGATTCGGGGTAGGCACTGCTACAGCATATTTTGTGAAATGATCCGTTATGACAAGGACATCTTTTGTATTACTCCGATCTGGTTCTATAGATAAAAAGTCCATACAAACAAGTTCTAAAGGTCTTGATGTTCTGATGTTGACAAGGGGTGCAGCTTTTTCTGGTTGTGCTTTCCTCCGAATGCATCGCTCACATCTTTTAATCTTGTTACAGACATCAACTGACATGCGTGGCCAAAAGAAACGGGATCTGACAAGGTCCAGTGTTCTATCTATGCCCAAATGGCCCATTTGATCGTGAAGCTGGAATAGGACTTGAGGCCGATATTCTTCTGGAAGGACAAGTTGGTAAGAAGGCTCACCTCCGATATGCCTCCTCCTAACGAGAACATTATTATGGAGCTCCAGACGTGTAAGCTCTCGCAAGAGTAATGGCAGATCGGGGAGCTGTTCCCTCAGAGATGGCGGCGGAGTTTCTCCTCTCTCTAACTGAGCAATGATGTACTGAAGGACTGGATCGGCTCTTTGTTTGGCAGCGATCTCAACATCAGAAAGAGATGGCAAAATGGGAGAAGAGAACTGCAGATCATTTACAAAACTATCTGGCAGGCTGTCAGCAATAGTGGAGAGTGTTTGCACAAGGGCAACGATTTGGTCTTGATCAGATGAGCTGTACACCAGTTGTCTGTCACACACAGCTTGGACTGAATGCTGGTCAATGGAGACACAAAATGGATCCTCAAGATGTTGTTCTGTGAACTTCAGTATTCTCTCTCTCTCCTTCTGGGATAGGGCATCCTCTGACAGTCCAGCATGAGGTCGCCGAGAGAGTCCGTCAGCATCAGCATTCAACTTCCCAGCTCGATAGACAATCTTGAATGAAAAGGTTGAAAGGGCGGAGAGCCATCGGTAGCTGGTAGCATCCAGTTTTGCAGAAGTCAACAAATATGTTAACGGATTACTATCAGTGACTACAGTGAAATCCGATCCATACAAATAGTCAGTGAATTTCTCTGTGACTGCCCATTTGAGCGCCAAAAACTCAAGTTTATGTGCGGCGTATCTACTTTCACTGCGTGACAGGCCTCTGCTAGCGTATGCAACCACCCGGTTTCGTCCATCGTGCTCTTGATACAACACCGCACCAAGGCCAGTAGAACTAGCATCCGTGTTTAAGATGTAAGGCTTCCTTGGATCGGCAAAGGCAAGGACTGGACCAGTCGTAAGCTTCTGGATTATCTCCTCAAAGGCTTGCTGACAAGCAGGGGTCCATCGGTCAGCAAAAGGTTCCTTTGGATTCAGATAATGATGCGATTTCGCCACCTGCTTGGACCTTCTCTGGCTGGGCGGATAACCAGAAGTTAAATTATTGAGGGGTCTGACGATGGAAGAATACCCCTGCACAAAACGCCGGTAGTACCCCGCAAAACCAAGGAATGATCTGAGTTCTTTAAGGTTTTGAGGGACTGGCCAGGACGTTAATGTGACAATCTTCTCAGGATCGGTTTTCACACCATCGCTGGAAACTACATGTCCAAGGTAGTTAACTGATGTTTGGAAAAAGACACATTTTTCAACGGATAACTTTAGCCCAAACTCTTTCAGGCGTTGAAGCACTTTCAGCAGGCGTTGCTCGTGCTCTTCTAGTGTTGGTGCAAACACGAGCAAATCGTCAATGAACACCAACGCTTCTTTCAAATTCAAATCCCCCATACACCGCTCCATGAGGCGTTGGAAGGTGCTTGGGGCATTCGTCACGCCCTGAGGCATACGGTTGAATTCATAAAATCCAAGTGGACATACGAATGCTGTCTTGCTCTTATCGCATTCCTCCATCTCTATCTGATAGTACCCAGATTTTAAGTCCAATGTAGAAAACCATATGGAGCCAGCGAGTGCTGAGAAAGTATCTTCCAGCTTCGGCAGTGCATACGCATCCTTAATTGTTTGTGCATTCAACCGTCGATAATCAATACACAGCCTTACTGTACCATTTTTCTTTCGCACCACAACTATCGGGGAAGCAAAAGGTGAGTTAGATTCACGTATAACACCAGACTGCAACAGCTCCTGAATGTGCTTACGAACAGCATCCACATCTTGAGGGTGTATCGGTCTTGGTCGTTGCTTGAAAGCAGTTGGATCGGAAAGGTTGATGTCATGCTTAACCTTGTCCGTGCGACCAAAGTCAAATTCATGCTTTGCAAATACCTCAGGCATACTATCGAGCATGGCTGTTACACGTTGCTTCCATTCAGTTGAGAGTGGAGACTCTCCGAAGTTGTAATTCAGCTTGGTTGGAATTGGCTCTGTAGAATAGGAAGGTTGACGCACATTTTGTTCTTTCTGAAGGATGGTCTGAATGGCACTTAACTCTGCAATGGGCACTCTCATAGGAATCACTACGTCGTGGTCAGACTCGTTGGTGATTACCACTGGGAGATGGACAGGTTGGACTGGAGGTAGATCGACAAGACTAGATTTCACTATCAAACCACCAGGTAAAGAGAAAGAGGTTGGATGCTGAATGAGTACTTCTTTCTCACCTTGCAAGAATGGACACATGGCATAGGCATCCAACACAACAGTCTTTCGAGCAGGAATAGTCTGTGGGGTGGTGGACATCATCTTCAACACGCCATGATAGTCATCAGTTGCTAGCTTGCGCCTTATCTCCAGAATCTTGTGCACCGCCTTGTATCCAAAGGGCACAGGATGAAACTCAGAGTGTGATATAAAGTGCTGGTCGTAAACGACATCTAAAGTATTGGTGCCAATCAGAACAGGGGGCTGTGTCGTTCGCAGGTCCGGTACAACCAAGGCCAGGGTATCTATGTCCATCTCTTCTCCTATGAACTCAGGTGGAAAAGTTAAACAGAGTTCCACATACCCAATGTAAGGCACACATTGTCCATTTGCACCCTCTACCTCCAACAGATTATTCAATGGCTTTATTTCATGATCTGAGAGGTAGGTGTTGTAAAAGGAATGTGAAACTGTGGTGACTTGGGACCCCGTGTCAAAAAGACAATGAAAAGTGGTCCCTTTAACCTTGACCTCACCGGTACTTCTTGTGCCCACCAACCCCTTTGGCAATGAGCAACATGGTGATGAATGCTTAACGTGGGGACATTCACTGGTTGCAGCTCCCACTTGTCCCTCGGCAGAAGCTGCTTCTAGTTTAACGGTTTCCGTTTTTCCCAGGATTGCTGCTTGCACTTGAGCTGGCTGCGTTTTTCTTCCACCAAACTGGGATTTGGCTGACTGGAACAGTTGGGGACTATATGACCATCCTGCCCGCACCGGAAACAAAACCAAGGCTTTGGCCTGTTGGCTCCCTGACTAGGTTTTGAGTGCTTTTTGTTCAACTGAGTGTCTGATTTAACGGAGTTCTGAGCCAACAAGGCAGACATCTGGCTCTGAAGTCGCAACATCTGTTTTTTCAATTCTTCAATAGCACGTGTGTCTGAGGTATGATCACATGCACTAGTGCTATGAGTTTGTAATTTTGCATGGTGCCTCCCTGATGGAATGTGCTTCTTCATTAATGTCTCTTTTGCCAACTGCCTGTCCTCTTCAGTTCTGAGCATTAACAACAACTCTGAGAAGGAAGGTGGTTGGTCTCCTTTCTGTTCCAGTTGCAACTTGTTTATCACACTGTTGTCCCAGCACCCTCTGCAAAATTGCTTCAGCAAGTATTTGTCAAATTCTGCAGCTGGAATACCACCACGCTTGACCACACTACCAAGTGCGACGTGGAGTCTCTGCAAGTATGAAGATGATTGTTCTCCCTGATCTTGAAGAGTGTTCAGATATTTGGCAAACAACTCCTCGCCATCTTCAACTGTGGCATAAGCAGAGTCAAGTACGTGCAGAAAGGTAACAGGCAGAACCGTAGGTCCAAAACTTTTCACCAGATCTGCAGCTGGAGGGAGTAAACTTTCCAGTATGCGCCTTGTGATGTGTACAGGTGCTAAACTTGGATCTGCAGTCAAAAGCTCAATTTGAGACCTCCAGGACTCATAATCCGCTTCATGCTGTGGTTTTGGAAATTTCCCTGAGAAGGTGCGTAGTCGGAATGAAGACATAGGCTGAAAGTTAACATCATCTCTGCGCACAATGTGCTCAACTACAACTCGTTGGATCTCAGGAGGATTCAGTTCATTTCCAGAGAGTGAGATTCTTGGTCCACCCTCCCTAACTGGGGTTGATCGGGGTCGAGGTCCTTGATCAGTCTCCACAGCAGTTCCAAGCACCTCAACGGTGTCCTCTTCACCCTCCTCCTCTTCTTCATCATTACTATTTTCCTCTCCACCACCAGTGGCTGCTATTCCCAAATGTGAACTTATTTGGTCAAACATTCCTTTAAGAACGTTGTCAAATGACTGGCCACTCTGTCGGGAGATACGTTTCAACTCTTGCAGGTAATCAGGGGCTGGGGTGGCCTCCACTGTGGCTGCGGCGGCACACTCACTCCTAAGTAACTTAATAACAAAATCAGCAGAGGGAGCTGAAAAAGTATACGGCAGTTTTGGTTTTAGCTGTGCCAAAGCTGCTGCATTAATAAATTCAACGGTCAGGTTTTTATAAAATGGACTCTCATGTTCGGTAACGGTAAACGATTGTTTAATTTCACCGTAACTACCTAAATGATCAATAATTTCGTCATCTGCTTTGGTGTTGGTCACACCACTAATAATGACAGAATTAGCTACATTAATACCGGTTTTCTTAAAGAAATCCATGATCCTACTTGATTACTATTCTATATAATATAAACAGGAATCACACAATGACACAAGTACAGACATTCACAATGTCAGGCTCCTGGCTGGCTCGCCAAAATATGTAACAAGTAGAAGCTAGGCAATTGACTGCGGATGCCACCTGGCAATAGAAGAGGGATCGTCACGGAGCCTGGGTTGTGAATGAGTACACTGGAGTCATTTTAGTATGAGTGTGTGTATTTAGTAGATAACAAAACATAACCAACATAAACAATACATAAACAACATAACTTCAATGACACATACAAAACAATTTGAATTACAGTTCAGTTCAATGGCAGATTAGTGCGCTGCCAATGATTTGGAAAAAAAAACAGAAAAGAGGAAAAAACTTAACCCCAACACAATGAGTTCCAAAACCAGGACAAAGTCTGGTGAAATGTCAATTAATGACGAATTGAGCAATAGTTAATCCAGATAGGGAAGTGTTCAATCACAGTGAATGTGTGGTTCGGTTACCCTACCACATATATCAAAGTTCTCTTAGCTCGCCATCTCGATC
This sequence comes from Gobio gobio, assembly GCF_949357685.1. NCBI lineage: Eukaryota > Metazoa > Chordata > Actinopteri > Cypriniformes > Gobionidae > Gobio > Gobio gobio. The sequence continues at coordinate 26,478,975 of NC_137099.1, read as the reverse complement.
AGAGTCCTTGAGTTAGGACGGGTCGAGAGTTCAAAAGATCCATAATTGGAGAATGGAGATTTGTTGATCCAGGAAAAAAAACCTGACCTTTGAAATTGAAATGATCAACGCAAGGTCTCCAGGCGTGACCCAACGTTTAAACAGAGTGAAAAATCAGACAAAGGCTCTGATTGGAAAGTGGCAGCAACGAGTATTCATAGCTTGAATAACTAAAGTTGAAGCACAATTTAGGTTTGTTTGGGGATGCCAAACAAACCATACCACAGCCACAGTGGAGACAAACAGGAAGTGAACTCAGCAACCAGTCATTTTAAGGAAGTTGTGAGTTTGCAGGCCCGCCAAAATAAAAGTCTTAACTAAATATGGGTTACAAATGCATAAACTGTCACTTCATGAAAATGTACGGTTTCATTTGAGAAAACTGTCATATCATGAACACAGACACTTAAAGGTCTCCACAGCAACCCGTCAAAATAAAAGTTTGGTTTAACTTGAAGAAATTGACAGAAATATATTAGGCTACTGTTAGGCTACAGTAGATTTAGCTACGTCTCTATGTAATAACAATAGCCTACTACTAATTATAATTATGCCTAGATGGTTGCTTATTTTTCACTTGATCTTTTTTATTAACAATGTTTACTTTTAAACAGCATGTAGCCTTTAAATGTTTATGTATTATTTACTATCATAAATAATAAACGTATTGAAAATTAAAAATAATTACATAAAATAAAAAACTTTTTGCTATGGTACCGAAATTGGTACCGAGAACCATAAAATTGTTATGGTATTGAGACCGACTGCTGGAATTTTGGTAGCGTGATATCTATTTACGAGGATACTCGGCAAGACAGACATTTTGACATAATTTTGTGTGAAATTCTGTTCAAGCGTAAGAAGCAGGAAAGAGAGCTTAATTCAGTATTCACGTGCTGTCAGACGTGGCTTTCTGGGCGTGCGCTTCGACTGTACAGTTTGCGCACACAAAACTTCCCACATAGCATGAGCGAGTTATCTTTTGCGTTGTCTTGTGCTTGAATGTTTAAATTGGCAAGCCTTAAAAACACATACAAATGATAAAGTTTCATGTCACATAGCAGTGGTCCAATCGGGACATTGACAGTTCTGTCAACAAGCCCTGCCTGCATGTGCTCTCTCTTCCTCTCACGGTGAGTGTGTGAGAGGAAGTGACAGAGGGCGCTCTCAGCCAAGTGACGGTGCATAAAGCTCAGTACATTAGGCAATGAAAGTATATCTGCACACATTTTTTCCCCTCTATCTCAATTACATGCGACTTTAATCGTATATTTTACTAGTCATTGGCTACTTAAATAAAAATTTTTTAGTCGCGTTGTGAAATTTGGTCGCATATACGAGTGATTTACTCACATTGTAGAGGGTTGGGCATGGTTCAAATGAGTAGCACTGTTTCGTTCTGCTTTTAGCACATTTGCTGTTTGATGTTTCTCATATGCAACAGAAATGGCAGCGCTTACCAGCTAGTCAAACTCGTAGTGGCACGAGTGCATCCTCTAACAAAATTCAGTCGCACCAGCAGGAAAAAAGTCATTTATTCAGTCTGGAGCCATGGAGCTTCTTTTTTAGTCTGAAAGTGGTAGTCAGTGTTTTTAAAACACTGGTATTATGATGCTTGAATCTGGCAGTACTAGTGTTGCCAAAAGTACTAGTACTTCGGTACCGGGGCCTTAAATGCAAACTAAAGCTGCGTTCACACTGTTTTTTTCTGCTGGTGGTTGGGATGTAAGTGGACACTAGTCCCACTAATGGTTGTGTGTGAATTGGGCTTAATAGTCCTGCCACTGTTCAGTCTAATGTGTTTCTTTGTTTTTCATTTTATTACTAACTTTTCACTCAACCTTTTTAAAGCAATATCTATTAAATGAAATGCCAATGTTTTAATATTATTATCATTAATATTTAACTAATTTAATTTATTTTTTATATATTATGTTTTTGCTGTGGAATTGAAAAATTGGTACAGAGAACTGAGAAATTGAACTTCTATTGACTGCTGAAATTTTGGTGTTGTGACAACACACATTCTGCTCATATTGGATTGGATGGATTCATTTGTCTGTTGCGCCCTTTCTGTCTCATTTGTTTGCTTTATCCAAGAACAGCACATCCCTCTCTTTTTTCTAATGAATATTTTATGACTCCTCCCCGTATTTTGTTACCTCAGCAGATATAGATGCAGAAGCTTGTAACTGAAACCACCTTCATCCAAATGTCGGTTGCTGGTAGGAATAGTGCTTTTAAGGTTTCGGTAATGTTAAGGCTTAATGGAACTGGCCTCATATCAGTGCTGGCTGTGTTTCTAGACTGTGGTTCTTTTAAATCAAAGTTATGCTGTTTTCACTGCTAGGCTCTATATGGAAGGAATTTCTCCACTTTGATTACATTTTTTTTTCTCAGTTTCTTGCTCATACGTGGGTTTCATGGATGGAAAGGGTCTTCCTTTGGTGGGGTATTAGTAATGAAATGAGGTTCTGCAACGTGTGGTGTCGGCTTTAAATAGAAACATCTGATATTTCTCCTAACTTCACTTGCAACACACGCATACATACTATACTGTATCTTCCTCCCTCAGTACACAGGAGGAGATAAAAAAACATATTTTTTTCTGTCTCTGCCATCAACTATCAGCTGGCTGTGCCAGAGTTGTGGTGTATAAAACATTTTTATGAATCAAATAGTCAGTGGGTTGCCTGAACAATGAGCCAATTAATCATCCATATAAACAGATTGACTAGCTGGTTGTTGGGCAACTAGTTTACCATCAAGACCAATCCCTGTGCTGAAAAAAACAACATAAACATAACCAACTGATCTTTTCGAACTAATTATATTTAATGTTTTTGCTGTATGTTAAATGCTCTCACTAAAGCACACGTGGTGGAAATCATCTGAATCATTATTCCCACAGTGTCCCATAGAATGACGCAGAAAGGACACAGGGGTAATGCCTGGATTTATGAGTCCTGGCAGAGTGTAAATATGCAGTTATAGTTATGTGTGTCACTATCATACAGTAGATAATATATAAGAGTGGCCCAAATAGTATGTAGCAGTTATTCACATCAGTTATCAAGTTTACTAAAGGCACCCACACAAACCAGACTCCACCTCTGATCTTTGGTTTTATAGCCTATTACAAACCATTTCAATGATACAAAAGATTTTAGTGGGTTTTAAGGAGTCTGCCTACACTGACCTCACCACTTTTAAAAAAGGTTGTGTAAAGTGTAAGCGAAAGCTCCATAAAAGCATGTCAGGAGTGCTCTGAACATAGATCGAACAGGCCAGTGGGTTTTCTGTTGCTGTGGAGGTGGATGGAGGTGTCTGCTTTCTGCTTGCCTTTCCAGTATGTTCCTTTATATGCCAGTGGTGGATCGGATACTGCAGACTTAGAGCTTCAACCTCATTGTGTACTGACAAACACACACAGCCCTGAGGATTGAGTGTCCATCAGCTGCTTGTGTTTTCTGATTGTCTGCTTGACTAAAAGATGTTTGTATATGTGACTGTGTGTGTGTTTGTTTGTGACTTATTGCACTAGATGAAAGCAAGCTGTTCTTATTTGAATTTACAATGAAACGACTCTCTCACTCTCTCTCACTCTCTCTCGCGCTCTCTCGCGCGCTCTCTCTCGCTCTCTCTCTCGCTCGCTCTCTCTCTCTCGCTCTCTCTCGCGCTCTCTCTCGCGCTCTCTCGCGTGCTCTCTCGCGCGCTCTCTCGCGTGCTCTCTCGCGCGCTCTCTCTCGCTCTCTCTCGCTCGCTCTCTCTCGCTCTCTCTCGCTCTCTCTCGCTCGCTCTCTCTCGCTCTCTCTCGCTCGCTCCCTCTCGCGCTCTCTCGCGTGTTCTCTCTCTCGCGTGCTCTCTCTCTCTCTCGCTGCCTCACATACACAAACTTTGATTTTTCTTTGTTACTCTATAACAAAAGTAGGGTATGCAGCTAATTTGGGGTCTCCTCAATTCACTTCATATAACGTTCTTTGTTGCAAACAATGTCATATACTTTGGCCATTGAACAGATACAGCAATTGTTTCTGAGTTGATGCATGAATGGATTCTTTGCAGACATCTGCAGTGAACACTTTAGCCAACAATTAACAAATTGTTGTTCAGATCAAAACAGAGAAAGTGCGTTTAAGCTTTTTTTGCCTATAGAATGGACATTGGACAAAAAAATTCAACAATTAAGTGTTAAAATTAAACAATTCTCCTTGCTTCATTTTTAAAAAATTGTTCAGAGACTGTAATGCATATTTAAAGTAATTTAAGTGGCTAAACTTTAAACTGCTGTGTGTTCTAGGACAGGTTAAAATGTTTGCTTGCAATAAATGTCTTGTTGTATTGTGTGGTCTGTAAACAGTTGTTCCCCTTCTCTGTTTGTCAGAGTAAGGAAGGATATAGTGAGAAGCTTCCTGTGCACATAAAACTTAGTTAAGACGCAGGCCAGGCCTGACAGTATATCATGTACTTTTTGTCACTGGCAGATGTACTGGTAGACTTAAGGGCATTTTTAAAAAAATGTGGTAACCCTAGAGATGAAGAGCCAGGTAATTGTGGGAGGAAGTTAGTTTGCTGGAATGTGCACTACAGAACTGTATAAGGGATGAAATTGAGTTGAAGGACAGTCATGATAGCCTGTCTGTCTGCTTTCACAGAATGAATGCTTTGTTCACCTGAGTGTGCCACCATATCCAGTTCCTGCAGGGGCCTCTTGTGAGAAAAATGGGAAAGAATATGCAGTGCTGTTATATTTCAGGACACATCCAAATATTATGGCTCAATAGGAAATGGCATTGGCAAACGTTGGTGTCTCAGAAATGGTCCCTTATAAAAATGTTATCTGTCACACTGATAACGTTTTATTTAACTCTCTAGTTTCTGTTTTGTGTGTTTTCTGCAGTACAGTGATAGAAAAAATACATGAGAACATTTTCTCTTTGGGTTTGTTCGCCGCCAACTACATCAAAGTCTGGTGCCCTGTTGCCACCAACTACAGTATGTGTGTGTGACTAAATAGTGTTTAACTGCTAGTTTCAAACTTACCATTTTCACCAATATATGGCAATTTGAAACTTTGTTTGCAAAAAATGTCATATAAAATGTTCAGATGAAGATTTATAATGGGATAAAATTTTCATGTTTCCTACTTTTTGATCGGCATGCATGAGAGCTAATAGCCTTCTACATTTTTACCAGGACGCAAAAAAAGAAGCTTTGAATAGGCCTCTTTAAGGTATGTAATTGTTGGTCAGCTTGTAGGTGTGGGTTATGCATGTGTGACTGATGTCTCTCTAAAGCAAATTTTATTGGACTGCTTTTTATGTTTCCTTTTTAGAATTTTATCAAAGATAAAATTAAAAAAAAAACCATTACATTCCTTAGGTTAATCTCCCCATGAAAACACACATGGATGCTGACGTGGCTTTCAGTTACAAACAAACCAATACGAGCATTGTGTATTTATCAGACAAGCTTCTCCTTTCTGCCCTGTGGAAATGAATATGTAAGGATACAAAAGCCATTGTTGATTTCCTATGTGAGGTCATGCTAGAAACTGTTTTCTGCAATAATACTTTAAAAAGGTTTCAGATCATTTTAATGAGCTTCTCTTTAACTCATTTGGCTCAATCCTCATATCTTTAAGCAGAGTTCATGGCTGTAATTGTAGCACACCGTCTCATAATGTGTTGCACACTTAAAGGTGTTGGTCTTAATTTCCTCCTGATTCCACTGGAAATGAGACAATAGGCTGAATGGAAAACGCTGCCAGCTCCAAAAGTAGCTCACTGATTTATAGTAATTGTGATACAGGCCTACCCTTCTTGAACTTAAGCAGTGATTACTAAAGCCATGCACAGTAATGAGGAACATACTGCTACAGGAAATACTGCAGACAAAAGCTGGATGGAGAGGAGGGAAGTGGCTTTGAATGTGGGTCCAGAAATCATCTTCAAAACCCGACAACCGAAGCTTATTAACAGTTAACCAACAAGATTGTTGAGTTAGAATTCAAATAAATTAGAATGGATGTGTCTGTGACTAGGCTTTCTGCGATAGTCGGTATTGCCAGTTACATCACTTGCCCACCACGGAACCCCCCCCCCCCCCACACACACACCGTCGTTTTGATTTTTTTAAAGTAATAAAAATAATATAGTTCAGTTAGGGAACAGACAATACAATTAAAAACTGAACGTGCCTGCTCAATTCAGTGTGCAGCTTTCGGTTTCAGTTTTGCTTGTTATGGCTTGATGTTTATATACAGTAGCTACTTTTATTTTTCATTCTTGTTCTGAATTCCATTAAATTTAAAGGATTTATTGTGGAGTGGGGGGAATTAAAATAGCCTGTAGCTATTTAACCTATCAAGTTTGTGAACATTTCGCTTTATTTACCAGTATTTTACATAATTTCTTAATGTAATAATAAAATGAGACTTATATGTGACTTATCTGTGTATCATTTGTTTTTTTTTAACCATGCAGCAAAAGTTTTAAAATATCTTGAATAGGGCTACACGATTAATCAAAATGAAACCGCACACAATTTGGCAAAGTTTTTTTTTATGCAGAAACTCCAAATATGACCCGCAGAAGTAAGATAATGCATGTCATTACAGGAAATCCCTATGGGCATCATACTATAGTTGTAGCTGAATAAAAGGGGTGGGAATCTCTAGACACCTCAATATTCGATTCGATTAGGATTCAGAGGGCTGCAATGCGATGATGAAACGATTATCGATGCATCTTTTTTTCTATACAGATTTTCTATACAGCTTTTATACAAAAATATAGAATTCTGTACCAGCAGCTCTCATACAAAATTAGGCTAATGCTTGTGGACTTCAGCCTATTCTGAAAAACTAGTAACATACAGCTGCTCTTATACACACATAAATAATAGAGTTTAAGACTAAAACTAAATCCTGAGCACAGACAATTTTTTTGCTGAAAAAAGCTTTGAAAAAAACCCCCCCATCTGAACACTAATTTAACATCTGCAAAGAGAACGGATGCAAATCCTTGACCGTAAAATTTGCGAAAGAGTTTGTGGGCCTCTGGTTAGCAGCAACTACCGGTACAACAGAGTGTCGGAAACGTGTAACAAGGTTTCTCATGTTTGTCGTATTTAGAAAATATTTTTGTTTAGTTTGACACAACTTGCATATAGTGTGGCTCTTGTCCAGGTCATTTTCCCCTTTAACTTCAAAGAAGCCAAAGTGCTTCCATACTAGGGATGTCAATTTACACAAATTTCCATGATCGATCGTCGTTTAAATTAACGATCAATTAATCGATTAATCATTAGCCTTAACACTGCAAATGCGAGTGGCTTATAGCCTACTGCTTGACAGGGTGTGCAAACGCTGACAAAACGCCATGTTCCTCACCAAATCAATGAGAAGGGTTTTTAATCTAAATAAAGGGCTGTGATTGTAAAATGAATCGATGTGATTGATCATTTAATTAAAATTACTTATTTAATAATCAAATATGAGTAATACAAGTCAATGTGTCACTAACTCCACCTCAGATGCGTGCTCTTCACGCGCTCTTCCTGAAACAACGCGCTGAAAACGCCAACTAGACCCAGTACATCGGCCATATTGTCTGACAGCTTTAGTGACCACTCAATTGTTTTCTGTGTGTGGAAAATCAAAATACCCAAACTACCACCCAAATATATTAAAGTCAGACAATGCAAAAACATAAATACTGAACAATTTATACATGACCTGGCTAATATTAATTGGACTAGATTTTATTTAATTCCTTCTGTTGAGAATGCATGGGATTTCTTCTATTCTGAAGTTAACAATGTAATTAATCAACATGCTCCATTTAAAATGATTCGTGTGAAAGGTCGACATCTCCCATGGATTAGTCCTGATTTAATATGCCTTTTTAAAAAACGTGATTGAGCGTGGGAAAAATTTAAACAATCTAGAGACCCTACTGATCGGGAAGTATATCGACAACTTAGGAACCACTGCAAAACACAAACTCGGAATGTAAGATCTAACTATTATAAGGATGCCTTTAGTCAAAATTGGAATAATCCGAAACAGTTCTGGAAACATGTAGATCACCTCCTTAATAAATCAAATAATGACTCTATTAATAGCGTTATTGTAAGTGATAATGTTATTTCTGATCCTCTTATGATCGCTCAGGCATTTAATGCACATTTTTCTCAAATTAGTAGTTCACTATATTCTGATTATTTAGTTTCTTCTAGTTCATCAAATCAAACTGATGGATCCTTTTCATTTTCTAGAATTCAGCCATCTGAAGTATTTCAAGCCATCTCTGAATTAAAAAATGGTAGTGTTGGACCTGATGGGTTGGAAGCCAAATTTCTTAAACTTGGATCCAGTATGTTAATACATCCACTTTCTGATTTGTACAATATGTCTTTAGATATGACATCCATTCCAATTGTTTGGAAAACAGCAAGAGTAACTCCAATATTTAAGGGAGGTGACAATACAGATTTATGTAATTACCGTCCAATTTCTATTATTTGTACAGTTACCAAAATATTTGAAAAGATTATTTATCAACAATTATATAAATATCTTAATCAATTAAACATATCATCTCCTTATCAATCAGGTTTTCCTCCTGTGACAAGAACCTATGTACAGGTGCTATATTTCTTGACCTCTCCAAGGCTTTTGACTTGGTAGATCACTACTTGCTCCTGGACAAGCTTAAATCCATAGGTTTTAATAGAAATGCCCTCTTATGGTTTAATGCTTATCTCCATAACAGACGTCAGTTTGTTCAATTCAAAGATGCACAGTCTGACGAATGTATTATGGAAAAAGGTGTGCCACAGGGTTCCATCCTTGGCCCCCTTCTTTTTTATATTTTTGTTAATGATCTCCCGCAAGTGTGTAATAATTGTCAAGTACATTTATATGTAGATGATACTGTTATCTATTTTTCAAGTTCCAACTCATTTCTTCTTCAGAACAAATTACAGACAGATCTTAAATCAGTTCAAAATTGGCTTAAAAGTAACCTCTTAAAACTCAAAATGAAAAAATCATTATGTATGCTCTTTGGTACTCATCATTCTCTTAAATCTGCTGAACTTAACCTGTATTTTGATGATGGTACTCCAGTGACAAAAGAGACCTCTGTTAAATATTTGGGAATTTGGCTTGATCCAGAATTAAATTTCAAACCACATATTGATTACATAATAAAACGAACATACTCTTGTTTAATGCCTCTATACAGGTCATCAAATTGTTTTACATTTAGAGTACGAAAAAAGATAATTACCCAATTAATTTTACCAATTATTGATTATGCAGATATAGTTTATCAAAACACGTACAATGTATATCTTAAACCATTAGATGTTCTATTTAATAATCTGTGTAGGTTCATTTTAAAGTGCCCATATAGAACTCATCATTGCCAATTAGATAATCAGCTTAACTGGTTGCTGCCTGATAAAAGACGACAGTATCACTGGTTTCAATTTATTTTTAAATGCATCTATTTAACTTACCACCATATCTGAAAAGTTTTTTTGTACAATATACTCCAACTTATTTTCTCCGACATTCATCTCAATGTCTGACTTTTACTGTCCCTGTTATGTGCAAAGTAGTCGGTCGGACGGACGTCCTTTTGTTATAATGCTCCTTCAGACTGGAATAATCTGCCTCCATCTGTGAGATCTAATACTACTTTAAGCTCCTTTAGAACTTCTTTCTTAAACTATTTGAAAACGGATTGTAAATGCTTTTAATTGAAATGGTTCCTTGAAATATCTTGTTCTTGAAAACGGTCAGTTTTTGTAATTGTTATGGTTCCTGAAACAACTGTCTTTGTAAACATTTGTATACTCTGCAGACTCTGAAATGGTCCTGGGAGGGTAGGGGGGATCTTTGAGCAGATTTGTCTTGTAATGTTTTGTTTGTTTTGTATTGTATTGAGTGCACTGTATCTGTTGTATGTTCTTGGTCCCCCTTGAAAACGAGATGCTGCATCTCAAGGGGCTTTCCATGAATAAAAATTTCAAATTTAAAAAAAAATTCACAACGATGTATTACAATATTGTTCTCTTTTTAATGATGTGTAACATGACAGTCCCAATCATAGTCATTATAAGTTTAGTATAAGTGCATTGCTGTTGGAGCTGCATGCACTGATGCTGATCACCGGCACGCTTCACTACTGCATTCATTTTTAACCAGATGCATCCTAAATGAGATTAAAAAAATCAGCTATAGATAGGCCCACACAGAGTAAACACAATATTACAACTTACATTTGCCGAAAGCAAAAGGCTGCGAATGCACATGCAAACTTGTAGTCAAGATTAAGGTGTCACTCTAGCTGTAAAATGGTCCCAAAAGAGCTCCGGCGCTCCTCGCATCATTAAAGGGTTACTTCAGTGATTTAGCATTAAGCTTTGTATTTAAACTGGGTCATTTATGCAGTAGATATGTGAAATTATTTTTTAATTTGGTGCCTTCTAGACTGAGAAAAGACAGAAAATGTATTTTTGTGTCATGTGGATGAAAGACAACAACTCCCAGAATGCACTCGCTTCGCTGCCCTACGAGGCCACTCTGTACACCGTCGTTTTGATCTTCATAGTAATACAATCATTTCGTTCATTAGAGAATAAACACTACAATTAAAAACGGAACGTGTCTTTTCAATATAGTGTGAGTGAGCCGAACGAAAGTCACAGCACAGACGCAGCAGTGTCAGATTTCATTCGAGCTGTCTCGTGCTTTAATTTATGATGGGCAGCATATATCTGCTGCAAATACAACCGTGTTCCCCTCGGTCTCATACACACATGCATATAACATGTTGTATAAAAGTAGTTCATATGATAAATGTAACATTAAAGTGAAGATATGCTTCTAGTTTTAATCATTTAAACAGGCCTTTGAAGTTTGGGCAAAAACTTCTGGCAGTGTTGTGTTTTCGTGTATTTTATTTAATTTTTTCACAGCGCTGGATGTCATATGGTGATCGTGAAACACACGGTACACTTCACTACATGATTTCATGGTGAAATTTGTTATTTTCCATGTTAATCAGGTCAGTTTTGATCAAGAACAATCCACTGTGGCTTTAATTCAGCATGAGCAGCGCGGCAAAAATAGACTCGGCCGCGCCGCCTCTGCGTGCGGTGTGAATGCTCTAATCTGTTAACATGGGTGCCAAAAAAAATATGCGCTGCTTGCGCCCTGCTAACGCGTGCACCCTCGCGCAGTCTATGGTGCGGCTTTATTCCTCGTGTCTGAGTACATGTTTCGCGGTTGAGCAGCATGCATGCGCATGACCCTGATTAATTGATGATCGATAGGTTTTATCGATTAAATATATTATCGACAATTAATTGATCATCGATTAATCATTAACATCCCTATTCCATACACTAGCTTTTAATGCAGAGGGTGTGGATTTCTCGCCCAGCTATCATGCGTCTCTGTTATGTGCACGCCACTGACAGTCCGGGCACTTCCTGTGCTTCAGAGTTGCGCCTTTTGCGTTCCGTCAACATTACGTTAACAGCATTTAGAAAATAGATTTTTTGACATTTGTGAATCAATTCAGAATCGTCCACGTCTGCATCGCAATGCATCTAAGAAGATTCAAATTTTCCCCCCACCCCTACTGAATAAACAGAAGATTGAAACGCTTTGATTGACTTAACATGACTAATAAACACACGACTACGACAATATATGGTTTATCTGAGTTCTTCAAGCCTTCTCGTGTATTTTCATGATAAAAAAGTATACATTTGTATACACAAAGTATACACAGTTGGCACTGTAAACAATAGCGTGAGGCGCCCAATTTGAGAGCACTCTGTGTTTCTCACACACTTAAAGAGAGAGCGAGAGAGTCTTACATACCACGCAAAATTGATGTGCTACATGTAAACAATATTCTTTGTTGTATTTTTCTGTAAAATAACGGCGTTCATTTGGAATTATTCAGCCTTTATGAACATGAAGAAACGAATGCACAAACTGCAATCTCATTGGCTGGCACTCACCTATTACTGTCCCTGTTTTGATTTCAGCAAATCAGCTCGAGCGAACACAGACAACGTGATTAATATTCATAAACCCAGCAGCTCATCAATCCTTAGTGCTGTTTATATTGTTATTAGTAGAATTTGTATTATTATCTTATCAGTAATATTGTTAATTAGAGTTGTGCCTTTTGCGTTCCGTCAACATTACGTTAACAACATTTAGAAAATAGATTTTTTGACATTTGTGAATCAATTCAGAATTGTCCACGTCCGCATCACGATGCATCTGAGAATCAAATTTTCCCCTCATCCCTACTGAATAAACAGAAGACTTAAACGCTTTGATTTGACTTAACATGACTAATAATCACTAGACTGACAATATTTGGTTTATCTGAGTTCTTCAAGCCTTCTTGTGTATTTTCATGATAATAAAGTATGCATTTAAACTTGATCACTGTATAGAATATATGAAATATGTTGTGTGCCTTATTCTGTGTAAGAAGCAACATCATTTCTTTTGTTGGACAAGAGGTTCATAAATGCTTCACGTTTGAAAAGATGTTTGACCCCTGTTGCTTTTTCAAATCAACATTATAAGCGACTCCAACTCGCAGTGCTTTCAGATGGAGCAGCATTTACTACTGATCACAAAGCCATGCCTGACAAGCTGCGCATTAAAAAAAAATCACAGCCTTTGCGATTCCATAATCGCAGTAAGCTAATTGCTAATTAATTGCCATTAATCGTGCTGGCCTAATCTTGAAAAATTACTTTAAAAAATTGTTCCTAAAATAAATAAATTACTTTTTAAACTGTTTAACTGATAGTCAAAATTCTTACTGTTGGTTAACGGTTAACCAGGTAATTATGAGCATCCCTATTCTGCATGTTTTATATTAAAAGAGAACAAACATCATCCATTGAAAAGTGAGTTGAATATCTGTCAGTTGTCAGAAACCTTTTTTCCCCAAGACAACAAAATATTAGATTTTCATACTGTATGGATATCTATACAATTTCATGAAATAAGTTATTTGATGATGATTTTAATACTACTGCCAAGTCAACAAATGGATGGGATGGTAGTTGAGAAACGTATTTTAAATTTAGCAGAGAGCCATGCGAGTACTCTGATCTGGACTGTATATATTCATTAAGAATTCCTTTTTATTTTATTGCCATAATGCATAATTAATAGTGCACAACTGATGTACACTAGCTGAAGCTGTGTAGCAATGAGAAGAGAACTTTCAAACCACTTTATTCCCGCAAACCAAAATGATACACATTCATAATGAGTTATTGATTTATTTTGCCAGTAACACAGTTTAATAACAAGTCATCTTTACACAGTTATTGAACCAAACTGAATGAACTAATTTCAGCTGTACAATAGCTGTGTTTACAATGTCGGGCCAAAAGTGAGCGTGCTTGTGCGTGCCAGGGCCAGTCACGTTTACATACAGGAGGTTGAACAACTGGCTGCCTGGTGCAGTTATAACAACCTGGAGCTGAACACGCCCAAAACAGCTGAGATTATGGTGAACTTCAGTAGAAACATCCTAGCACTCCCCCACTCACCATGATGAGCAGCACTGTGTCAGCAGTGGAGTCATTCAGGATCCTGGGCACTACCATCTCTAAGGACCTGAAGTGGGACAATCACATATTGAATAATCCATTGTGAAAAAGACCCAGCAGAGGCTGTACTTCCTTCGTCAGCTGAGGAAGTTCAATCTGCCACAGGAGCTGTTGACACCATTCTACAAGTCACTGTGAAGCACTGGAAGCTTCACTACCAAGAAAAAATACCTTGTGTGTGCAAGCACACTTGGCAATAAAGCTCTTTCTGATTCTGAAAACGCTGCTCTGCCTGGATGGGAGTGTGTTAGAAGATACTAAAAATATATATTTTTGCTGTTTGTGTTTTGTGTTGGTTCTTGTTGATGGTGTTTCTTTCAAATCTTCTCTTTATTTACGAACAGCTATATTACTAACAGATGTATTGTGTAATCATACAGTAGATCCATAAAACCACACAGCTGATGAAGCATTTTGTTTACTCCCCGTCTGTCTCATGGTCTGTTTTTTTTTTTTACTACAGCACCCAAATTGTGTGTCCATGATGTTAAATGTATACTGTCCACACAAAAACAGACATTCTGGGTTGAATCTAATAGAGAATCTTGTTTATACCTGTTTAGTTCTTCAGTGTAGGCGAGCATCTCAGCACAATGATTTGAATCTTCTCATGCCATCTATTTAAAATACTGAAATGGAGAGATTGAAACAACAGGTCAGATAATCTGATTTAAATAAGCTTTCATTATGAGACATGCTAGTAGCACCAAACTTTGCTACAGTGACTGTGGCTCAGATATTTATTTGAAGCATAAGCAGAGGCTCAATAAATTTGATAATAAATAAATGTGTCAATTATTTTATTTGTCAGAATTGTATTTAGAAAGCAGTCTAATGCCGGGTTCATACTACTCAATATTTTTGTCTGTTATGATAGTCACTGTGTAAGATTATGTGATTTTTACTCATAAATTCTTGTTGGATCGTGGACAAGAAACATTTCAGATTACATGTTGCATTCCGACCAATCATCGTTTGCCGTCTTTAACAACGTACGTGATGTTATAGTGAAGGCGGAGCTAGTGGCTGACTTCAAGAAACGAGTGTAAACAAGCAATAAGCTGTGGAAAACAACTCATTGTGGTACACGTGCTGTCAGACAAACAACCAAAGCCTGCGCACAGAAAGGTACCTCAGACAGCGTGTAATCCCAAATTCAGTTCTCTTTCACTGCTTCTTGCACTCGAATGGTCAAATACAGTAATGTCAAAATGCCAGTCTTGGCAAATATTCTTGTAAACACAGTTGGTTATGTCTTAAGTGAATGTAAACAATCGAGAAAGAAATCAGATTCTGAGCAATAGGATCCGTGCATTAGGTCTTAAAGTGACAGCAGCCTAATACAGTATACCTGCTACTGTCTGTCAAACAACAAAAGATAACTTTTCTAGCTTTATTATGAATCAATTTGTATTTAATTAATGTGAAGACCATGCAGTGTTTTAGTTTTACATTTGATGATTTAGTTTCTGTATTGTTTTTTACGTGAATGCTACTGTTAAATAGATCTAATGTAGGCCTGCCTAAAAACTTAAAGCACTGTTTATTTCACTTGTATCTTTGTTTTATTAAATTTGCCAAAAGTGAGAATTTGACCCTTGTGTGACCTTGTGAACTTTTAACTATGACGTTTGCCACAATAAACACCTAATTACTGCTTATTAATAGTTAGTAAGGTAGTTGTTACGTTTGTATTGCATTGGAATGGCAAACGGACGTATCGCCTGCGATAATTAATGCGATATGGCTCCGCTTGTCAGTGAACTACGGCTCTGTGTAGGAAATGCTGCTCCATCCGAAAGCAGGTGATGTCGATTTACTACTAATCAAGGAACTGGCTTTACTGACGAGATGCGCATAACAATGTCATGCGATATATCGCCCAGCCCTAATTGGTATATTTTTTTGTTTTGTTTACATTGTTAAAATTACATTATCATACTTGTGACATTTACTTTATGTAATGCTAAAACACTACTCTTTACTTTCAGAAGTTGATGCTATCTTTTCTTTCAGAAAGAATGTGAAACATATATATATTGGCTATATTATTTAAATAAAAAAATATATATATATTTAAATATTATTTATTTATTTTACACACTAAAATGTATGCGCAAATTAGTTGCTGGCTGCAGTTCACTTTACGGCCGCCGGTGTCACTAATAAAATGGCGTTTTAATGGTTCTTTGTTATGTAGACTCTGACACTTACCTGTACTCGAGACTAATATACAGGACAGTTGTAAGACTCTTTAACCCAGGTCATGTTGACAGTTCTGTTTGTTGCTAGCAGGAGTTTTTAGACTGCAGTATCCAACTGAATCAAGGGCAGAGCACTGAGAATGCAGGAGAGTGGAAGTGACTGCGTTGCTGCTCATTTGCTTCATGTTGAACTTTGCTTAACCTTGTTACATCGCCAATGGTTTCTGTCGCTTATGTCACTGAAAATTGCTTACTTGATTGTCAAATCAGTGACTATTCTTGTTAGGCATGTGACGATATATCAAATTTTCATATCAGCACATTTGCTGAAACGTGTGTTGCGCTATTAAATTACATTACAAAAACAGATTGAAAAGTTAAACAAACTTTAGTATTCCTCTTAATAACAAGTTTAATATATATTTTTTCAAATAACAAAAAGGACCGTGAACATTTAAATACAATAAAACGATATACAAACACATTAATAATATAATAATAATTATCAGAATAATACTGTATAAAGCAAACGGATGTCACAAATAAATTAAAGTGCAAAAGAACACCCCTATAATAAAGGATTAGAACATTTTAAACCAATATCCAGATATCTTGTGAACTGGCATGTTTTAGGCCAGATTAGAACTTCAAAATGTGTAAGTGTGTTTTTAAAATATTTGATGCCGTTTGATAAACACCACAGCAAATTCAAAAATATGAATGCTGTTCCTTTCTTCTCCGCTACAAGCAGTCTGAAACCGAAAGCTGTGCGCTGCGTTCAGGCGTAAAGGGGGTAACCGCAAAAAAAAAGAAAAGAAAAAAAACCTGGGGTATTTCCGTTTTTCTATAAGCACCACCTACTGTAAGAGCATTTTAATTAATTCGGCAGTGCAGCATACAGTACATGCAATGTTGAAAATTTCAACCGGTCGAGGGAAAAGCAGCTAATGTGCATTAAAAGTGCTTTTAAAATGAATTAATTTTAATTTAAAAAACATCCATAGAACTGCAGCACAGGCCTCTCAATTTACCATGTTTCAATCCACAAATATTTAGATAATATTTTCTTTATTATGGTTTTCTATGGAAAGACACTTAACATGAAACTTTATGCATTGCATTCATATTCTGGGTTTATGTTTTATTAATATGGTGTGCTCAATTTGGTCTTCCAATATCACTGCTTAAAAGCGTTAAATCACATTAAGCATTTTCTTTATAATAGTTTTCTATGGGAAAACGCTTAATGTGCAATTTAGCACATCGCGTTTATATTCTGGACACATCTGCTTACCATAGTATGCAATGTGGTATATGCTGAGTTTGGTCTTTTAATATCACTGTCTTAGTACAGTACATCTTAGTATAAACTTGGTAAAAATAACTGCCAATATATAAAAACACATTTTCCACTTTTGATTTATTTGCCTTACAATATTTAGCTGTTGTGTGGCCTCAAGAATGCTGCCTTTCTTTTAATGAAAGTGTCTTAGATAGTTGTACACTAGCGGAGAGGGAGACTTCTGTTAGTGGAAGCCAAGTCACCATGTGATGTTTCTGTGGGGATGCTGGCGGTGTGTACCGTGGCAGCACTGCTTGCCTTTGCTCGAGGCATCACATCCGCTCAGCCATGTATTTCATGAACAAACCTACCCTCGCAAGAGACGCTGTGTTCTGTTCGTAAACATCAGATTAGCATGCGCAGCAGGATGTGTCCTTTTTCCTTACACAAACATGCACACACAAACTCATACCAACTGGACAGTCAGGTCTTAACAGTACACATTCATTCGCTTGTTTAATTCATTTAAGTACTTAATATGTTTTTGCATGCATTGATTGCATACAATGTTGACTTTTTTTTCTCTCCGAATGACTGGAATATGGTCATTTAAAACATCACAGTTGTGTCCTGAAGAACAGTAAACTGTTCATTAAACCATTTGATCTAGCTTATCATCTGCACAGATAAAAAATCCTGAAAGAGAAGACCTTACTGTTAAATCCGTTATGAATTACTTTGTGATAATAATCTACAATGCATATAGGCTACAGCATATTGCTGTTCATTGCTCATTCACACTAAACTCAAAAAGCATCCAGGGCACCGGTGAGGACTTTAGCAGGAAGCTTATTCACTTCTAAACGATGTCTGGTTTTCTATTATGACTAAGGTTCACTCCACTGTCCTCCGTTGCATTTCATTGGCTAAGCTTGTGTGTGCACCTGTCTCCAGGGCTCCAGAGTGCGACTAAATGGTCGCATTTTGCGACTAAAATTTGAGAGTGTGCGACTGAATTTTACATCCAGTCGCACATGTGCGACCAGTAAATTTGCCTGCTGTCGGTACTGGATAAATTAAGAAAATACACTTACTAATTATAATTGATAGACGTTATGTCTGGCAAATTCTATCTTTGCCAGCCGTTTCTATATGAGATAATATTAAATCATTTGTCCGTGATGCATTTTTGCCATTCGCAATCCAGAAGAGAGAGAGAGAGAGAGAGAGAGAGAGAGAGAGAGAGAGAGAGAGAGAGAGAGAGCTCTCTCACGTGGAGCTACAGTGAACACAACACCACAGTCACTGTCAGCTTAATGAGTGACGATGGCCAAGAGAACTACACAAAAGTTTAGTCTGCTTAAACTTTAGGGATGTGCTGTGATATTAATCTAATTTTATTTTCGATTTTGGCTTCCAAGAATTATAAAAAGATGATATGAGGTAAAACTATTCCTATAGCCGTCGAGCGCGACATCCTTCCCTTCACAGCTGCGCTGTCATTTCTCCCTAAACCTAAACTAAACGTCAGATTCAGTGATTGTTGTAAACTGCAGTCTCTACTGTTGCTAAACTGCGGGATGTGTGTGATAATAAAGAGCTATTAAATGCACAATAATCCGCGCAAGAGACGCTGTTTCCAACTTCAAGTTCAAGGCGGCTTATGTGTGTGTGCTACGAAATGGCCACTTAATATTGTAGGCTTCGTGTGCGCGTCTAAACCATCAAATAAACAACAAATAGCCGGTGTCAAATTGACCGGATTGGAGAGTAGTTATTTTAACAGTTTATATCTTAAATGGGCGTACATAGTTTGGAGAAATAGGAGAATATGATATTATTAGTTCTACATTGATCGGTCTTAAAGGGGCAGCGTCTAATAAACATGCTGACGATTGAGCCAATAATTCGAATCGAACAAAAGGCAAATAGAAAATATTCACATCTCTTGAATTAATAACTTTAGCTTTTATAAGCATTAATCTATCAATTTATACAGTGAAAACTATGCAGTGTTATTTTACATTTCATTACTTTATTAGATTTCTTTGTAGGTTTGTTCTTTACTGTAATATTAATGTTAGCAGACCTTCCGAATGCCTGCACACTGGTCCATTTACAAATAGATGTTTTATATTTTTGTTCAAACTTTGCGGTTTTTTTTGCTATATATATTTTACTTTTCAGATTATAAAGCCATGTTAATTATGTTCTTAATTATGTATTTTTTTTTTAATATATAAAAAAAAAAAAAGTATAATAAAAAGAACCGGTAAGAATACTGTTAAAGTACCGGATCGATAAGCAGTTTCGTTAAGAGTAGTAATACCATTAAAACCTTAATGATACCGATCCCTATTAGTAATACAGTGGAAATTAGTAGATTTGGTTAGCATGTTGATTTACGGTGTGCGCCCCTAAAATTTCTGGTTGTGCCCCTAAAATTTTCAGTTGGGGGCCACTGTGCTCCTAGTGAAAAAAGTTAGTCTGGAGCCCTGGTCTCCATCCTCTGCGATTGTCACAGACTCTAATGTTAGGGTTTGGTCAACCTTTCATTTGATGTTGAGGTTAGAGACAGAGATGATCAAACACAAACTGAGCACTTATTCTGCATTATGAAGAGCATTTCACTATATGCTTCACCTCAAATTCAACCTCATGTGAGCTGATTCATTTCAGTTCTTTGTTTTTTTTTATTGCATTACTGTTTTGTTTCCATGCTGTGCCATGTTTCCCTTTTCAGAAGAGAGATGATGGCAGATCTGCACTGAGACACAGTGTCCTCATCTGTCCTTAAAGTAGTAATCAAAGTCATTAATAAGATAATAGACTGTATCATTGCATTACCTACAGGTGAAAACAGAATATTTGAATCATCTACCAAGTTATAATTTTCTCAGGAAACAATTCTCCAAGTCAGGGTTCTCCCCCCGAGGTCCACTTTCCTGCAGAGTTTAGCTCTAAACTTTAATCAAACATGCCTGAGCTAATCAAGGTCTTCAAGTTTAAGCCGGACATGCACTGTGCGATTTCAGCAATGTTTTTGTTAAATAGCTACTCTCACTGTGTGAGTAAATAGAATGCGATGTAAAGCCAAAGCTCACGATTTATGTGCTATGCGGTTAGATCGTCAAGCTGCGATTTGACTGCTCACACTATACGTGTGAAATATGCGTGATAACCAGATATTGTGATTATCAAGAGGATTTGTCATTTCCAATTAATGCATTCCATTATTAACCTAATTATTATTAATATTATTATTATTATAATTATTAACATAAGCAACATGCTTCGAGGATAATTTTCAATAGATTAGTGCACTCCTCATTGTAAATGATTTAAAGTGCCCCTATTATGCTATTTTAAAGTTCCCTAATTTAGTTTTGAAGGTCTCCTACAACAGGTTTACATGTATCAAAAGTCAAGAAACACTTTAATTTCTCATAATATACATTGCACATCACCACAGTGTTCAATGATTCTCAAAGACTCTTTGAATGAATCAGTCTCTCTAAATCGCTCCTTTCCGCGAGACTACTCTGCTCTGATGGCCCAGTCTGTTGTGATTGGTCTACCGCTTACAGCGCACGTTGAAACGTCCATTACCATAACAAACTGTTCTTCAACTCCAGAGGCTTCCTAAAGCTCAGCGATTGAACACTCTGTAAAAACCGTAACGATGACGTTGATTTTACATCCCAGCACGAGTCCAAATCGAGGATGAAACATTGGAAGAACTAGCTATTCAAACCTCCATTGCAAAGACGACTTGAGCAGGTACATGAGACGCTACTCATTTTGAGGTACATTGAGATGTTGCAACTGTTTCCTCACCATCAGCATCAACAAGTGTGTGTCCATCAACAAACGATTTCTAACAAACCGATGTATATTTCTAATTTATTGCGGTGCACATGTGAATGACTGATGTAACATTAACGTTTGTAAAACAAATCTTGCTCCACTTTTCTTTACTCAAAGTAGTAAGAACCATGGCCGTAACCACCATAGACATTGAGGAGGACAAGTCCCCCCCAATAATTAGAGATGGACAAATTGTCCCCCCCAATATTTTAAATTCTTGCACTGCTCTGCTGCACTTCGTTATGCTGTGTGTCTGTATGTTGTTGTTAGGATGACAAAAAGGTTTAAAAGTTACATTTTAGGCTGGTCTGCCTCAGGTCTAACAGCGCTCGTCAATGTCAAAATGATTGAGATGGCCAATCAAATCAAAGTAGGTGGGGTTACATTCTCTTTTGGCTCGTGCACAGTCTTCACACACAGACGGGCGCATCAATCTATTGCTTATGCCGTTGCGGAGAGAGACTATTCTTTCCGGTGAAATCACAAAACAAAATACACACAAACGTGTCCCTGCTCTTAATATACAATCATTGATGAACATCTTTGATTGTAATGAAGAAGGAAAAAAAAAAAACGATATGAGAGCGAATTAGAACCTGAAACCTTTTACACGGTTTACAAAAATTCTGCCACCAGACAATTAGGGAATTCAAATGACAACAGCAGATCTATATTAAAGGGTTAGTTCACCCAAAAATGAAAATTCTGTCATTAATTGTCATTAATGACACCCGTAAGACCTCCGTTCATCTTCGGAACAGAAATGAAGATATTTTAGTTGAAATCTGATGGCTCTGAAAGGCCTCCATTGGCACAATGGCACGGTTCACTCTCAAGACCCTTAAAAGGTACTAAAGACGTCGTTACAAAGTCCATCTCACTACAGTGGTTCTAAAATAACTTTATAAATTGGCGAGAATAGTTTTTGTTCGCAAAAAAACCCTAAATAACGACTTACATATAGTGATGACGATTTCAAAACAAGGCATCATGAAGCTTCGAAGCGTTATGAATCAGCGAGTCGAATTAGTTTGAATTGCCAAATTTCAGCAGTTTGGCGGTTTGACACGCGATCCGAATCATGATTCGGCTCATTGATTCATAACGCTTCGAAGGGTGAACTAACCCTTTAACTAACTAACCCTTTAACTAATGCGAAGAATCTAGGGACTTATAATATATTTGACGCAAATTAATGCAATTATTGTATGCAAATAGTCCCAAAAGTGTTATTTCCCAACTAGAATTAGACCTAGAATTTCGTTCATTGTTCTGTTTCTTTATGCTTTATAAAATAAATAAATAAATAAATGGTCCCCCCCAAAGTTCAAGACATGGTAACGGCCTTGGTAAGAATGACAGACAATCTGCATTAATAGACATATTTTTAGGTAATAGTAGTGGCCCACAGGGTGTTCAGAATGAACGCATTTTGTCAAGTGAAGTGAACTTCAACTGATATCTCATGCTCAGGAAATAGGGAGCAGTGAACATTGTTTCGACTCGAGTGACCCTGTCAATCAGAACGCAGCTGTAGAGAATAGTGTTATTTTTTCAAATTACTTTATTTTGAATATGTTACCTTCTCCTCCTTTTGAATATTATTTTACAACAGTAATATATTTTTGTCTGAAATTTCTTAACTTTCAATCCTCAAGACTTTTTGTTGTTAATGCACACTGAAAACGAACCACATCACGGACATTAAGCAAAGGGACTTTGAGTTTCTGAAGCTTTTTGAAGCGTTTAGTCAAAGTGTGGAGCGTGCACATTCTGTGATCTGCACTGAGGCTGCTGAAAACACCATATCACTAGCCCCCATGTGTGCAAGCAGTAGGACAGAACAAAGAGGCGCCCTTTCACTTTGAAGCTCGCAGTGCATGCAAACTGCATTTTTTTAAATTAAACTGCAGACTTTTAAAACTCACTTTTGACTATTTTGCGGATTTCGATTCTTATGTGATTAATTGGGTACCCCTACTTGGAAGCATAATACTACCCTGCTCTGTGTAGTTAAAATCGCATGATCAGTTCCTGTAAGAGCAATGCTCTAAGCAACTTTTCAGGGTGTGACTCTGGTGCATTGGTGATTAAAACAGCAGTCGGCTGTGGAACACGACTCTTGGGATGAAGGGAACCATAGCAACAACACTCCACATACTCTCTTTTTCAGGAAGTAGAAACAGAGCAAACCATCTCTGCAAAACAATAGAGCTTGTTGTATCCTTGGGAAATGTCAGAAATCAAATCCCCACAGCAAGTTCTGGTTTACGATACGTTGGACTGTGGTGTTTGCTTTCCATTTCATGGGTTCATCTTGAACGGCTGTAGAGAACAACTTTCTGATTGTGAGGCACCACAAATCCTAGTTGTCATTTCAAGTCTTTGAATGTTATCATACAATGTAAATGTGTGCTAGTGGTGCCAGACACTTCAAAGTATCAGATCACTTTCTGATTTGGCTGAACATAAAAAGTTGTGTACAGTCTGTCTGTTTTCTATATTTAGAGAGCAGATGGTGTTGAAGGAACTGCTTGGATGATTTGATTTTCACTGTTATCTTTTCTCACCGTACACAGCAGTTCACAGTGTCAGATGTCCTGCACTGCCTGAAGTTTTCAATGTATTGAAAAGCACTGACAAGCCTTCAGAAAAGATCTGTTTCAACATTTTATTTGCCAAATGGCAGACTGCAGGAACATAACACCTCTTGCTTAACATTGTCAATTTTGTTTATAGCCCAATATCACTAATCACAATCCAAACGACATCCATCCGTTTTGGTTGAGCACTTGAAAATACAGCTTAATTTCCCTTTAAATCATTACAACGGTCTAAAGTTTTATTATAAAATATACAATTTATTATGAAAAAATCTGTGACTAATTTCTTATTGTCAGGAAATCGTATGCATCTGCTGAGAGAAAAAAAACCGTCTCTACACTGGAGAAAAAAACATATGGATTTGCATATGTTTACCTCAAATGTCTTTTAACGAGAAGTATTATTAATCCTAATTTTACCTAAAATAGGGTGTTGTGAGCATTATGTTTGCACTAATAATATCATGTCTGTTTCATTCACACTTGTAGTCGAAGGGCGCCCGGAAAAGCCCATAAGTGAAACTTATGAAGTTCCAGAAAATCCTTTATATGGACAAAGACATCTAGATATTGCTGTAGCAGAATGAAACGCAGATACAGATGTTCTTCTAGACATCTTTGGTATTTTCAAAATAATAAAGAATATTTATAATGCAATGCTAATCAACCTAACTTTTATCACCCTATATAATACCAAAAAATTATATAATTTGTGCTTTATACTATATGAAGCCACATCAGATCACTAAATTAAGTTATTTCAAACACTCGACTAATGTTATAAAGTAGGGCTGGGCATTGACACAAATTTCACAATTCGATTTGATTTCGATTCACAAGCTTGCAATTCGATTTGATTTTGATTCAATATCGATTATTTTGGCTATATACCAGGTACAATATTTAGCAAATTTTCTCAAGGGAAACAAATCTCTTAACTAATGCTGTACACTTTGGGAGTCAGTTGTAGCCTACTAGGCTACATTAGCCTACTATAATATTGAAGGTAAAAATGTACTGTATAAATGTATTTGTATACAAACACTTAAATTACACTTACATTTTTTTTGTAATAATAAAGTGATATGAAATATCAACATTTAAATGGTGACTGTCATAAAAACTTGCCAGATTTATTTAAACATGCACTAATTATTGAAGAACATTTAAACATTATAATGATTATGTAGCCTAATATGGTGCATATATTTATCAAAATGATCCTCTCTGGAGTTTATGGACACTGGATATGGTTTTTCTGAGGTAAATGTTACATTGTTTACAAGCTGTTTTACTGCGGTTGAAACACTGATTGAGAGATTCCATATGACATGATACAGATTTCAGTAAGTTGTCCTGTATCTTTTAACACACTTTCAGATGCTTTTAACACTGTAACTGGTATTAAAGGGTTAGTTCACCCAAAAATGAAAATTCTGTCATTAATTACTCACCCTCACGTCGTTCGAGACCCGTAAGACCTCCGTTCATATTCGGAACACAAATGAAGATATTTTTGTTGAAAGCTGATGGCTGAGAAAGGCTTCAGATAGGCCTCCATTGGCATTCAGTACACTTATACTCCCAAGACGGATAAAAGGCACTTAAAACATCGTTACAAAGTCCATCTCACCACAGTGACTCTACAATAATCTTACGATGCGACGACAATAGTTTTTGTGCGCAAAAAAAATCAAAATAACACCTTTTTCCAACTTGTTACTGCCTTCCGTGTGTGCCTCCACGACGCATGCGCGAGAATATGACGCAGATCCGGCGTTCGGACAGATGACCCAGAAGTGATTTGTTTACAATCAGAGGAAGACGCGCGTATCTCAGCTGTTGGATTCTACATTGATCGTGCTTTAGGTCTCGGCGTAGTGCTCAAAATGGGGCTTAAGTGTGCATTTCATGGATTCCCGAACCCCGGCGCTACGTCATATTCTCGGGCATGCGTCGTGGAGGCACACGCGGAAGGCAATAACAAGCTGGATAAAGGTGTTATTTTGATTTTTTTTTGCGCGCAAAAACTATTGTCGTCGCATCGTAAGATTATTGTAGAGTCACTGTGGTGAGATGGACTTTGTAACGACATTTTAAGTGCCTTTTATCGGTCTTGGGAGTATAAGTGTACTGAATGCCAATGGAGGCCTATCTGAAGCCTTTCTCAGCCATCAGCTTTCAACAAAAATATCTTCATTTGTGTTCCGAATATGAACGGAGGTCTTACGGGTCTCGAACGACATAAGGGTGAGTAATTAATGACAGAATTTTCATTTTTGGGTGAACTAACCCTTTAATGCGGAAGAGAAGATCAGTTCATGCTTCCTCCACGCTGCTGGTTCTCTTGAGCTGAGCTGCGCCAGAGCGATCTCACGCCACAGAGCCAAAACGGTATTTATGTTTTTGATTTTCGTAATAAAATGGACGTAATTTGAAATCTGAGAGCACAAAGATTATTGCGATTTAATGGATGGGAGGCGCGCTACAATGACCCGTTCATTCATCAACTGAAAACAGGATGACTAATCGATTCTTGGGATTTAAGAATCGATATTGCTTCGTAAAAATGA
Source organism: Gobio gobio (assembly GCF_949357685.1). Classification (NCBI taxonomy): domain Eukaryota; kingdom Metazoa; phylum Chordata; class Actinopteri; order Cypriniformes; family Gobionidae; genus Gobio; species Gobio gobio. The sequence goes on along the minus strand of NC_137099.1, from coordinate 26,452,733 downwards.
GAATCGGTTAAAATCGAGAAATCTTTTTTTTTTTTTTTTACCCAGCCCTATTATAAAGTGAGATAAAGTGTCATTAAATGTTCTGTTTTGTTGGACAACAGGTTTGTAAAAGCTTCTCGTTACAAGTTAGATGTTTGGCACATGTTGCTTTTTAAAATGCATGTTTTATAAGTGACTCAAACTCACAGTGCTTGCAGAGATTAAGCAGCATACTGCGAACCGACCAATCCGCTCTGATCTCTGTGCTGCGCAAATACTTATTTAATTAGAAATTTGCCATTTTTGTTATAATTGCACTAAGCCAAATTGCTATTTCGGTTTAATTCCAGTTAATTGTACAGCCCTTGATTAACCTCACATACAAACAAGAAGCGCTCACTCACTTCACGCAAACAAGCGTCTGTGTGGTAAATGTATTCATCACACAGACCGATTTGTTATCGTAGCACGTGCAACATATATGTTGCACTGTACAGCCCTGCATCACGCTGTGTGAGCCAGTGCCACTCTGGCCATTATGTGGCCTCGTCCCTTGCGTGTATGTGGCTTATGTGCTATGTATACAAGCTCCAAAACAACTTGGACCACTTCCTCGCTGTTGTCCTCTGCTGTTTTGAAATGCTATTTTTAGCTCTTCATGCAGCACAAAGACTTTCATTATATCCAAATATAATATAACCTATACTATCCAAATTTGACCAACTAAATCTACATGCCAAACCCCATTCAATATTCTCTCTCTACACTGCTGATCTGACTATTATTTGATTCAAACTAATAAACATTATACATCACAATAAACAATTTTAAATGAACATTTAACTCCTAGTATACAGAGGTATGTAAAACTCTGCCTTTCCCATGAATTGGACGTGTGTCTACGCCCTGCTAATGAGAGAAGTTTCCTGTTGGCTGTTCTCCTCTTCCTCTCCAATGCTTCATTTAACAGCCTCACAGAGGCTAGAGGCTGATTGCTCTATTAGATAGTGACTGTTATATACACACTTCAACATTATAAGTGCAAGGGATGAGGAGTTGAGCGTTCTGCTTCAGCTGATAGCAGGGTCAGTCTGAGTAATGATTAGAGGATAGCAAGCCCATCAACCCATCTGAGAAATTAATGTTGATTATAGTTAGAAATCCTCTGCTCCTGTGATGGAGGAATGAACATCTGTTTGATGAAGGACAAAAGATGATGGATGTTATAGGGAAATTAATACATACATTTATGAATGTATAAAAAAATGTATGAGTGTACACACTAATTTAGTGCAGTTAATAAAAAAATAAAAAAGTAACGGAATTAAACATAAATGTAAGTAAATGACTCAATGAAACATTTTGGCCAAACTCTCCTTTTAATGTTGTATTTCTAGTGAAATATACAAAACAAACAATAACATTACAAATACTTTTTAAATGTTGTCCCTGTGACAGAAATTTACACCACAGTACATGATCTGAAAGGTATTTGATATAAATTTTATAATAGTCAATAAAGACGGTGTAGTTGATTTATTAGTCTTTTTATTTTCATTCAAAAGCTTTTGGATTTTTTTTTGTACTTTCAGTTTGCTCCGTTGATTGACTCTGAATATGCTTGGTTGACCAACCAAAATAAGCCTCACTAACCCATAGTACTGCTGTAGGCTGATGACAGTGTAACTAATGCTAATGTCTAAAAAGTGACCTGAAAGTGTGCAAAAGGAAGATAGATTGTAGCTTAGCTATCAATTCAGTCAACTGCAGTAATCAACGTCTTTGTTCATAGTCATTTAGAGAATTTGCAGAATTTCATCCATTAGGTCTGCTAGAACTAGTAAACGATACATTTTATGATTTTGAGTGTGTGTGTTTAAAATGAAATGAAAATCTAATGTGCTGGAACTTATGTTAATGTAGCCAATCTGGTCAGATCATTAGTCTTTTCATATAAAATGCATTTATTTAATAGTTTGCACACTTTTTTTACATTAGATTAAAGATGCTGCACTTTGTTCTGATCCGTGAGGGACTTTTTTCCCTCTTATTTGAACATAAATCACTATTAGAAAACAGCAGGAAGTACGTATTTACTTCAGGGAAAACTGATGGAGCTTTCACTTGTGTTTGTGGGAAAAGCAAGGGCAGAGACTTGAATGTTAAACTCATTAGACTTGCAAATTTGAAAAATGTAAATGTATCTCTGGCAATTGTCTGGTGTATGTTGGAGATTATTCCCTCACATTTTCAGCCAAAACAGATTTCCTCATAAATTTGTTCTCCATTTGCTCATTTCCCCATCTCTCTCTGTCGTCTCTGTGATTTTATCCTGGACTGGCTCACATTCAGTGACAGTACTGTGGTCACATTAAAGGGATGCTCCACCCAAAAATTAAACTTCTCCTTTACTCATTACTCCATTACTTACACTCATGTCATCCCAGAAGTAAATGACCCCCCCCCCCCCCCCAGATTTTTCATTTAAAAAAACAAAAAAATATCTCTGAGCAAAAACCGCACAGCGACCGCAATGGTAATCTGTACAACCCCAGTTGATGTATCAATGTCTTCTGTAGCAAAATAATAGGTATGTGTCAGGAAAAATAAACCATAAACCGTCACTTCCGGAAGTTCCGTCAATTGTCATACACGTGAAGTGTGATGTTGTGTTCTGAAGCTCACACTTGAAGTGATATCGAAGCACAGAGGTTGTCACTTCTTCTGCGAGTTTACATCAAGCTTTATGTGCTGACATATAGGCAAGTGTGAAGCTGTGAACTTGTGAACACACATCACATATAACAGTTTGGTCCGAAGAGATGGTTAATAGTTTAAAAAGTATAAAATATTAATATTTTTCTCACACATAGCTATTGTTTCATTTCAGAATATATTTGATTCATTAACTGGGGTTGTATAGTTTTCAATTGTGTCTTATTTGTGCTGTTTTTTGAAGTGTCAACTCTTCATTTGTGATCATCTAAAGAAAAAACCATATATAGTGCATCTCTAGGATGGCGTGAGGGTAAATGAGAGGATTTTCATTTTGAGAGCGAGAGAGAGGGGGCAAGAGAGAACTTAAGTTCCGGTGACTAACTAAGTGATTTGTAATGGTTTTATCCAAGGTGACCTGAAGTGTGTAGTAGGCTTGCTGCGATAGTCTGTGTTACCGGTGTTACACAGTGTTCAGCCACACACGGATTACATCACTTGCCCACCACGGCATTGCCCCCCACTGTCGTTTTGATTTAGTTTTTATAGTTATAAATATAATTTTGTTCAGTTAGAGAACAGACACTACAATTAAAAACTGAATGTGTCTGCTCAATTCTGCTGTCGCAGCACATATCAGCATCAGGAGTCTGATTTCATTTATTACGTGTCAAGAGGGAAGCTGACGATGGCGGAAGATTTGGTTTCAAAGATTTAGTTGGATTTGGTTTTGCCTATTTGCCAGTATTTAAACCCAGTGCTAATTGGGAACCTGCAAACATTGAGGCAATCTGTAAACTTTGGCTGATAAAAGTGGCAGTATCCGGTGGTAACACTTTACACACACACCTTCAAGTGCACCACAAGAATGAGGCTGCCATGCTTATTCATTTTGTTAATAAAAGTTCTGTGTTTTAAGTTTGTCATTGTATGTACTGTTTTGTTATTGTGTTTTTCGTTAAAGGTCCCATGACATGAAAATTTCACTTTGTGAGTTTTTTTTAACATTAATATGAGTTTCCCCAGCCTGCATATGGTCCCCCAGTGGCTAGAAATAGAGATAGGTGTAAGCCAAGCCCTGGGTTTGCCTTTGACAAAATGAAAGCTCAGATGGGCCAATCTGGAATCTTCCCTATATGTTGCCATACGGGGAAAGGTTACCTCCCCTTTCTCTGCTTTGCCCGCCCAGAGAATTAGGAGAAAATGGATTCAGTTTATTTTTTACATTTAATTCAGTCGCAGTGTCAGCACATGCTTTACAAACAGACTTTTACGATATGGATTTGACAGCACTGCCACAAACAGTAAGTAGCAGTGTTCATTAATCACTGATCTGTGATCAGTGATTTCTGATGTGTAGCTAATTATTCAAGTTCACACAGACTTTCTTTCTAAATCGTTTAATACTGTTTATGCATCAGACAATCAACTTCACATTGTTTCTGTAGCGAAGGGCTACCTGAAGATGTTAGGGCTAGTTTAGATCGCAGTGAACCAGGCGTGTCGGTCAGAACACCACAGAGTGAAGGGTCAATTTGACTGGTTTATTATCACTGGCATGCAGATATCAACATCAGAGGGTGGAGTCAGCCTCAACATAAACATGAACAAGTAGCATTAAGTAACAGGACTGCAGTGGACTGTGGAGGGCTTAGGTGTTGGAGTCAATGAGGATTCCTTTGCAGCGTTCAGAGGGAATGGATCTCTGTAGCTTAGTTTGAGCTTGGGGATAATTTCAGAGAATCATGCGACGGTTGATACAATGTTTGAGCAGGTTAAGCACATTTAGCTGAGAAACCTGAGGTACACTCAGCGAGTCCTGTCTCCATCAGAGTGGGTTTGGTTCGTAAGGGGGCTGGGTGCTTATCAGCGGACTTCTATTTGTCAGCTGATAAGTTTGGTTATGTTTGGTTGTGGTTAAAGATGTGTGTGTGTGTGTGTGTGTGGTTTCTCTGCAACACACAAAAAGCAGTATTCTAATAACAGCAACATCATTACAAATAATTATCATTCACATATGACTATAGGCTGCTCCCCTCATACAACAACAATGATGTATGAACACCTGATAACATCTTCCATTACATTTACTTATCATTATTATTAAATGACTTACTATAATATAATAAACATTTATAACTCTGAACATTGTAGATCGACAGTTGAATTATTAGAGCTAGCACAGATGAATTTGCATCGTCACGTAACATATCAACTGATAACAAGCATAAATCAGCGAACCTAAAGGATTAACAGTACTCACTCTTATATGACACACACAAACACAAGATACATCTAATCTGACGCTGACAATGGCTTTGATGTACGTCTTCAGCACTTGTGAATGCCACAAACCCGATCCTGCAGCAGCCGATGCAATCTGCGGTTCGCGCCGTGCTGAATGAACAGTTGCTGCGTCCCAATTTGCTTACTTATACTACGACCTAAAAGTATGTACTCTTTTTGTGAAGAAAAAGTACATGCTTTTAAGTGTGTAGCAAAAGAGTATGCAAGCTTTGCGACATACTACTTTATCATCTTTAACTGTCTGTGTACTCAATGCTCATCAAGGCAGCCTTATGTGATGGGGAAAGATCTAAAATTAATGCTATAATCAACACTTTCATGATTCGTTAATCTCGACAGCTGTAATAGTAAAAAAACATAGTAAAAGTATTCGAGAGGTGGTTCCATATGTAATACGCATTTCGAATACAAAGATGTCAGCCAATCACAACAGTGGGCGTTTACACAGAAGTCTCACAGCAGACACTCCCCTTCAGCAGAGTAGGGATGAAACGGTATGGAAATTTAACATCACGATTATAGTGACCCAAATTATCACGGTTATCAATATTATCACGGTTTTGTTCAAACGAGATGAAAGTATTCAAAAAGAACAGATGCACACACTTAAAACATTTCAACAAGTTTTATATTTGAAATTCAACAAACAACAAATAACTAAAGCAGCTCTATGCACTTTTTTAAGCTTGATTCTGTGGGATTTCCTTCCTTAATGGCCTCAATAGCAACGCATAATGCATAAATAATAATAATTTATCGTAAATATAATCTCTAATATTATCTCTGTAAATATATTCTCAAGCAATATTCTCATCAGTGTTCAGCAGTGATGCATTTAAATCTAGCATGTTTTGTGTTAGAGCCCAAACAGTATCCTAGTGAAATAATGCATATCCATATTTCCATATGATTTGACAGTTTAATTATTAAATATCAAAATGTGTGCATCATACCTGACACCTAAATGATCACTTTACAGTCAGTTGTATGACTGTCATTCTCTTCAAATGCTATTGAAGTTTGAAACGTGTATAACGTTATCAATGTTGTATGTAACTTTAGAGACGGTCCCTAAATTCGCCTGCGTTATGCCAGTCATATCAGATGCGCTGTGGTTCTGCTGTGTGTTTTAAAACAATTTTCGCTGCTGAAATAGAACAAAAACAGTCCAACACTGTATGATGAGTGAATCTCCTGTGTACATCGCACGTTTATCTCTGCTTTGAGTGCAGATTTCAGGGAGTGAGCGCGGCGCGCGCTCTGAACGCCTCTGATTATGAGACATTGCATTCATAAACTCAATATAAACACGTGTGAGTGGTTATAATGCGCAACGCGATTATAACAGACGGCGTTTGAGAAGACCATAATAAGTTCAACAGCCAGAGTGACTAGTGTGCAGCCGAAATAACGTTAATTTATACCCGCAAATGGCGGTTGTTAATGTCAAGCCCTGAATATTATCCCTTAAATGTCACCCTAGTCTTGTCTGAATTCGTTCGCTTCATATTATTTGCCAGACATAGTTATGGTATTGAGGTCAAAGTCCACTTGCCTTGCGTTCGTAGTTTTGAAGTGTTCCCCCGACTTTCTTCTGGCATGTTCTGCAGAGTGCAGACAGGGTGACCATATTCGATTAAGTTTCCCTCAGGACTTTTGTAAAAGGCAAAATATGACCATGCCTCAGATTTGGTCCTTTTAGAAGGCTGAAAAATCTCCCGGCGCTGTCACTGCCTGCTTCCATTTCTTCTCATTCAAAAACAGCCGTGCGCTGCGCCAGACTGACGCTGACTGGACAAGATTTACCGCGAGTTTTCACAATCGTGATAATCACACGCGGTTTTAATGATAATTAAATTTTCTACGATATTACTAACCGTCACTAAATTTTATCGTGGTTTATCGTGAAACCGGTAATCGTTTCATCCCTACAGCAGAGCATTCAAGTCAGAGGGCTAAAATCAGGATAGAAAAAATGCCTTTTATTTCTAAATTATGACATTTTATGATGTAAAAATCATACAACTCAGGAAACATTATAATAAAATAAAAAAATCCACATCATGGGACCTTTTTAATGATAATGAAACCACCTTTCAAGCAATTGCTTCACCAGATTTGCCACAAAATTCGAATTGGAAAAGCGGGAAAAACTCACCCCAAGTGATACCGTTTGTCACATGTCAATTAACTGGTGGTAAAATTTCCTTACCGTCACAGCCCTAGTGTGTATCTGCCTTCCTCTTCAGATTACTCGATGGGCTGCAACAGATAATGATTTATAGATGAATGAAAATGCATGCTGTCCTTGTGGGTGGTGCTATTGCAAGTAGTTTTGTCATTTGTTGTGTCTTTTCTTTACAAACTTTGTGCTAAAAACAGCAAATGCTGCATGACAGCTGAGAAAACTAGTTTAGTGAAGAAGAGGATTTACTTCAAGAAGTGTTTAAGATCAAGCCTGACTTTCAATTTTGAATGATACTGCTCTTTTCCATTTCTTTATATTCCCAGCATGTATAACGTCATTTGTTTAGTGCTAAAAATAAGATGCTAGCCAGCAACCAGGGGCTGTACGTAAAGTGTGCGTGGCTGTCCCTGGTGTTGTCCTCCTCACCATGGAGAAAAGTTCTTGTTATTGTCAGCCCTGGACCAAGAGCTGTTCACCCATTATTAATTCAATGGGTCCTCAGAGGTGAAACACAGGGCTCGGTTTGCCTCTGAGGGATCTGGTGACTGCATCATCAGCTAGAGCAGAGTCTTTGAGAATCAGAGTGAGAAAAACAGATATGGTAAAGAAACCAAAATAATTCCACTGTGGTCTCTGATCACTATAAAGAGCTCTAGGATATGGGACAGAGCTATGGCTGCACGATATTGGAGAAAACTGAAATTGCGATATTTTGTTTTCTGCGATATGTATTGCGATATGAAAACATTTCACTAGATGACTTGAATAGCTATTTGGAAAAAAATAATAATTCTAGAATGATTGGAGTGAATCTGCAATAATAAGCACATTACAAGAATAGATAAATATAACCGTATTTAGGTACAGAAATTGAATAATCAAATGCAAAATAACATTGCCTAGACTGTATAAATTAAATACAATTTGTTATATTAAAATGTATGTTAAATGTCTTTGCTAAAGCACATCGACATAATGATGCTAAAACAATATATTGTGCAGCCCTAGTGTGAGCCACCCACCTTCCCCAGTGGGTCTCCAGAGCAGAGTCGCAGAGAATGATAATGAATTCACCAAGTAAAATAGAAAAATCTTTCTTCAAAGACAGTTGAACTAATACTACAGTTACTACTAATTGGTAAGTATTTCTCAACTTAGTCGGCTATGAATTTACGTTACCATAGTTGCCTATAGGCTTGCTGCGGTTTTATGAATGGTACTTCATGATAAAAATGTTGCCGACCCCTGAAATGTCATTCTACCTTTTATAACTGCTAAATTTGCGGGTATGTTTTGTCTTTTTTTTTTATTTGATCTGTACTACAATCCCTGTATAATATAAATCTAGAAGGCCTTTTTGGGTGTTTTGTCAGATGAGATGCTAAGTCTTTTTATATTTATAAGAACCAAGCCATTTTTAATCATTATTCCATTTGATGGAGTGTGATCTACAATACAAATCACACATAGGCCATTAAAATATTAAAGTTCTCTGTTTTTAAATGTTTTAAGAACACTTCAAAGTTCATTGTTACCTGATAAACTTCTAGAAAGTTGAACAAGAAACCTCAGAAAGAGATTTTAGATACGTATAAACCTCAGAGTTCTCAAGAGATCTTTTACTTTGAGAGGCAGATTTGCACAACAACGAACTCACGATCATATCAACAAAAATTTTAATAATTAAAAAAAGGCAGCTGTGGTGGCAAGACATTGGCCATAAAAATATGGTGGCAATCCTTCAGGTATACAGGATGGCATATTGGTACCTGACATATATTTCATCAAGTGGTATAATCTTAATATGTACCAAACTACCAAAATTGGCTTTTTATCTTAAAATGTATTGATAACTTCCATAATAATAATGGTATAATGCATTTGAGTAAGCGGATACGTCACGAAGGGACTTTTTTGACAAGAAATTTGACCTTTTTTTTTTTTACAGTAAAATTACAATGTTAAACCGCATGTAACATTTTTCACCATAAAGTATCTTTAAGTTTAGCATTAAACAAAACAATTTTTTCCGTTAAAAATCAACAGAAGCATCTTCCACTTTATACTGCATCGTCTGTGTGAGCTGATACCATCTTCACCCCAAAGTCACATTTCCCACCGTTCAGTCTGGGAGGATGTCAGGTCCATTAATCACTTGCACGGTGGCCGCAGATCTATTTGAGTGCCGTTCTCCATGCTGCCTGCCACACAACACATTCAGCTCCTCTTCCTAGAATGCAAATGTAAACGGGGGTGGTGATGTATTAGCGTGTGGTGATAAAGGGAGGGTTATTTTACAGGCTAAACGGGATGCGAAATGCAGGAACGGCAATCATATGAGTCCATTTATTTCATTTTATCATTCATTTTCATATTTCTCCATTCGCACAGTCTGAGCGATCTATCATTCAGTGAGTTTGAAGAAAGAATCCCAATGGGGAGGCTGCTGTGTGTGTGTGTGTGTGTGTGACTGATCATGGCTTTTATCTCCTGCCTTGTTAGCCTTTGTTGCTGTAGACTGACAGTGATACCCCCTCTCCTCCCTTTCCTTTAATCCACCTTCAGTCATTTTAATGGGACAGTTTCTATCCAATAGGCTGTGGATTTATACTTCGCTCTAGTCCTTGATCAAATTGCGGTCATGGCCTGTCTGCTGGCAAATGACAACAATCTCTTTAGACCCTTATGACTGTGAGATGACCGCTTCCTCCTCAGCAATATTACTCCTGACATCTGCATTGTTTTCCTTATCATGTGCTGTAAAGAACGGTTCAATAATAAAAATGTCTTGTCAACTATTAAGTGCTGACAAATTATTGCATTTTATGAGTTGCACGATTTATTTACAGACACAAAGGACAGTATTTGTGTTGTTTGAAAGACCCATGGCGTGCACCCTCATACAGAGGTCCTTTTCATGCTTTGATAAATGAATGTGCCATGTTTAGCAGCAAAACAGTGAATACTATCACATGAGCCCCGGTTTCATTTGCAAGCTAGTTTTCAAGCTAAAATGTAGATAGGTTAGGTTTGTATATGCATATATATCTGCTGATTATTGGTTAAGTTAAAACTGTTGTCGACCATCGTGTCACATGTTGATATTATTTCAGTATTACATTAGTTTGATCTTCACTGTTTTTTTTTAAATCCCGCAGGCGACGTGAATATAGTAAAAGAAAGGCATCCGAGTATTTTACTACCGTGGTCCTCAAACTTTTTGGGCCAAGCACCCCTTCAATTAAATTAGAACACCACCTAGTCACCGACAATGTTCGCTCTGAGTCAATTCAATATTTGGCAATTAAATCTCTTTGGAAGTGTAATCTTGCTGCTGTGAGAGCCTCCTCGGCCCTAATTCAATTCAGACACACTAATACTTAATTATATTTATGAATTTGGAGCAATGTGTTAGAACTTGTCTATTTTGAAATACTTGTCTGGTTTCATTATCGATATGATGCTCAAAATGAGTGCTGAATTCCGTCAAAAGCAGACAGCTTTTTACGCTCCCCTTCATGAAATCAAACTAACAGTCTTAAAGAGAAATAATATCTAGCAGTTTTGCTGGGAGTAAAATTGTGGTGCATAACCTTCACATCCCGCACTGCCTAATTATGTTAACACTTGGGGTATGCTTTAATCATATAGTCACATAGATATATTAGTTGTAATAAGACGAAAAAATGGGAAAAAAATATTTTGAATGTATATTATTATTGTTCACAGCATAATGACTGCATATTAAGTGGAGATTATTGTTGTTGTTATTTATTTAATATTTTTTTTAACTGCGTAAATTTCTATGGTCACAATAAGGTCATACGTTTATCTAGAATTATATTGGGGTTTTTTCCCCCAGAACTTCCAGTTTCTTTGTAGGGTTGTCAATTATGATAAATTATGTATGTAATATAATAAATTATGTAATTATTTATATAATAATTTTTTTTATATTACCCAAAAATGTTAGGATTGCTGCATTCCTAAACATCCCTGGCTTTTGTCTATGTGCAGTGTATGGCACTCATTCATGATGTCATAATTTTAAGGTTAATCTAGGTTTACGCTTAATGTCAGCAGAGCATCTGCCGTCCTCATGGCAATGGGAGATTACAGTTGCGCTTTCTAGCCCAGGGGTCATACCGTTTTATGATCAAGGGTTAAAAGTGAGCCAGTGTTGGTGCAAGGTAGAAATCCTGTCCCAATAATCCAGTTGTGGAGAGGCTTTTTACAGCCAGATGCTGACAGATGTTTTACAATGGGATTGGCATGAATTGCAGCCCTGTGATTTGGTTATCCGGATTAAATATCAGGAATGAAGCCAGCATAAACTGACAGGATGCCAACATAGAGAGCAACTCTAAACGTTCTGGCTGTTACTCCATTCATTTGACTTTTTGTGTTTTAATTTTAATTTAATACGACTTGTTTCTGCAATGTTGAAATGTGCGTTTCCTCTGCTGTCGTATTCTGTTCGCATTTGCCTCAGAATGATACTCATGTTTTGAATGATTCATATTATATTTTTCTGCCTTTGACTCCATTTGTGACTCTATGCTCACTGTGTCTGTGCAGCTGGTTGGGGGACAGTTTGACCTGGAGATGAACTTCATCATCCAGGAGACAGAGAGCATCATCTGCATGGTAGAGCTGCTGGATAAATGTGACTCCACTTGCCAGGCGGAGGTGTGGAGTATGTTCACTGCCGTGCTGAAAAAGAGCTTGCGAAACCTGCTGGCATGCACTGATATTGGCCTCATCCAGCTGGTGCTCCAGCGTATAGACAGAGCTGACATCATGATCGCAGGTATGTAAAGCAGGGGATGAGACATCCCCTTTGTAAAGAAGTGTCACTCTATTAGTTACGGTTTTGCTATAGCCGTGTTTCCACCGCGGGAACTTTCCCCAGGAACTATGGACTTTGGGGTGGTACTTGGTGTGTTTCGACCACAGGAACCAGGGTCTAAATAAATTTCTGGGTAAAAATGTCCCCCTCAAAACAGCCCTGCTCACGAGGTAGTACTTTTTCAAAGTTCAGGAACTTTTGGGGGTGGTGCTGAACATGCTGATTGGTTGAGTTCAGGATTTTATTTCAACCTAAAAGTCTGTTGCGGTGCGTGCAGTAAGAGTTGTTTACTATTCGAATCAATAATGGAGTTGAAAAATACAACTGATTATCTGACGACTAGGTTGCGGAGGCCGACATCCAGCGGGAACTGGAAAGTTACGTGCAGTCCTACGTCACTTGACTAATCTTCATGGTACTTTAGACCGTGATGGAAATGCAGACAGCAGCAGGTCTGGGGGAAAAAGAGTTCCTGGGACAAATTGTTCCGGGTAATTTCGGTGGAGACGGGGCTTAAGTTGTTGAAGTCCTTATTTAGCCCCGCCCTATTCAGCTGCGCTAGTTGTTTTCTGTCTTCCGGTTTGTATTTCCACAACATGAAGTAAGATCTTATGGTAAGTAAGATTTATGAATGAACCGTGCGTTTTAAAATCTTCCCGGTCTACTGAGATATGTTATAACATCCGCTTAAAACATTACAATGCTCATGATAACTTTAGTTAACTTCAACAGCTAATAACTCGACAGCGATGCCATTGAAATATACAGATCTACCGCTAAAATGGAAGTTCAAAGAAAAAAATCTAAAAATGGCTACACACTTGTTTATCTGGCACATAAGGTCTATAGCAGAAAAGTGGAGAAATGATATAATATAATACCAGTAATATTGTTTTTTTTTTATATATTTTAAAGTGTAATTTATTCCTGTGATGGAAAGGTGCATTTTCAGCAGCCATTACTCCTTCAGAAATCTTTCTTGATGCATGATACCATGATACTGTTTTTTCAGGATTCTTTGATTAAACAGAAAGTTAAAAAGATCAATTATTTGAAATACAAATCTTTTTTAACATTGTAAATGGATTCACTGATGAATAAAAGTATTAATTTCTTTCAAAAAAGACAAATCAAGCTTATTGACAACATTTTGCTACTTTAAATCCACTTTAAAAAGGGATGCTACTAAGTGTTGACGCTCTCATATTACACGTTGCAGAACAATGTTGCTTAATTTTATTGTGGCAGAAAAATGAGCATGAATATATTGTGAATATTCAGTAGATTTGCTCGGCTCTATACAGTATTATAAAATGTCTCTATACAGTATTATAAAATGTCTCTATACAGTATTATAAAATGTCTCTATACAGTATTATAAAATGTTTGGCATGTCAGGGCTTTCCAAATATAGATTTTTACATTTGTTTATAGAGACATCACTAACATTACAGGTGCTCTCAGGTGCATTTCCTCAATGGTTTAGTACTTCTCTGATGCTGTATGAACAGTAACCTGAACAACATTTCAAGTGGTTTTCAAACCTGTCCTGGAGGCACCCCAGCCCTGTACATTTTGTGTCTCCCTCATTTATCCCACCTGATTCAACTCATCTGCTCATTAGTAGAGACTACAATAACTAAATTGGGTGTGTCTGATCAGGGAGACATAGAAAATGTGCAGGGCTGGGGTGCCTTTAGCCTAGGACAGGTTTGAAAACCACTGCTCTAGATGTGGGAAAAAAAATTATTTTGGTTTTGTGGAAATACAACTTTGATCTTAAACAGTCAAAAATACAAACTGAGTTCAGTAACTGTCTCTAAATCCAAAGCCTTTTATAAATATCTCTTCATGCAGCATTCCCTTCATGTTTGTGTGTGGTGTTTTTCAGATCTGATGGTGGACATGCTGGGTGTGCTGGCCAGCTACAGTATCACAGTGAAGGAACTGAAGCTATTCTTCAGTAATCTGAAAGGAGAACAAGGCCAATGGGTAATGGTCTTCTTTCATATCTGCTGTTTGAATACATCTTCCCTCTTCTCCACCTCACACAGGGTATTTTGGGGTGGTTAATTCAGAATTAAAATCCATTTCTAAATCAAGAAGATCTTTCTCAGGGTTCAAACTAACCAAAATGATTTGTGACTGTATATTCTGTATAACCGTAGAGAACAGTATCTTTTTTATGTATATGTACAAGAAAAATACTGCAGTCAAGCTACGAGAATTTATTTGTGTGGGTGCTTGAGTGAGTTGTTTGTTTGGTGTTTGGTTGTTTTATTTTGGTGTAAATACTGATTTTTTTTCTTCTATCTATTAGCCACCTCATGCTGTCAAGCTGCTGTCCGTGTTGAAGTCCATGGCTCAAAGAAATGGCCCAGATTCCTTTTTCAGCTTTCCAGGGAAGAGTGCTGCGGTGAGACCCTGACACAAACATCAGTCTAACTGCATTGGTCTTAACCTTGACTTTAGTCATAGCGTCTACCTCTGTACACTGTGAAAACATTTATTGTGATTTTTCAATTCGTGGAACTTTTATGATCCCCACAGTGATACGAAAGATATATGCCAGAATTTCAGAATTTTGGGCTAGTACTCTACCCAGACATTTTTAACATTCCCAACTTCTCTATAATGAACTGACAAAATGTTTTAAACTAGCAAAATTATATTGTGATACATTTTGAGTAATTGAGTAATTTTTGAGTTGTGGTCTAATGGTTAGAGAGTCGGACTTGTAACTGAAGGTCGCAGGTTCAAGTCTCAATACCGGAAATCTAAGTGGGGGGAGTGAATGAACAGCGCTCTCTTCCACTCTCATTACCCACAACTGAGGTGCCCTTGAGCAAGGCACCTAACCCCCAATCGCTCCCCGGACACCGTAGCAAAAAATGGCTGCCCACTGCTCCGGGTGTGTGTGTGTTCACGGTGTGTGCATGTTCAAAACTCACTGCTATGTGTGTGCACTTTCACTTTTATGTGTACAAATTCTTTTTAAGGAATCTATTTATAGAGGACAATTGATTATTCATTTTTTTGTAATTGTAAATCAAAACTGTGTTATAACACAGGTCGAAAGAACAGTGAAGCCTTTACTATTAAATTCTTTACTTTCAATTTTGACCAATTTAATGCAGAATAAAAGTTTTTTTTTAATCATAAAGACCCAAACTTTTGAATGGTATAGATCAGGGGTCTCCACACTCGGTCCTGGAGGGCCGCTGTCCTGCAGAGTTTAGCTCCAACCCCAATTAAACACACCTGAACCAGCTAATCAATGTCTAACTAGGGCCTTGTAAGACACTGATTAGCAGGTTCAGGTGTGTTTATTTGAGGTTGGAGCTAAACTCTGCAGGACAGCGGCCCTCCAGGACCGAGTGTGGAGACCCCTGGTATAGATAGATGAAAAATGGATTGAAGTTAAATTTTTCCTGATTTCTAGTACAGAAAACTGAACCTAATTGAATAATCACCCTAATGTTCACATGAAACTGTGTAGCATGAGAGCTGCAACAAGATCTTTTCACTGTAAACGTTTGGGCTAATTTCTCCAGATTTGCTTCCACCTAGAATAATCCAGTTGTGAGGCACAAAGTCAGCAAGGTTGAATCGAAATTGAAGGCAGTAAAAAGAGTCCCTCTCATTCACTGCTTTCAGGACTAGGAGACGTTAAAACAGAAAAAGAATCTGAATTAAATTTCTCTGTCTTAAAAAACTTCAGATATTTTCACCCAGTATTTCACTTAGTTACACAGGCATTAATTCAGTCATGTGACAGAAGGAAATTTACAGGCATGTATAACACCCTCAGGAAATTGTATCTGCTTTCTGGAGTTTTACGCTTTTAGAGGAGATTAGCACCCCTTAACAATCTGTTTTTTTTATTTAAATAGAAACATATATATTGAATTAAAGTCTTGTTTTAAAATAGAGTTTTGAAAGAAACCACAGATGCTGTTTTTTCTTTTTGCTTGGTGCTTATATTTGCATGTTTTTCTGTGCATCGTAGGATTGCAGTAAAATGCATATGTATTATTTTTGAATGTGATGCAGATATATTTGTAATGCTCCAACTGCCTCCTTGTCTGTGTGTTTTGCATGCTTTTATTTAAAATCAAACCATCATACAGTCAGCTTCGGGGTATTGTTTTAGAGGGCATGTTTACGGAACCCTTCCTGTGTTGTCAGTGTCCACTTGAAACCGTGCCAAATGAATGCTGTTCTCTCAGGAAATACTTTGATTGAATGTTGTTTGGTGTTTAGATGTTATTTCAGCACAAATAGGATGCTGGGTTCTGGAGAAAGTAACACTGCACTTGCCTTCATTTTTCATCTGTAACCCACAAATATGACAGGAAGTTTTCAGTGTTCAAACGTACACTTCCCTCCAAGGATACTACGTTCACTAGTTTTCTCCATTCTATTCAAATGCTATATACTCCACACTCTTTATCTAAACTAGAACCACAAAATAAAGAAACCTAACTGGAAAAACTGTTTTTTTGTTTATGTATCATCAGGCTATTGCTCTTCCACCTATTGCAAAGTGGCCATACCAGAATGGCTTCACATTCCACACTTGGCTGCGCCTGGATCCCATCAATAACATAAACGTTGACAAGGACAAGCCTTATCTCTACTGGTGGGTCTTACACAAACACTGTCTTTACACAAACCTATGATGTAAATTAAAACACCTTTATTCAAGATGCTTTCTGGTGTCTGGACACCTGGAGTACATAGTGGAAGAATGGCTGACTACAATTTTTGTAGACAAGGATGTGTTTTCCTCCTTCTCCCTGTCTAGCGTTTATGCTTCTCAAGGGCAGCATTTTACAGCCTTCTTGTCCTATTTTCAGCTCATAATTAATTTCTGTCAAAAATAAAATTTATGCAAATGGGGCTATTTTGACTCACCGAACGATAATCGACCCTGTAGAAAGAACTGTAGGATTTACACTCTTCACTGTGCTGAAATTAGTTCTCTTCATAACAGGCCTTTTTTCATAATTTGTGTGCGTGTATATATATATATATATATAAGACAAATAGGACAAATATCTAAATTTTTGTTCTAAAGATGAACAAAAGTGTTATGGTTTTGGAACAACTTAAGGGTGAGTAATTGATGACTGAATTTTCATTTTGTGGTAAACTATTGTGCATAATTATAAACTGGGGCTGTCAGCACATTTTCATCGCGATTAATCAGACCCTTTTTGTGCGATTAATCGCACACTTATCGCAAAATTAAGCTTACAGAATTGATCTTGTTTAACACGCATATTTTTTGTCATCATTTGCTATATCCAGCAAAGTAAACATCAGAATGAAGGGTTATTCTCACAAAACTGTATTTTCTGCAAGCTTTTTCAAGGTAAATTTAGGTGTCTTTACAAAATAGGACACTTGGAGTCTCCAAAAGGACATGTAAATTATGTTAATGATGCAATTGCTTTAAATCGTAAACATTGACAACCCTATTATAAAGTTATTGTAAACGTCATTGTCTATATTTCATAGAAGTACAGCTACTAGGATCAGTAGAATGGATATTAAGTGGTTATATAAGCACACAATATATAGCAATGGGAAGGCTGTTTATGCACATTCAGCTTGTCTTCAGTTCTCTTTCATCATCTCGTGTTCGAGATCCACCTATGGGAAGGGCATCTGTACCTGACCTCTGCAGAAGCATCCAATTGCACCAAGTCTTGCTTGACAGACAAGAGTGCGTGTTCTCAATGTCAGGTAAGGGATTTCCCCTTACCAGAGTGCATAAAGCACCTGCATGTGTTACCTTTCCTCAGTTAACATGCGCTTCACGTGACCTCTGGATTATTTTTCTCACAGCTAGTTGAATTTTTTTTTTACTTTCAAATTTTGTCTTCAGAAGGACATATCACTCAGATCAGCCTCTGCAGGATTGTCTTGCTCACAATTCCAGCTGTGTCATCCTGCAAACTGTGTACACTTGCACTTCAGATTAGGATTTTCTCCTTTTGTTCTCGCTCGTTTTATGCCAGCCATCAGAATTTTACTGTCCATTCCGCTATGGCGCTCTCCAAATCTGTGGCTTTCTCCGGCGGTAACTTGTTGTGTGCCTGCCTGACCGGGTGCAGTGCATTTAATGCCGCTAGGGATTTACACCCTTTCTGCGTGGTCTGCATGTGACTCAAGCACGCGGAGGAAGCTCTGGAATTCCCTGAAAATTGTAGCCACTGCCTGGCACTCCCAAGAAGCTCTGGTGCTGCAGGCATAAAGTGTCTGCTTCTCAAAGCGTGCACTTTGAACAGTCTGACTCCGACGGGGAAAACGGCAGTGATATCGTGCACCCGGGGGACTCCTGGGGAGTGCCAGCTTCAAGTTGGGCTGACCACGCCGACTCCGCCTTCCTTGAGGACATCTTAATGGGTGAACCCTCATTTGTAAATGAGCCGTCCGGCTCCAGGGACAACGCAGGCCTTCTCTGAGGTTTGGAGCCTGAGGAGTGCATTCCATTGCTGCCCAGGCTCACGCGCCTGCTGCACTTCACCAGTCCGTTCAGTATGAGCTCGTCTCAATATTTAATTGCCAGGCTTACAAAGTGGTTAAAAACATGGTGGCCCTCAGCATGGATGACCCACAACACCACCCCCCAACCCCCAACTCAACCTTTCTCAAGGTGGGCTGCTAGCCCCTTCCAGGCCTGTTGGCTGCCAATACAGTGGCTGGGTGCTTGCATTAGTTTGTTTACCTTGCTAAACAGTACTTTAGGCCTACTGTTAGCTTTATTAATGATGTTGGAAATACACGTAGAGTGGGCTGTATTCAAGGTGTTTTTATAATTCTTAACATGTACTGAGAATGCTAGGAAATGGACAGTTAGACCAGACTTCCTAAAAAGTTGAGGGGAACCCACTCTATGGAAATTGACGCCTCCATGCTCAGATATTGAGTCTGCTGTGGGTGAGATTTGGCCAGACAACCATTGATATCTTAGCCTCATGTGAAAACGCCAATTGTCCTATGATGTTCTTGCTACAGAATAAGGATGCCCCCTTGCTCTATTCACACTGGCCCATTTGTGGCCCGACGTGATGATCTTCACTCTGGCCAGGTTCATTCCAAAGCACCATGGGTGGCTGAGATTATCCCTCTTCTTTATGCCTATTTGGGGTCCCTCCCATTATGCATGAACCTCCTGTCCCAAGAGCAACCCAAATGATATAAGCAAATTAATAAGTTAAAGTTACGCTATTCAGTTATTAAATATATTGATGTACTGAATCACACTTATATAATCATATTTCTATCATATTTATAGGAAAATACATACATTTGCCTTTAACAGCATATAACTTGTAGTTATTTTCATTGTGAAATTGTCTGCAAAATAATGCAAGACCGTTTGATTTCAAAAGAGTATAAACCGTATCACAGACCCAGTATAGTATAAGAATGTAACCAGTATTGTTTTACTGCTGCTGCTGTTTTTCTTGGCAATTGTGTTGTATAATGAATGAGTGCACATACAGTGTAGAAATTGCATAATATACACAGCTTCTTTGATTGTAATCACGAGCAACATTTTTGTTGCATTGCAATGCGCAGCTGGCTTGCACTTGCGTGTCGAATCAACACGTTTAACTAACAAACATAGGCAGAGCAGTCCAAATAAATATTTCAAACTATTATTATTATTTTGGGTGGTATAAGCGCAGAGCTTACAGGAAAATTATGCACAATATTAGCTGAAATTCAGGCCAACCCCTAATATGTACCTCTCTCAAGACGCACAATCAATATAAACCTAAAAAGAGAGTGATTGATTAAATTATTGTTTTGAATTAAAAAATAAATTTTTGTTTTTCTTTTGTGATTCATTAATTCATACATCAGAGGGTTAAAACTGTAGCTACTCTTTCTGTCGAGAGTGGTGTTTAAATGTGAGCATCTGAAATGTAACCTGTATTAATTGAGGTCTGTGTTTTCTCTTATCTCTAGTTTCCGTACCAACAAAAGTTTGGGCTACTCTGCACACTTTGTGGGCGGATGTCTGATTGTGACCTCTCTAAAATCCAAAGCCAAAGGCTTCCAGCACTGTGTGAAATACGACTTTAAGCCCCAGAAGGTTTGAATTACCTCAGCCTTTTTTTTTTTTTTTTTTTTAGCTTACCTGTTTGTACTTTCATCATATACACTTTCCATCTTTACCTCTACAATGTACAAGGATAGCAAAGTTGACATACAAGAAGAAGAGTTTGTGCTGTGGCCATGTCTGAGGATTTGCAAGAAGAAACCAAATCCCTTCCCTGCTCAGATCCCATATGCCCCCTGTAATGGGCAGGCGTCTTCAGCTAACACATTTAGACTAGAGCTGGACAACCACGTTGAAGGACGATCCAACAGTCATTTGCACTAAAAAGATTCCATTTTATTTTATTTAGAAATATATATACACGGAACAAAATTATAAACGCAACACTTTTGTTTTTGCCCGCATTTTTCATGAGCTGAACTCAAAGATCTAAGTCTTTTTCAATATACACAAAAGGCCTATTTCTCTTAAATATTGTTCACAAATCTGTCTAAATCTGTGTTAGTGAGCACTTCTCCTTTGCCGAGATAATCCATCCACCTCACAGGAGTGGCATATCAAGATGCTGATTAGACAGCATGATTATTGCACAGGTTTGCCTTAGGCCTTGTGTCTTTTACTGAAATTCATATTTCTAAACTCAAGAAGCTCAAAAAAAGGTTTATAGGCTGTATTTGGCCTATATTTAGAGTCCATTCCATCCCCCCTGGAGAGGTCTTACCTAAGGGATAAGCACATTTGTTGGCTTTTCCCTCCATTTGATAGAAATTCAAGAAGATCTAGGTGAGATTGTTGTCAGAGGGTGTAAATGGACCACAGTCTTATAACTGTTGCAAATGTAGCTGATTTATATGGGTTTTTTTCTGGGCTTTTTAAACTAGAGTCAAGGGACTCCTAGGGGACCACAAGGGGGTCATAGAAAAAAAAAAATATTGTTAGATCTCATTCTGATTTCATTGTATTTCATGTCATTTTATTATATTTCATAACATTTCATTTTTTTTATTCACTAACTTTAATATATATATATATATATATATACATACTACATATATATAAATACACTAAATAGACATATATTTCTTGTTCCTCACAAGGGGATAATCATATTTTGGGGTCAATCATGCTTTATTATTTTCTGTTTATAATTGCTTATTTTGTTTGTTTATTCTACAGTGGTATATGGTGACCATAGTGCACATCTATAATCGCTGGAAGAACAGTGAAATCAGCTGCTATGTCAATGGAGAGTTGGCGTCGTATGGCGAGATCACCTGGTTTGTCAACACAAGCGATGTAAGTAGTTTCAAAAGGTTCTGTTATCTCTCATTGTTCTGGTTTTTAACAGCAATTAAGCTTGAGGCCCTGCTTTTTATTCCAGTAGTATTTCAGTTCAAAGCTTGTCAATATTTTGGCAGCTACAAACCCCAAAATACCCACAAACTTCAAAAGATGAAACAAAGCGGCCTACATTTGTTAAACTTAAAAGCCCATTTTATATTCAAGCTGCTTTGACAGCTGAACAATAGTAAAAGCAAACATTTTTAAATACATTTGATGAGATTAAATGTGGTGGCTCAGCCATGTGTTATTCTTTTTATCTACAGTGAGGTCCAGAATCTGAAAAGTCTTCTATTTTTCATTAACATTCTATGATCAGCATAACAATTTGATTGTAAAGTTTGCCCATTGAGTGTGTATTACACATAGACTTTTTATATATATATATATATCTCAATGAAAGATGGACATTACACTGAAACGGCACTGCTCAAGATGATGACAAAGTGATGTAGTCACTTTCTATTTATAACATCTAAACAGCAGCATTTTGTAACATCAAGTTGCTTGTTTTTTATGTTGATTCACATGGGCTAACACAATTATGCTGATATGGTTTATTTCTCTCTTATGCATAAATAAATGCAACCTTGGTGAACATAAGATTATTTTTTGAAACATTACAAACTTTTGAAAAGTAGTGTACCTATACTACACTTATAACATTGGGACTAATTAATTAAAAAAAAAATTTCTCCTGTTCCTCACAGACATTCGACAAGTGTTTTCTGGGCTCATCAGAGACAGCAGATGCTAACCGTGTGTTCTGCGGTCAGATGGGGGCAGTGTATCTGTTCAGTGAAGCTCTCAGTGCTGCTCAGATATTAGCCATCTATCAGCTGGGGCCTGGATACAAGGTAGATCCTTTTCTCTGCCAAAATGCTGTCAATTATGGATTTTTAGTATATTTTAAGAGTGTCTTAATTAAATAGAAATAGCTTAAAGTAATTATTCAGGTAAATGGAGTGTGCTAAGCATATTAGTTTTTGCACTGGTCTTAGAATTGATATTGAGAGTCATATATTTCACTAGTTGTGGTATTGAATACTAAATGTAATTTTTCAAATTGCCCTTCAATGATAATTGACCGGAACACATTGGGCTGCTTTATAATTCACATCATCTCTCAGTCTGTCTGTTGCACTTAAACACTTATGCTTTTATTAAGTGTTCTGTTAAAGCAGATTTAATTTCATGCATTTCACACACACGCACACACAGAATGTGCAGCATACATAGCTCTGTTTTAAGCATCTCTCTCTCTGATTGATCCAGGGCACTTTTAAGCACAAGGCAGAGAGTGACCTGCTGTTTGCAGAACATCACAAGATGCTGCTGTATGATGGAAAGCTGTCTGCCAGTATCGCCTTCACCTATAATCCCCGAGCCACTGACGCTCAGCTGTGTCTGGAGTCCTCCCCCAAGGACAATGCCTCCATCTTCGTGCACTCACCACACGCCCTCATGCTGCAGGTATGCTCTTTCTCTTCGTCTCTTCATCACTCCTGGTTCACCAGCCCTGCACAGCTGCCTGAGGAGACCGGCCCTGCCAGGTGGACTGCTGTCTGTGGGCGAATGAAACTAGCTAATCATCATTCGTTAACATAATTAACAATATGAGCATTTTATCATCTTGCTCAGCAAAATATGGCCCACACCTGTGCTGCATCCAGCACTCTGTGAGTTCTAAAGCACTTAATCTAATCTGGTCTTCATTGTTATCAAGGGAGGCTACCAGCTTTTTAACATTCATTTATTTATAAAATATCAATTTTTAACTTCAGAACAATAAGGGTGGTCTGATGGCCCAGGCCAGCATGAGAGAGGCTGTGTCAGAAATTGCCCACTATACCCTTAAATAGGGCACTATTTGAAGGGACAGTCATTTGTAGTGGTGTCCGGTGCACTCATTCAATCCCACAATGCACAGCAACAACTGATGTACACTCAACGGTTAGAGACTACCCATAATACACTGTGAGAGTTGCATGATGAATGAATTTCCGCGTCTCGCCTGGAGATTGTGTCTGCAGCTGAATCAATCATCCATCTGGGGGGGATGATGATTTATTATTAATATCTAATAATAAATATTAGACTATTTATTAATAGTCTAATAAAATCTATTAAACACATCAAAACTCCACGAAGCACAAGCATTTTGGTGAGAAAACTCGTCACGGGTCTATGGGATATAATTTAAGCCTTTAAATAAAAGTCTTGTTGAGCTGTTTACCCTGTTATCAAAAAGAAAAGAAAAATGAGCACATACCTGCCTACCTTAGACAACCCTGAAGGTGGACTTGCACTCAGAAGTAGAGTGTACAAATTATTTCTATGCACACCGCAACAGTCACAATATGTCACACTCTGCATGTATATTTTAAAAAACATAAATCAACATATAAGTAACACTTTTTTTTTTTTAAATAGCCCACTTAAAGTGTTTATTACAATTAAAAATTACTAAGTTCAAAAAAATGAATAAATGTAAATTATCAAAAATTTGCATTGCGTACTCTCTTATGCTCCTGGTTGGAGAAAACATTTGCAGGACAAATCTGCACGAAAAAAATCCTTGATAATCCTTGATAATCCTTGACTTGATAATCTAATAATAGGATCAATTCTCTAAAATGAACAATGGGAGCAATAATTTAGCATGATTCTCTGATTTTTCAGTTCATAAAGGCTTCTTAAGTTTTGATGGCATCTTCACATGCTGAACCGATGAAGTAGTATCTCTATGACAATGATTGTGTCATCTGGGAGAGCACTAGTCTGATTAGATGCACATTAAGAAGGACCTCACAGCTGTCTTTATGTAATTATACCCCCCCCCCCCACGCCCTCATCAAGCATACGGAGCACAGATTAAGGAAATAACCTTCACATTCAGGAATAGTTTTTGAAGAACAAGGGAGATTACATGTATATGAATGAGTGTTGATTGGAGAGTCTCTTTGTTACATAACACAATGACATAATTCAACTTAAAATTACAAAACATATCTAACATCAAAGCTTTCTATGTCTCAGGATGTTAAAGCTGTGGTGACACACTCGGTCCAGAGTGCCATCCATTCTATAGGAGGAGTTCAGGTCCTTTTCCCCCTGTTTGCACAGCTGGATTTCCTCCAGCACAGCGGTGACGAGCTGGACACCTCCGTCTGGTGAGAACACATCAAGTCTGCCTGGGGGCAGGATGAAAATTAGTAAAGGGATTCTCAGTGGGGAACAAAAAGATTGAGCTCTTCTCAGTTTTAGCCTGGCCATGAAAATTAAGTTAATGTTTTCTCTCCTGGAGTTGTTAAATCCAGTAGACGCACAACTGCAGCTTTTTTTTTTCTTTCTTTAAAGGAGATGTTTTCTTAGGGTACACAAACCATTAGTCTGTTTTAGGCTCTAGGGTTTAGTGCTCAAGGGGCCAGTGCTCAGTGTTATTTAATGTTATTTTTGTGGACATACCATATAGCAGCCAGTACAAAGTTAAACCATGATAAGCTGTAGTACAACTAGTCTTGAATAGTGTTTATGCTCCACATTATCAAAATTACTTGTTTGATTGTAGTGATGACAATAGCAAGATTTTTTTGCATTATCACTTTCAAACAATTGTTTAATCATAATGAATGTTGTACATCTCATTCAAGTAGATTGTGAAAATCTGTTTATCATTTACTCACTGTTATGACTTTCAAAAGCTGTGTCACCAACCCGCACAATTTTGCAGAATGCCCAAAGTAGACAATTATATGGAAATCATCTCTGCCATATCTCAAATCTCACTCATTTCTTAAATTGATTCAAATTATGGAATGGAAAAGATCAACTTGGACATTTTTCAAAATGTCTGTTTTGTGTTTTGTCATAAGGGTTTGGAAAGTGAGTAAATGGTAACATCATTTTAGTATCTTTTAACTCTTGGAACTAGATCAGGACTATATGTTATTTGGCTTTATATTGATAGTTTTGGTTGTCTTTCTCTACTGAATCTCACCTGTCGATTTTATTTTTGTCAGTTGCACACTACTGTCGTTTGTGATGGAGCTGTTGAAGGGCTCTGTAGCTATGCAAGAGCAGGTGCTGGCCTGCAAGGGCTTTCTCGTCATTGGGTACTCACTGGAGAAGGTGAGTGCTGAACATCACTTTGTCAATATCACTTTGTGTAT
The DNA here is from genome assembly GCF_949357685.1 of Gobio gobio. Taxonomy (NCBI): domain Eukaryota; kingdom Metazoa; phylum Chordata; class Actinopteri; order Cypriniformes; family Gobionidae; genus Gobio; species Gobio gobio. The sequence continues at coordinate 26,427,102 of NC_137099.1, read as the reverse complement.
TGAACACGTGGAATGTGCATCCAAAAGCAACTTTAATCAATGTTCTTTTATAAATTAAAAAGTTTAAATCTTACTAATGTTGAAACAAGACAAGAGGAGAAAAGGTCTTCTTTAATGTTTGAATTACTCTTATAATCTTAAAATGGAGGGAGTCCTTATTAAAACATACTAGCATATGCCTGCAGAAGTTGCTGGGTGGATTAATATTACCTGAAAGTCACAATGTCATGTTTTAAAACCAAGAGAGACACTTTCACAAAACTATATAAAAAATATAAACCCTATTTCTCTTTGTTTTGAAAGTTTTTCTATCCTTTACTCACTTTTTTCTTGTCCGTTAACATGTTAAGCCGAAAATATACTTTTTATTTACGAAGTACGCGGGCGTTCGGTGTTCGACACATGCGCAGTTTTGAGCAATCTCTCGCCACAAGTTACAACCCATATAAATACTGCAAAAAAAATGTAATGCGCATGTGCAACCTGCATGTACAAGCTACACACTGTTACAAAAATCCAGCGGTATTAACTGTACTTTGACCCTCGCGTATGCGTAAAATGTGAAGTATACTTTGGCCTTTACTTGTATATCAGCATTCAGTAAAATTCATCGACACTGAAGGCCTCATCTGGCCTCAGGCCCACAAGTAGTCTTAAAAAAAAAAAAGAATACATGCAAGACTAAACCTAGATTTAGTCTGTTTTATGAAGGCCTTAAAACGTGCAAATATTCCAAGCTTTTGGAATGTTCAAGGAACAGTAGCGTTAGAAACCCAATATACAAATTTAAAATAAGTTCTAAATCCAGTGAAAGTCTAAAATGATCTCGGAATGATGGGACGGCTGTCAAGCTGACCAGCACATCCCTACTGTACAGTGGACAATTCAAATTGAGTCATGTAACTTTTTATGTTTGGATGACTGCATTTTAGTTTGATGATGAATAAGCTGCAATGTAATGTTAGAAATAATGTTTTGTGTGCTTGACAATAATTGTATTATTTGTTGCTTTAGAATATAAGTCACAGCATGTTTCTGATAAATAAAATGCAATTTATATATAAATATATATATATTATTTTTTTCGTGACCAAGTTTATTAACTTAGTTTTATTGATTGATTATTTGATTTGATTTTTGTATTTTCTTCTTAGTCTTCCAAAGTACATGTGACACGATCTGTGCTGGACATCGTCCTCGCCTTCGCCCGTTACCTTAGCAACCTTCCTACTGGTGTTTTGCTCTTGAAACAGCTGTGTGACCACATCCTCTTCAACCCTGCCATCTGGATTCATGCCCCAGCCAAGGTGTCTTATACAGACATTTACATAAACTGACGCTGTTGCATCATGCTAGCTTAATAGTTTACCAATTCTATGTTTTCTCAAATGTGACTTTTCATTGTTGCTTGAAATTGATTTGCTGCCCCCAACAGGTACAGCTGGTTCTCTACACTTACCTGGCCACAGAATTCATTAGCACCGTCAATATCTACAATGCCATCCGCAGAGTTGGAACTGTACTCCAGGTCATGCACACACTCAAGTATTTCTACTGGGTTGTTAACCCACTGGACCGCAGCGGAATCACGCCCAAGGGCCTCGGTAAGAGAGCAGAACTAAACCAACTTCTCAACACGTGCTGAGACTAGTGAATAAGGGTAAAAAAAGGTCCATGTGTAGCTACAATGGTGTCCAAAACTTTGAGAACAAAAAAAAATTGTTCTTCCACATTTAATACAGTTTATTTTTGCATAATATTTTTTCATGTTTAAATGAGATTTTAAAATTCCAGATTTTTTTAGAACATTTGAGCCCTGCTATATAATATATCAATAATCGCTCATCTGTCTTGATAATGCAGAATGTTCCCAAATAGAAAGGGCACTGCAGGTTTGCACTAAAGATGCTGTGGGAAAACATCCCATCCCACAATAACAGAGCAATTTGTCTTTATTGTGATTTCCACAGTAAACTCTTTCCTTGCTTGTCTCATTCAAATCTCATTAAACAGAATCAAAGTTACAATAAATGAATGAAATATTCTCTTCCTTTTTTTACACCAAGATATAAAGGACACTAATATAAAATGGTGGTTCTAAACTGATTTTTCTTTTTGGACTCAGAAAAAAACAACACAATGAAAAGCATTAATATTATCACCTATTGCATAGGTCTGTGGAAGATTACATATGATTTGAGATTACATGAGCTTTTGTTTGGTTGAAATCCTGTATCTATTTGTGCTCAGATGGGCCGAGACCCAATCAAAAGGAGATTCACTCACTCCGAGCGTTCCTGCTGCTGTTTGTCAAACAGCTTATCATGAAGGTACAGTAGAGTGGCCATAAAATAAATCTGATTAATTAACTCCATCATGAGGAGTGCAGTACATAATGTAATGCTTGTGTGTCCTGTGAATGTAGGATCATGGCGTAAAGGAAGACGAACTGCAGAGTATTCTGAACTACCTGCTCACAATGCACGAGGTACTCTAATGTACCTACTGTAATTTCAAACACTCTTTTAAACCAGTATCAGCTGTCTGACCACTTTCAATTATGTGGCTAAATCAATGCAGATTACTAATGCTGTCATTTTTTTGTTACACTGTACATTCTGTGTTGTAACTGCCAGCAGGTGGCGCTTGGTACCCACAGCTGTCTTTCTTGTGCATAACTGTAATATGCAATTTAAAAAATAAATTGCAGTTTACCATTGTGCCACTTCCCACAATATGCTCATGAAATTTTCTTTTCTATTATGTACAGTGTAATATGTTTGTTTTTTGCAGGAAGTTTGCCATTTATATGCCAATAATGTCCTGTCATAGATGCATTTGTGATGAATTCATATGTTAATTAGTTAATGCAGACACAACTTAATAACTTAATATATTAACTAAACGGTAACTTACAATGCACAATGCCCTACTTCACTCCTCTGCTGTAATCATCTGCATTTTAAATCATAGATCATAGAGTGTGTCTTGAATGACCCCTGTCTCTGACATGTTATGCTTATTTATTGTAATTTTTTCCCCAGGATGATAATCTGATGGATGTTCTCCAGCTTCTGGTGGCACTGATGTCTGAGCATCCTGGCTCAATGGTTCAAGCTTTCGATCAACGGAATGGAATACGGTGAGAACCGTGGTTGCCCCTTGCAGGCAGACATTACATTCTTAAACCCACATTTTTATTAAAAACTATAAATGAAACTGAAAAAAATACCTGACAGATGAATTTGAATTAATCTCTGTGATATAATGGGAGGCCACAATTTCTCATTCTTAGCAGAGACATCGGATTCCTGCTCAACAAAACCTATAAAACACTTTCATAGGTTCATCTGATACCTATGCTGCTGTACTGAGCGCTCATACGGGCTACTAAAATGGAGGCATTTACATTTCCAAAGCCTTTATAGACATGCTAGTTCCACTGACAGCCATGGGGTTAAATGTGCACGCTAGCGGGGGGGCATCTGGACAGCTCGTCACGATAAAACAGAGGGCCTCACTTTCATTTTAGATCTGACAACCTTATTCAAATCACACTTCCATCAGATCCTACTCCAGAAGGACATAGGCAGATTCATTTTAATATGTAGACAGTATAATAGTCTCGGTTACATATGAATGTACACGTCAGCTCTGGTGATCTGTGTACACACCAGACTGCGTCGCTGGTAATTTCCTTTTGTCAGAAAGAAACCTTGAAAACAAAATTCTTCAGCCTGTTTCAACACCATATTTAAGCCTGACTCTGATGGAATATATATTTTAAATATAGATATACTAATATGTTTGTTTTGAACTCAATCTGTTTATTTTTATTTCTGTAAATGTTTGTTTATTTATGTTGTTTTATTTTATTTTAATTTGAAAATTTAAATTTTTTTTTTTTTTTTTTATAACTTTCTCACTTACATTTATTTTCCATACATAATTCCTGGCAACAATTTGAACACTTTTTCTCTTCTATGAATAACACAGGGTCATCTTCAAGCTGCTCGCATCCAAAAGTGAAGGGATTCGTGTGCAGGCACTCAAAGTCTTGGGCTACTTTCTCAAATTTTTGTCACCAAAGTGAGTTACTACTTTGTTATTTGGAATTAAGGCTTGTAATAATACTTTTAATCATATTAGTAACAATAACACGTTTACCCCGTTTTTAATATGTGATACAAATACATGATTCACTCTGACTGCTTATTTTACAAAATGAGTCTGTAGTGGATGGTCTAGCTATAAATATTTAGCAGAAATAAGCTCCCAGCATACCATCAAGTGAGTTGAAGGCTGAATTTTTTTTTTCTTAAAATGAACGATTTAAAAATAAGCAACTAGGTCTTTTCCCAGAGTGAATTCAGCTAGGTTATTTTGATAACAAATTACCCTCACTCCACTATTAATTCATGCAGCATGGAAAGATTTATGTGCTAATCTAGTCAAAGTCTGTAATTGTGTGTGAGTATTTTTCCAAATGCAGTTTCTGTGGTGTTTGATAGATAAAGCTCACTTTCATTTATAATCCCACTTGCTTTATGTGAGTTTCCCCCAGAAGGAATCTGACCGCCAAGTGCTTTTAAAATAGATGCAGCTTCATTCCGTGACTACGAAGATATTTTTCAGAAGCTCTGGGCTTCAGTTATGCCCTGTTGGGGTCCTGGCTGTATTTGAAGTAGATCATAGCATGAACTTGGTGCTGACGTTTTGGATGCCATGTGTTTCAGGACAAAGTCAGAGGTCATGCTGGCTCACGGCCTGTTCTCTCTGCTCACCGAACGATTGATGCTCCACTCAAACCAGTTCACAGTCACAGCATACAACGTGCTCTTTGAGGTCAGTCTCCTACGTTGATACCATTTTTTTAATGGCTGCTTGTAGCACTTTCTTTTTGACCATAGCGTTATGCAAACGTCAGCCACATTTTTAGTTAAGATCAAGCCAGACAGTCAAATCTGGCTCCCTCAATCAAATTCCCCCTCTCTTTTGTGGTGAAAAAAACCCCTGATTTTCCCCCCACCATTTTAAATTAACTTAAAAAATGTTATCTGTTATCTACTTTACTTTATGCAGATTAGTGAAGATTTTTCACAGAGAATTTTAACTGGGCTAGTATCTTGAATTCAGATATACAAGATAAATTATTCTGAGTTTTTGTTTATTTGTACAGGGATAATCTTAGCTAAAAGCTAAATTTCAATTGTAGTCCCTAGGCGATAGTTAAAACAGTACCTATAGAGCTGTGTGAATTCACTATATTACACATTACATACATGCAAAGTTCTACAAAAAGTAAAAAAAAGTAAATAATCAATAAGGATATCATATACAAATACAGGCACATTTGAATCAACATATTTAACAACCTCCCTCTCCTTAACCCTTTAACATCAGCAAATTACACTAACTGTATTCCAGTATACAGTATACAACTGCATTAACTGAAAATGCTGACCTGACAAATGTTGTTGACCTATATTTAATATAGCACACACCTCTAGTTGCTGACCTATTTATCATTTTAGCTGATTTATTTGCTTTCTTATGGATTTTTTTTCTTTATGTTGTCACCTGATCGTTGTGAAAGGTTTTTGTGCTGTACTATCAGTGACTAACCAGAACATTCTCACCAGATTCTTACGGAGCAGATCTGTACTCAGGTCATTCACAAACAACACCCAGACCCTGACTCCACTGTGAAGATTCAAAATCCACGTAAGTTAATATGAAACTCAACCCCTTCGCCTGTAGCTCCAGTGATTCAATCAGTGCATGCACTCTGTATTAGCTGTAAATAGACACATTTTTACTTTTAAATGATTTTTTTGTTATATTGAATAAAATTAATACAGACATTTTAATTTATATAAGGACATCTATTTTTAGCCACATAATGGACAATTATAAATTATTTTTTCCCCTAAATTTTTCTTATTAACATTCAAATTTATTTACACAACGTTCATGTTGTACTGCAGTTTTACCCGCATTTATCAGAGAAATCTCAAATTAAAAATGTTGCGAAGAAATAAATACAATGTTATTTAGTTTACATACAAGCAACACAGAAACCAATATTTACAGTAATCACCATATTCAGAGATACAGTAGGGTCAACACAATGCTAACGCATTCTACACCACCTCTCGTGTGTCTGGTAAATGTCCATACGTAAAAGATCACAAGCAAAACCTGCCCCCTATTGTAAAATGGCTTAAATCTGCTTATTTTTTCTTGTGATTTACAATAATAGTATTTAGCGAGTCTCATTTCATATTTTTGTGCCTGCTGCGGTGCAAATCAAACAGTCACCAGTTTTTCCTTGCGTCTAATGGTGAAGTGTACAGTTACCTCTGACAAATGGAGCTCATTTGATGGTCACCATTACTCAGATGATAAACACATTAAAAAGTAATTAACTTCCCATTGTAGCTATAGTATAGAATTTTCGCTGCATCGGTTTCATTCGCAACCAGCTAGTTTCTCAATATTAGATGGCTGAATTCTCTCTTATAATGAGATGCCTTATTTTCCAGCCTCAGTTTATGCTCAATTTTGCATACGTCTCCTTTAAATCCAGTACAGGGTTAGGCAGCAATCAGATGCTCTGGTTTTAATGTAAAAAGTGAAACTAATATTGTATACTGATCCGTATCGGGCCTTTCCCTAATGAATCTTAATTCTGCGGTACTGGAGGCAGCTGATTAGAGCCGTATTTACATGGAGATGTGACCATGTACACAAACCACTTGCCAGTCAGAAGAATGACAGCGAATCACAGATCCTGGGTCGGTTCTAGAGCGTTCAGATGGAGATTGTAGACCAACAGAGTCTGATTCAAGGCCATCTCACAGATGATCTGAGAGCGAGCACAGCAGAGTTTCAGCTTTCTTCTGTCTCTACTTGATTTGATCTGTGTTGAAGCCTCTAAATGGCCCTGATTGCAGTCTTTAGCAATGTCAGACCCAATCAAACAAACTGAGGAAGCAAAAGTTTCTTTTAAATTAAACTCCGGGACAAACCAGGACCAAATGGTGATTGGAGAGTGAAAAAAACAGAAAAGTGCAGAGATACATGCAAAGGTAATTTTCTACTGGTAAGGTTCAGTGACTCTAATTTGAGTGAGTAAGGCATAGAAACAACACAATTCTTCTGGAACGAGTGAGAGCATTGGTTACAGATGCTGTCGTGCTCTAAACTCCCTGTGACGGCTGAAACTTGAGCTGCTCTTCTCAACTTAATGCATGCTGACATTGTCTAGATAATTCATCTAAACAACCAATCTTTCCAGTTTAAGCTAACGCTCAGTTCCAGGAAGCCACGACTTTAGCTATAGAGTTTAGACAATACTGACCTTATGATGTAGAGCATACTTTTACTCCCTCCACAATATCTGTTATGTTCACACTATATGCAAAAAGTGTCGGGGCAAAAATATGTTTTTTATTAAAGGGGTGCAATTTTCTGTATCCCTTTTTTTTTTTTTTTTTTTTACAATTTAATTAAATGTAATTAAAATGTGTAATAACTAACATTTACACTACCTTTCAAAAGTTAGTAAGATTTTTATTTTTTATTTTCTTGAAATAAGTCTCTTATGCTCACCCAGGCTGCATTTATTTGATCAAAAATACATTTTAAACATGTTGTGAAGTATTATTATTATAATTTAAAATAACTTTTCTATTTGAATATACTGTAGTTTAAAAAGTAATTTATTCCTGTGATGGCAAAACTGAGTCTTCAGTGTCACATGATCCTTTAGAAATCACTCTAATATGCTTATTTGGTGCTCAAAATACATTTCTAATAATTATTCATTTTGAAATGCTTGAAACGTTTGTTGCAAATTTTTTGGGGGGATTCTTTTAATAGAATAGAAAGATCAAAAGAACAGCTTTTGTTTTAAATATAAATCTTTTGTAACATTATTAATGTCTTTTTATTGTCACTTTTGATCAATTTAATGCATTCTTGCTGAATAAAAAGATTCAATAAATCTTACTGACCCCAAAACTTCAAATGGTAGTGTACATTTATTAATTTAACTGTTTAAAAATAATTTTAAATTTAACAGTATAATATTTGGACATGCTGTTTACTATGTTTTCCATGTAAATTTTACACCATTTACGGTATATTTTTGATCTAAAGTGATGACTGTCCTTTTAATGGATCATAAGCCTTTTTTTTTTTAACTAGGCATTCAGATACAGTGTCAAATGGGACATTCATGTGTATTAAAGGTAGATATTTTTTTTCCCCATCAGAGATTCTAAAAGTGATAGCTGCTCTTTTAAAGAATGCTCCTCAAGGAGCAGAAAGCATGGAAGTACGACGGATCTTTCTCTCAGACATGATCAAACTCTTCAACAACAGCCGAGAGAACCGCAGGTGGGGACCGTTGAAACACACACACACACACACACACACACACACACACACACACACACACACACACACACACACACACAAACACAAACACAAACACAAACACACACACACACACACACACACACAAACAAACACACACAAGGACATACCATTGACTTCTATTGTTTTTAAATACAATTAATTATATTGATTATAGATTAAACCTATATTTATTGATTTGAGTATACTTCTGGAGACAATTAATGCTCATCATCATCATGAGCGTTTTCCTAAAAAGAGTAAATGTTTTTTTACGCACTCATTCTTTTCTGTAGGAGTCTGTTGCAGTGCTCGGTGTGGCAGGAGTGGATGCTGTCTCTGTGCTTTATTAACCCCAAGAACAGTGAGGAGCAGAAGATCACAGAGATGGTGTACGCCATTTTTCGCATCCTTCTTTATCACGCCATTAAGTACGAGTGGGGCGGCTGGCGCGTGTGGGTGGACACGCTCTCCATCACACACTCCAAGGTCAGAACCCAAATACACACACGGATGAATGTAATCGTTACACCTTAATTGCGGTCATGAGTATTCACATAACTTAACAAAGCTTGGCAATATTTCATACAACATGGGAAAGTATTTATGTTTTTAAAAATATTTCCCTAATTTAATTTAATTTAATTAAATTGACCCAATTTTGCACTTCTGACAAAACAAACATTGTGAAATCAGTGATTTAAATAGTGAATAAACCTCTTCTTTTTGAAGTAACATTCTCCAGTAGCTTCACCACCAAATAAAGGTTTTTTTCTGCCTCCCATTTGTGTTACCTTTGCGTTCCTAAAAAGTGGCTTTTGTTTTTCTTGACACCTGCAGTGTGTACTGGAGATTTGGTCACTAATGGCTAGAATTTTTAGTCTTCAGTGTCACATGATCCTTCAGCAATCTTGTGCTCAAGTAACATTTATCATTATTATCAATGTTGAAAACAGCTGTGCTTAATATTTTTTTGTGGAAACAGTTATACTTTTTTCAGGATTGATGAATAGAAAGTTAAAGATAAAAATGGTGAAATAGTATTTTAGTGTCCTTGTTACACGTTACATGTACTTACTGTAGTAATGACAGCAAATGATGCATAATTACATCCAACTAACCCTAAACCAAGCCTTAACCCTAACCCTAATTATCTAGTAAGTACATGTTGTTCATTAATATTATCCAGTACTTAAGTGTATAGTTACACTGTAACAAGGACATCTTAAAATAGTGTAACCGAAAAAAAAAAACCCATTAATTTGAAATGGATTTTTTCCATAACAATGTAAATGCCTTTACTATCAATTTTGTTCAGTTGCATTCATCCTTGCAAAAAAGTTTTCTTTAAATTAATTTATTTAATAAAACATAACTTACTGACCCCATTGAATGGTAGTGTGCAAATTTTAACAGATAGTATGCTATATAGCAAAAATATTTGATTATAAACAGAGATATTATAGCATTGGTTGCTTGTTGATAGTGTAGTGTTCTGTATACCTTTAATCCAGAAACCATGCAGACATCAAATTGAAATGATGTCAAAAGTGAGGAATTTGCCACCTCTCAAAAGTCTGATTTAGTCCTATTATTCTTTTGCTTTTCTCTCTCTGATGTCTCTCGCCATCACTCTGTCTTTCTTCCTTACTTCAGCTCTGACCGTATTCTTGTATTTGGTTCCTTCTCTCATTGCCTCTTTCTCTCCTGCGCTCAGACTCTCTCAGCATTAATCCACTGGCTTCTCATGCAGAAACCTGGCTGTTATTGAGCTCTATAATCAACTAGACTTCTCAGATTAGAATCTGTATTTTCCTCCACTGCCAAAACCCTCTGTTCATTCTTTTATTTACAGATTGAATTGCCTCCTTAATGTTTTTGAGAGCTCTCTAGCTTTCTAGGTTCAGAAATGTCTATTTTAAGATGCTCTATTGATATTGTAATATGGACACGGTTCCAAGCGTAGTGAAGTCATTTGGTGTCAGACTGTGGTTTTGGGCACCAGCTTCTGGCACTCCTCCATTTATGCACTTGGTTTGTGTTCTTGTCACTGGCCACTTGGGGGCGCAGCTGTGCTATGCAGTGAGATGTGTAAGTAAAAGGAGATCTGTAGTGCTCAGAGTGCTTATTCATCAGAATATGCAGCCTTATTATAGCCTCAGAATGGTCAGAATGCTCAAAATAAACATTTTTGAAATGTGTCTTGATAGCACTGCAGAGCCACAGTGGTTAAAGGGAATTTTCAGGTTAATCAATATAAATTATATAGAATAAATTATAAATCAGAGATGCCCAAAGCAGTAAAGAGATGCCCCGCAAGGGAAAATATGCCCTGCCCTGTCGAATCTTCATTTCAAATTTTTTTTTTTTTTGCTGTATTTTTGCATTGAAATGTAGAGAATATAAGTGAATTTCATATATATACATTTTTATATAATGTTGTTAGATTCTGAGCCCTTCATATTAAAAAGTTTGGACACCTCTGCTATAAATGGTTTATTGACAGTTGTCTCTGCGTATTAAATACTCATAACAATCATAGAAGTAATTTTATGTATTAAAGTTTTTATTTAAAAACTTTAAAGGTAAGAAAGATGCACACACAGAAAACAAAAACATTATTATTTAGGATGGCTTATATTTTCAATGATATTTCATAAAAAATGTGTGATGTGCATATTGGTTGCTTTGTAAATAATCTTAAATTTCTCATAATTGATTTTTTAATTTTGCATATTACAAAAATGTATTAATTTCATATAAAACAGTCCTAAAAATGTTATGTTTATTAATTCCAGCCGTTTTATCCATATTGACATACAAATGATAATACCAGCAGAAGCGATTAATTCAAGGGGAAAGAAAAATTATGATGATACCTATAGTAATGCATGCAGAGATGCCTCTTAAAAATAAACATTAAAATAAAGTTTATTCTTCTCACTCACACCCCGCAGTTAATTGTCGCATACATGATGCACAGTAAAATAAAATGTAATCTGTGAGTGGATTGAGCAGCGTTAAGGATTGCAGCATGCTTTGCTTTCACTCTTTTTCATGCATACACGTTTTATCCGAGTCTGCTTGCATTCCTAAAGTAGCTCACTGCTGAGGCAAGTGCACACAAATTGATCATTCCCCTTCCTAAGGGTCAACCCTGTAATTGCTTTTTTGCGCTATAATTGCACAAGATTAATGCAGGTAAGGTCCTGTTCTGTTTACAGCGTTTCTGCTCTGATCTAAAAACAGAAAAGGGGGTCGTGCGTATGAACTGGAAAGGTGCAGCAGTGCAGAGCTAGAGAGATACGTGCATCTGCTGAGGAAAAAAAATCTAAAGAAACTCAATTGCAATTTTATTGTCCGGTGTGATAGATTTCCTGCCAACTCTGGAGTAGGAGAGCTGTTTGTCACTGTAGCTCTCCCTTTCAGCTGCAGGGGCTGGCTGACTGTGTGTGTGTGTTTGTGTGTGTGTGTGAGAGAGTGTGGGGGGAGAGTGAGTGAGAGAGAGAGAGAGAGAGAGAGAGAGAGAGAGAGAGAGAGATTGTGTTTGCAATAGAAAGAGTGTGTGTTTGCATATTAGAGATGTATATGTGCATGTGTGCTTTTCAGGTTGTAGTATACAAGATCTCCAGATCCCCATGTTTGAACACATTTAATATTCATCTCAAATGGCCTTGGCAATCATTAGGACAAGTCCTCATAAATTCAAACAGCCTTTTGGGAACCCCCTGGTAAATAAATACATGCTCTTGGGCAGACATACATTTAGACAAGTGTGCAAAGTTTTTTTCTTCTTCACAATTCAATTGTTTTTCCAGCTCACTATAGAATGCCATCTGTCATTGAGTAAATTTTTTTTGTAACATAAACATTTCATATTCCTTAAATATATATAATTTAAGCGCATTGAGTTCAACTCTACACTCTTGCTTCATTTAGTATACACTGATCCATGAATATGGTCAGAGATCGCTGGACGGCGTTTCACTCTGCAGTGAGCACCGTTTGCAGAGATCCACTCGCTTAACTTTACTGTAGTAAACATTGCATATATATATATATATATATATATATATATATTATATATATTTATAATATGTATATATATATTTATAATATGTATGTGTGTGTGTGTGTGTGTGTGTGTGTTTTGTAATGAACTGTAATGAAGTCTCTCTCTATATATAGTGTATATGCAGTATGTGTGTTGCTTTTACTATTTTTTTTATTTTTCTGCCTCAGTTTTTATTTATATATTTTTTAATCTTAGGAGATCTACATAAAACATACTCTTAAAATAAAGACTTTAGCAAGTGTGCTGTTATCTGCTTGTTGCGTTTTACTCAGCATGTGTGTGTCATGGGAGATGAAGTCTCCTCTCCTCTCCAGCCAGCTCATTGTAGGCAGACAGATGTTTCTGCAGATGGGCCTGCTGACACCACAGCTTACCCAAGGTGCCCCTGTCCCAGCACTGCACATAAATGAGACTTAGCTCCACACAGTTACTGTAGGGACAATTTTCTGTTGGAAGTGATCACCTTGTGAAAGACTTGGTGCCCTTCATGTTTTCCTAGTCAGCACTCTTCTGTTCCATTGTAAGGAACATCTTAATGGGTGAAGGAGATGTTGTAATGGCCCTGAAAAAGTGGCTGCTCCCCTGGAGCCTTTAGTTTCTTTCTGTATTGCCTAGAATGAGAGTTCTGTGACCTCAGGGGCATCTCACTATGCTTTTGTGTTCTCCAAGGGAAGGAGAAAGTGTCCTGGAGAAATGTCATCAATTAGTTAGAAGCATTTATTTCTTGATTTTTTTTTTTTGGAGTACAGTACATTATTTCAGCATCTCAAACTTTTGTTTACAAAACTGAAAAATAAAGCAATAATCCTAAAATATATTGTATTTTAAAGTAAATAATGAAATATATCATATTTATTAAAGTAATTTTATCCCTTAAAACTCATCTCTGATCACCAAAATTACATAGGTTAAAGTTTTTTTCTTGTGAATTGTTTTATTCATGCCTTAAAATAGCTTGAATGTAACTCTACACTCTTGCTTCATTTAGTATACACTGATCCATGAATATGCTCAGAGATCGCTGGACGGCGTTTCACTCTGCAGTGAGCACCGTTTGCAGAGATCCACTCGTAGTAAACATTGCACAATGGCAAGCCATATGTGTTTAAACCAGAAACTGATTCAGAAGAAGTGGAAGGGTGAATTATACAGGCTCGCTTGTAAATTCGATGTATCTGAATGATAACGTGTTTATGTATCGCTCTCTACAACGTCGGACACATAACAGTAATTTTAATTATTTGGGTTTTGCTTTACTACATTATCAAACAGTTAATAATGTGTTAATAATGTTACACAAACCATGTTCCTGTTCACCAACTCAGAGTCAGACAGCGTCTTTCTAAAAATCTCCTTCCTTAGAAATGCTTTGAACAACTTATAGGCATATAGTTCATCATAACATTTCAATATACATCATTTTCATATCAACATAAAAACATACCCTGGGTTCTCTTGAGGCTCCCCTGCTTCACAGCATAGTAATGATGATATGCTAAAGCCCGCCCGCACGTTGACGTGATTGGTTACAAGGTAGTTTGTGACATCAGAAACACCTGCAATTTAAAACCGCGTTTTTGGTTCACTGCATTTTAAGGGGGAAATACTGAAAATACGTGGTTTGTCTTATAGCATATTAAAAACACCACATAGAAATATAAACAACATTAAAACTTGATTTTCACCACAGGGATTTAAAAATGTAAAAATAAGGATTCATATGATATCTTGAGGGAGGATAGTATTTTGTAGTTAACTTGACTTGTACTGTATGCCACTATTTATATCCTTCCTCCATTTTTGGCTTCTAACAATTACAGGGACTTACTTTTATACTCCTTCCTTTTGACATTACCAGGAGTTTATTTCCTAAACTTTAACACTAAAATCCCATTATCCAACAAGAAAATGATGCTTGTCTTTGGTCACATTAGTGAGATTCTGGGCCTAATGGAGATGTTGGAGGGCATGACCTGCCTAAGAACGTCAAGCCTATTCTCTGGTGTCATGAAGTTGCTTATCGTGCTTGAAAACAGCAATACTATGGATTTAGAAGACAATGGATTCCAGTATTGGGACATTGCTTGTAAAGATAGAGGCATACCTGCAGCCGGTCTGTATTGAATAAACTCATAGGTTGGCAAGCAAACTGGCTTTAGGACATGGATAACATTGACTGTTTAAAGACATTGACATTGATAAACCAATCACTTCCTTGACATTCATTTTGCTGGCTTATACCATCACAAAAGCAACGTTTAAAATTTTTTTTGAGGTAATGTTTTATGACCGACCTGATTTATTTATTTATTTATTTATTTATTTATTTATTTATTTATTTATTTATTTATTTATTTATTTATTTATTTATTTATTTATTTATTTATTTATCAGTCTTAAAAATGTCAAAGATGACAATCCTTTTCTTCCTCATATTTTTGTAAAATAAGATTTGGTTAAATTTGTACTTCTTGTAAGAATAAGCATAGTTAGAAAAAAGTAAAAAAATAAATAAATATATATTAAAATCTGCTTTTTTATTGTTTTAACTGGAAAACAAGAGTGTCCTTCTGCTTGTCTGTCTATCCTGAGTCTCTCTCTGTGTACCTTTATTCCACACTCATGCAGACAGCTGTGAGAGTATCGAAGGGGGAAAAAAGAAAACTAACAGTGTCTTTTGGACAGAAGAGAAGGGATTCAGTCTGCCGACCACATTGATTTTTGTAGGAATGGAATCACATTTAGCTAATCCAATTAGAGCATTCTCAGGGTCCCTATTTCCCCTTTGTTTTGCGGTTACTCACTATCTATTGATCTAAATGGGGCTCCCTACTGGCCCTACTGTGAAAGTCTGTGGCCGACTGCTCCCTGCTGATCTAAGATCAGTGATTTTAGCACCGTTACGGTCTGTTGCTGAGCTTGCAGTCTGATTGCAAGTTCAGCTGGATCATCACTGTCTGATACTGGATAAATCTTCCCTATAGACTTAGGGATTATGTATATTTATTTAACTCTCACATTTAGGATTTTTCAAAGGTAAAGTGCAAAATGTATTTAATATAAATTCAAGCAATCCTAGACATGATATTTTTTTGTAATATTGTAATACTCTATTTTATGTTTATTACTCAAGGATTTGCGCTTACGGGTAAAGTTGAATTGGTTAATTATTGAATTATTTATATTTTTATAACAAGCCACTTGAAAAAGGATTTGAATTAAGTTGTATATTTCGCAACCAGACAACCTGGTCATACAAAGCTCGCTCTCACATTATGAAACCTGCACTGTATACTTAGATGAATTGTAGTTTTTTTCCCCATATCCCATGTCTAAAGAGCTGACCGGATTTAAATTAGATGAAATTAAAACTGATGTCTAGCCCACCCGGTGGCATACCGACTACATTTCAAAACCACATTTCTATAGTTGCCCCCTTTCCAGAGTAACTTTATCTCCACAACACGCCAAGGGCTCACATGTATTGAATGCCGGTTATAGTAAGGTAAGTAATGCTTTTCACATGATGTAATACTTTACTGGTACGATATGCATTGTAGCAGGCTGCCAGACAATGAGGTGCTTTAGTGTACATATGAAGATTTTTTTTTAAACATTTAACAGCATATGGTATACTTACTGATTCTTGAAGATAGTACCTAACAGGATAATATGGGGCCTCATGTGCAGCTTTTTAAACCCTTAGTGGTTTACATGAGTTTTAACTTTCATTTTTCAAATCCTTAAATGCCTCGCAGGCCTTGCTGATATGTTTGGACTTTTATACTATGCATATCCCTTTATTTGGTATCCAGTCACAAAGGAGGGCAATGTTTTTCTGAAAATAAAGCATTTGGGTTTAATAGCTAAATGCTGAATTGAGCCCTCACTTGTGATCTTGCTATTCCAAAGAAGAGAGTCAGAAGAGAAAGAAAACTACTAAACTAGCAATGCATTTCAAAGCTGTCCGTTCCGAGCAAACAGCCATGGATTACCAGTCAGACCACATGGAAGATTAATGACCAGGCTTGTAGCAGGCTAATTTAGAACAATAACGGCCAATTAATTACGTATAATAAGGCTTTCTTGCCTAAGTGCAAATGCCAGCATTGGTGTGGAAGCTGCAAGTTGTTTCTCGTTTCCCCAGTGGTGTGTTTGACTTTCTGTCTGTTGTGTTCTTTTGATAAATTGAGGTGTGTTTTGGTGTGTTCAGACTTCTGCTGTATTTCTTCAGATGCTGTGCACTGTCTGCTGCTAATTGCAGTACTAAACACACACAACATCATCTCTCTTTTCAGAGTTTTTTTGTATCTACTGGCCTGGTCAGATTATTACCTGCCCTATTGACATTTTTACTGGCCTTGAGGGGAAAAAAAACTAACAAAAATGATGTTACTTTTTTAATTTAGTGCCAGAACCAGAATTGATTAAAAAAATAAATAAATTAAGATTTCTTTACAGGACAAATGTCTAACAAATAATGCATTGAAAGATAAATAACCTTGAAAGGTAAATAGTTTTTATAAGGTTTATTATTTGCAGTAATAATTATTTATAATCTATAATGTTTATCTACATTAATGACACCTGGTAAATTAATAAACGCATAACATGTTCTCAATGGCCTAGTGTAATTTATACAAATGCGCCACAGAAGTACTTAAAATAAAAACAGGGGTTGGACAATGAAACTGAAATACCTGGTTTTAGACCACAATAATTTATACGTATGGTGTAGGGCCTCCTTTTTTGGCCAAATAGAGCATCAGTTCATCTTGGGAATGACAGATACAAGTCCTTCACAGTGGCCAGAGGGATTTTGAGCCATTCCTCTTCCAGAACAGTGGACAGGTTGCCATGTGATGCTGGTGAAGGCCAATTTTTTTCTGATTTGCTCTTCCAAAAAAACCCAAAGTCACTCAAAAATATTTAGTTCTACTGACTGTGCAGACCATTGGAGATGTTCAACTTCACTTTCATATTCATTAAACCATTCTGTCACAAGTCTTGCTGTGTATTGGAGCATTATCATGCTGATACATGGCACCCGCTTCAGGGTACAATGTTTAAACCATTAGGTGCACATGGTCCTCCAGAATGGTTTGGTAGTCGTTGGCAGTGACACCGCCATCAAGCACAGTTGAGAATGGCGTGATTTTTCTGCCCAAACCATCACTGATCCACCCCCGTGCTTCACTCTGGGCACGCAACTGTCTGGGTGTTAAGCCTCTTTGGGGCTTCTCCAGAGATCAGACCATAACTTCCATGGATTTTGCAAAGACCGTGTAGGTGGACAATCATCAGAGAACAACACATTTCACATTGTCCACAGCCCATATTTGCATTAAAGATTTTGCTATAGCAGCCGACCATGAATATTGACCCTGTGGAGCTCCCGACGAACAGTTTTGGTGGAAACAGGAGAGTAAAATTGAGCATTTAATTCTGCAGTGAGTTGGGCAGTTGTTTTATGTTTTTTTGGATACAATCTGGGTCAGTACCTGTACATCCCTTTTAGACAGCTTCCTCTTGTCAACAGTTTCTCCTGTTGGATGTAGTTTGTTCTACGTGGTGGTATGTCAACATTACCCTGGATACCATAGCTTTCAATATGTTACAAAGAAGTTTTTTAGCCAGTTATTTGTATCTTTTGCTGTAGTGTGTCAGTAGGAAATATCAGTTTACATTTCCAAACATTCTTTTTGCCATTATTTGTAATAATCCAGTGAGATTTATTTTTTATATTCACAAGGAGCCTGACAACAGCCGGTGCTCGACACCGAGATCTGATCTCACCATCATCAAGCCCATCTGGGATTACATGAAGAAACTTAACTGAGACAGACTAAATCCAGAAGAACCGAGTAAATCTCACTGGATTATTACAATTACTGGCGAATGGAATGTTTTGAAATATATTTCAGTGATATTTTCTACTGACACACTTCAGCAAAAGATATAATTTTTGGTTGAAAATACTAACGTGTCTAAGACTTTTGCACACTACTGTATATATTTGTGAAACATTATACTATATTATAATATAATATAATATAATATAATATAATATAATATAATATAATATAATATAATATAATATAATATAATATAATATAATATAATATAATATAATAAACATCATATAATATAATATATAATATAATATAATATAATATTCATTATATTATATTATATTAATTATATTATATTAATTATATTATATTATATACAACAGTTCTTGTCCTCAAATCTGAATGGAGAGGTAAATAGTAGTTGATAATAATAAACAAAAAAAATATTACATTGGGATGGTAGATTTAAACAGACAAGACAGTGAGTTTAAACATCAGATTTTTTTGGTTGCTTGATCTTCTTCTAAAGTTCTTGATTGTGTCTGATGTCTTTTTAGTTTGTCTTGATGACAGCATTCTGTCTGCTGCTCTGCATAATTAACATTCCTCCCAACACTCTTACTGCTTGTTTCATCAGGTCACCTTTGAGCAACACAAAGAGAATCTGGCCCACATGTTTCTTGAGTACCAGCGGTTGGGTTCTGAGGGATCTGAAAGCAGAATCAGAACTATCTCTGGTGCCAGTCACGATTCTCAATTCCTTGCCTCGGCCAATGGTGAGCTGCAT
This sequence comes from Gobio gobio, assembly GCF_949357685.1. Taxonomy (NCBI): domain Eukaryota; kingdom Metazoa; phylum Chordata; class Actinopteri; order Cypriniformes; family Gobionidae; genus Gobio; species Gobio gobio. Next base: position 26,407,967 of record NC_137099.1, on the reverse strand, counting down.
GCAGAGGAGACAGCTCCATCAACTGTAATTGAGCTACGCGTAGAGGAGCAGGTCAACAATCAGCCTACAGACGGTGAGATGCGGACCAAGATCCCTGTGACAGTGTCCAACATTCTGGCCAGAGATGAGGAAGAGAGACAGGAGGACATTGCCACCTCACCAGAGACAGAGGAAGGGAATAAAGATGAACAGGACACTTTGAGAGAACCAGGAAAGGATAATGAAATTAAAAATATGGAAGACAATCATAAAATGGAGGCTAACACTGGGATGGAAAGAGTTGAGACTGAAATTACGATGACTGAAGGTAGAGTTAAAGAGAAAGAGAGATCAGATCTGAGTGTAGCAGATGATGCTGAAAGTACACAGACTGCAAACGACAAGGATGCCAAAGTTGACACTGAAGCTGTGAAGATGTCAGATGAAGATGATGGTAAAACAAGCAATACTGAAACTGAACTAAATACTCAGGGAGAAGATAAAGAGAAAGGACCTGGAGATTCTTCTCCTGGAGCTTTAAAGGAAGCCAAAGTGGAAGAAACCACAGATGCTTCTTCTGAGGATACTAGCATGACTGGTGCCTCAGTCATGAATGACGATAGCCCTGATGTTTCCTCAGTCAGCAACTTCATGAAGGTCAGTGATGACAGCACAGAGGAGTCCTCATTTGTTTCAGCTACAGCTGGTGAGATGGATGACCATGGTGTTGAAAAGAAAGATGATGGAAAGGATAAAGATATCAAGCTAGAAACCGAAAAAGTTGAGAAGCCCATGGAAAATGAGAAGGCAGAGGAAACCAAGGATACATCGGCTCCCATGGTGGAGGTTGATTTAAACCAAAGCACCTCCACCGATGAGACCAAGCTTCACACACAGACTACAGAGGGTCATGGTGCTGTTGAGGCAGAACAGGCAGCAGAAGTACGTCCTCCAGATGTAGCCGATACGTCAACGGCAGAGGTTAGCCCTAGCACTGAGAGTATCCCACAGGATCCAGGAACTAACCAAGACACTCTGAAAGCAGCAGGGACTGAGAGCTCGGCAACTAAAACCAAAGAGATTAAAATTGCTAGACTGGATGTGTCAAGTGTGGCCTCAGACACCGAGAGACTAGAGCTAAAGCACACCTCAACAACAGTAAGTTTTGCAATATTAAAAACAGAGGAACTTGACCCAGGTTGATACTTACAGTAATTCACAGAATGTATTGATTGTATTTAAAATGGAGATTCTTGATGTGGCAAATAAAATACTTTTTCGTTTGGTCATATAAAACAAGTGTTAGAATAATAAATGCCTCTTTTGCAGAACCTGAGCTCAGATCAAGCTGCCTCAAGCCCCACAGGTCAGGGCAATGAGGGCTCGTCTTCGGCACGGTCCACCATGTTCCGTATCCCAGAGTTCAAGTGGTCTCACATGCACCAGCGTCTTCTAACCGACCTGCTGTTCTCCATTGAGACAGATGTGCAGATGTGGAGAAGGTGAGAGGAACACTAAGAACCAAAAATCTAATCTTGATAAAAAAAAAAAAAAGTATAATAACAAACTTAAGGTGTGGTCACATTTAGTCTGGTAATCCACATGATCAGCAATTTCATGTGAGGGCAAAAGATTTCCCTGCACAGATTTCACATCGTTTCAGGTTGGTGACATGAATTCACGCGTTGACCAACAGAACTTCATACATGCTTCATACATTGCTACATTATTGACAAAAACAATGACTTTTTTTTTCCTGTGAAAATTTGATGAAATTTTGCCAATGTGACCGCACTTTAAAGGGTGAGTAGAAATCACTTTTGGTGCTATTCAACAGTTGCTGTTTATAGACATTAAAGGGATAGTTCACCCTAAAATGAAAATTCTGTCATCATTTAGTCACCCTCAAGTTGTTCCAAACCTGTATGAGTTTCTTTGTTCTGCTGAACACAAAGGAAGATATTTTGAAACCAAGCAGATCGAGCAACCATTGACTACCATAGTAGGGAAAACAATATTATGGTAGTCAACGTTTGCTCTATCTGCTTGGTTACAAACATTCTTCAAAATATCTTCTTTTGTGTTCAGCAGAACAAAGAAACTCATACAGGTTTGGAACAACTTGAGGGTGACTAAATGATGACACAATTTTCATTTTTGGGTGAACTAACCCTTTAAGTTAACCTGGAACATTGCATTACAATATCATGCTCCTATTCAGCGACTTTGAGCTCGGGAAATGTGCTTTTTTTAATAACTTCTTTTTTTGTAAATTTGTATTTGTCATCATTAAGTCAAATATGGTATTGTTTGTAATTACCCTTCAGCTGCCTCAGTAGCAGGTTGTTTCATAACTGATTTTCATACTTCTCCCCACAGTCATTCAACTAAGACCGTTATGGACTTTGTGAACAGCAGCGAGAATGTGGTGTTTGTGCACAACACCATCCATCTCGTCTCTCAGGTGGTGGACAACCTCATCATGGCCTGTGGAGGAATCCTTCCTCTGCTGTCTGCAGCCACCTCCTCTTCGGTTAGTATGAGTGTGTGTCTCAGATCCCATCTACACCCGAAGCAAGCGGGTTGTCGTTTTGCGTCGAAAGGAAATTGAACCAATTATAATCAGTGATACTGTCTACATGGGATACGTTGGACCAGCTCCACATTAAGTTGCCGACATTAATTACATATCCTCAAGCTTTTTTAGTGTGACGCGATCATGTCCATTGTACACACGATTTACCACTCTTTCCTTGCCTCTACTTATTTCAGTCACTCTAAAAAAAAAAAAACAGCTAGAATGTTTGCATAATTAAGTTAGTCCACCATACTTGTCTGATGACTTCCTTTATTTTTTGGGCATCAGTTTGGTGATTTTTTTTTTTCAAGCCTGCATGGAATCTACACTTGTGGAAGTCAGCAGAAAGCTCAGCAGATTTCTGCAGTGATCTGCCTGCCATTCATGAAATTCTACATCTCCTGCCCGTTCTCTAGTACTTTATTTAATATTTGACTAATTTGAGTAGCCTATTCACACCAAGACAAATATTCAGTGCCATAAACATTTTAATTTGTATGAACAGCTGTTAATGCGTCTGTTCAGTCTGTCACAAACATTTGGATGCAGTCCATGTGACAGGTTTAAAAAAATAAATAATAATAAATACATTTTTCATCACACCGCAAAAAAAGGGTCACGTGGGCAGAGTCGCTGCTACAAAAAAAAGCAAAAATAAAACAAACATTTTAGCACTATTTAGCAATAGTGAGTAGCTATTAAGAATAATATGTATTTGTCTCTGTACTCTGATCAGAATGGCTGTAACATGTAAATAATGTTTGACTTTCCTTCTCTGTGTCAACGGCTGTCAGAAACAGACAGTCGCCCGATGCTTTGTTCCCTGGAGTACCCTGGGTAACGGGTATTTCACCTGTTTTTTTGTATTGGTCTAAACAGACTAAACACGTGAAAATCAGACCAAATTTCTGCAGATTTTGCCTCACAATCAACATAGGAAATGTGGTATTCCATGCCATTCACAGCAGTTCTCACATCAAGTAAAAGTTTGAGAGAAACCTTAACGCATGGCGTAACGCATGGCGTGACATCATAAAAAATGATCACAAATCTCTTTAGATAGAAGAGAGTGTGCTGACCCTTCTTATTGTTTATCATTTATATTACTTTAATGGTGGTGAGTAGAGTACTTTGATTACAATAGCGGTGATAATGAAATGTGAGGGTGATGATAAAGTTGACCATCAGTGCATTATGGAGATTTGATTGAAGATAGTGCTGATGATGAAGGCTGCAGTTACAGTAATGATGATGATGATGATTACACTGTCTTGCAGCATGAGTTGGAGAATATCGAGCCATCTCATGGTTTGGCTGTGGAGGCGTCACTGATGTTCTTGCAGAGGCTCATCAGTCTCGTGGACGTGCTAATCTTCGCCAGTTCACTCAACTTCAATGAAATCGAAGCAGAGAAGAACATGTCTTCTGGAGGAATCCTAAGACAATGCCTACGTTTGGGTAAATCTCTTATTTCTGTCTTTTTTTTTTGTGGTGTTTGCTAAAGCCAAAAGTATACTTCCTTCGTCCGTGTTCTGTTCTAGCTCACATATGATTTTCGTCATCAGCACAGTCCACTGTGCACATTGTCCATGTGCAATCAGATGTTTGTGTCTGCACGGACAAAAGTGCATAAACAAGTTATTTGAGCGCTTAAAAAGAAAGTGTGTACGCGCTGGTAGTGTGCACATGCCGTGTGTTCATCCACACTCATCATTGATGGAGTATACTTTGAAATGCATGCGCATTAGGAGTGGAGACAGAGAAAACAGAGTATACCTGGGCCTTGAGGATTTTTGTTTTTATATTAAGGCTTGTTAGCTATTGCACATAATTGGGGTTAGGCTCTTGAACAACCAGTAAACTATGTAAGATTTTTAAAAGAAAATAATTTCTTTGTTATAAAGAACAAAAATAATTTTATTCCTCAAGGACACATTAAATTAATCAAAAGGGATCATTTATAATTTTACAGAAACAGTTTTCCAACTGTTTTCAATAACTGATAATAATTTGGAAATGTTACTTGAACACCAAATCAACATATTAGAATAATTTCTGAAGGATCATGTGACTCGTAGCTGCTGAAAGTTCAGTTTTTAACTATAAAATAGATTACTTTTTTTAATTATATTAAAATATATTTTCCTTCTCTGCTCACTCACAATTCATCGGATCCTTTTGAAATGTTTTTTTTTTTTTCCCTCAATCTGTTTCAACTTGCTATTGATTATAATAAAGTTTGATCAAGCTAAATATCTGGATCACTGAGGCAGCTCGCAAGGTTTTGGAGCACAGCCCTTTTTGCTCATTGAATTCTCTCTATTGGTTCATTTTGGTAGAGTTAATAACTACCTTTACCTTCCATCCCCACTCCTCTCTCTCTCTCTCTCTCTCTCTCTCTCTCTCTCTCTCTCTCTCTCTCTCTCTCTCTGTTTTGTATGAGTTCTCTGATAGTGTTATTATAAGCTCTCCACACTGCAGTGCTCTAAAATGACGACCGTCATCAGGCCATTGACTCTAATGGCTGTTTTGTAGCCTGAGGCACCTCCTCTTTTATGTGTCCATGTATCACAAACTGTACTGCAGCGTTATAGACCACATAACAGAAATCCAGCCGTTTAGATTGGTTACATTATTCATTTCTCTCTATCGCTCTCTCTATCGCTCTCGCTCGCTCTCTCTCTCTCTCTCTCTCTCTCTCTCTCTCTCTCTCTCACACTCACACACACACACACACACACACACACACACACACACACACACTCACACACACACACACACACACACACACACACACACACACACACACACACACACACACACACACACACACACACACACACACACACACACACACACACACACACACACACACACACACACACACACACACACACACACACACACACACACACACACACACACACACACACACACACACACACACACACACACACACACACACACACACACTACATGACCCTCCCTGAAGCTATCTAGACACCATAACACTTTTCCACTCTACTACCCCTCCGCTTTGCCACATCGGCTCTCTCTCCCATGTAACCCCCAAACCCACTGAACAAAATGGCCGGTGTGTTAAATCGACTCGGCAGTGTGTAGCAAAGGCAGGGTGGAGCTTCCTGATTGGTGGAGTGAGAGAGAAACTGAAGCCTGTTTTTAGGAGGGCTAAAGTATAAAATGAATATTTGATGAGGTCTGCCTGTGTGTAATCTGATTTGGGATCTGTAACAAGGTTTTGCCCGCCATCTCTCCTTCTATAGCTCTCTTTCTCTCTTTCGCTTGCTCTTTCGTTCAAATGACTAGAAAGCCTAATGGAAAAAGCTGGTTGGTTCCAGCGCTGGAATAATACCTTTAATCTAAGCGTTTTGGAGTTTACATTTGTCAGTTGTCAAGGTATGAGAGGATAGAGGGTTGAATAGAGTCATACGCATGCACAGTCACGCACACACATTGTGCAGTAAAAAGTCAAACTCATGTGCAGTACATTAAAACGAAAACACACACACATGCACCGTACTGATCTTACATATAGCATGCAATACATCAAATTAAACGCAGTAAGTGGATTTTTCTGCACCATGGTGGTGGGAAGCCAGCCAAAATGATTAAACACAGAATAAGCAACGTCATCTGTTTTGCAAACCTCATACAGTTTAATGTGTTTTTCTTTTTCAAATCTACGCGACTGTTATGTCTTGCAGAAGACCTATTTTGCTGCATGTTTCAGTGTTTTTGTATCCTTGTTAATTTGTTAATTCATATCACATTATTTTATGCGTCTTATTTTGTAGTGTTGCTTGCTAAGTAGGGATTCATGATATATTGGTATCATATTAGTTATCAGCCAATATTAGAGATGTTTCAATTTATCTGGATAAGTAGATATTGGTTATATATTGGCCAGTAATTAATATTTACTTTTGCATAGTCATTTAGATGACCTTTGCTATTATCTAACACTCAATTATATTTATCTTTAAAAACACACACACACACAAAAAAAACTAATAATAATTTAATAAGACTTGCAAATGTAATCTTTAGCTATATAATATTTTTTTTTGCTTTTTTTTTTTTAGATTTCAGTTTTTTACCTTTAGTCTATTTAGATAAAATGTGACCCTGGACCACAAAACCAGTCTTAAGGGTAACATTTTTCAATCATCTGAAAGCTGAATAAATAAGCTTTCCATTGATGTATGTTTGTTAGGATAGGATAATATTTGGCTGAGATGCAACTATTTGAAAATCTGGAATCTGGGGGTGCAAAAAAAATTGAAATATTGAAAAAAAAAAAAAAAAATCACCTTTAAAGTTGTCCAAATGAAGTCCTTAGCAACCTACATTAATGTTCAAAAGTTTGGGGTTGCTACAATTTTTGTAATGCTTTTGAAAGTGTCTTATGCTCACCACTCACCACTTATGCATTTATTTGTTTAAATTTGATCATTGATTGTTGAAACGGTAATGCAATTTTTCAGGATTCCATGACAAATAGAAAGTTTAAAAGGGTAGTAGCATAAAATATTTTTTTGTAACAATGTACAATTCTTTGTCACTTTTGATCAATGTATGTGTCGTTGCTGAATCAAGTATTAATTTCTTTAAAAACACCTTACTGCCCCAAACATTTGAACACTAGTGTTGTTTAACTCATCCTACATCATTTGTGCTGCAGACATGCTGCATGATACCTGAAATCATGGAGCTTTTTGCGGAGAGGTGGGCTATTACTTTTCTAAGTGATCAGATTTACGATGATCTTCCAGGTGGACGTTAAAACATCCCTTAGACTTGCACATTAAATGAGGAACCTGAGCCATATCTAGCGTTTAAAATATCAGACCTGAGACTTGGGCGTTTTTGCTCATCTATTATTTTAAGCAACCACCATGCGACCCCCTAGAAAGCACCCAGAACACCCCAGCAACTACATAGCAACTTACACTGTTACACTGTTAGCTTCTTAGAAATGTACATATTTTTCAAAAAATTATTTATATCATATACTTTTTTTTACTAGTTCACTCATGAGGTGGTGTTTTAAGCCCCTTTTCATCATTCTGCTATGACCTTCTCATATGTCATGTTTCTTTTAGTCTATATATCTTTTCATTCTGGTGCCCTTTCATCTCTATGACGTTGTCTTTTCCCCTGTATTTCTACCTCTCAGTTGCTGCTCTCTCACAGTCTCTCTCTGTCTCTCCCTGTCTCATACACTCTTTCTCCACCTCAGTGTGCGCGATGGCTGTGAGAAACTGTCTGGAATGTCAGCAGCACACTCTGGGTAAGTCTGGTGCAGAGAGCAGCCGTGGACAGCAAAGCCTTCTGGGAGCCGCCAAGTCTATACCAGCACAGGCAAGTTCAACATCATGCCAAGGATACCTCTCTCTCTCTCTTTCTTTTTCTCTCTCTCTACTGTCCAGATGGTAATTTTAAATAGGATTTTTGGACCCTTGATTCTTGCAGTTCCAGTAAAAAAAAAAAACACCTTTTCTTCCTGAATGTGTTGTGTAACCTACACTCCCACACACAGCTCATCTATTATTTAGAATCTTTGCAAAACTGTTGCATGAATGCCTCTGTGCCTCAGCACTGTCTAAATGTGGAACAGCAAAACGAAAGACTCCCTAGTTTATAAAAAATCCAACCGATATCAAATATTAGATCAGTGGGAAAATTTGATTGAAAAAAAAAAAAAATGTTTGAGAGTTTGTTTTGTGCTGAGCTGACAGGCTGAATAAGACTGTGTTAACTGTGTTTGTGTGTGTTGCAGAGTCCTGTGGACATTGTGACAGGAGGGATGTCTCCTATCAGAGATTTAGACCGGCTTCTGCAGGACATGGACATCAATCGTCTACGTGCTGTAGTGTTCAGAGACGTAGTGAGTCTCTTCACTCAGTACTCCTATTCAACTACTGCATCTCTTTACTAATGTTTCATTTATTTGCTCTAGTGCAGTGGAACAGCAGTATGTGTAACTCTGGGAGTACTAGGAAAGATTTAAGTTTTGCTTTGTTAAAAGTATAAAACAGAAAAAAATCTCATGATTCTTAGCTCTCCAGAAAGAAAAGAAAATTGTCTGAAATATACATTTGTTTAGATGAAATAATACAGTGCAATGACTTGAAAGAAACACCTTTCTGGTTTGGTGTTCGGGCTACTTGAGTCATACTGAAAGAAATAATTTCTTTATAGCTGGTAACTGATATAATGGCCATTATTACAAACGCATCAAAATGCTTATCCAGATGTTACACTCTACAAGAAAAAAAATCAAACACTAGGACAAGTGCCATAAATGAAGAAACCCAATGTTTTTGCATTTATACAGAACCGTTCAAAAGTTTGGGGCCGGTAAATAAAAAAATTTAAAAGTCTCTTACGCTCACAAATGCTGCATTTATTTGATCAAAATACAGTAAAAACCGTAATAAAAAATTTAATTTATTCATGTTATGGCAAAGCAGAAGTTTTATCTACCATTACTAGTTTTTAGTGTCACAGGATACTTCAGAAATTATTATAATATGCTGATTTGGTGCTCAAGACACATTTATTACTATTATCAATGTTTGAAATTTTTTTTTTACTAATATTTTGTAGAAACTGCAATACATAAATTTTTTCTTAAGTTTTTTGACACAGTTTAAAACAACAGCATTTATTTAGTCTAATTAGTCTTAGTCTAATAATTTAGTCTTTACTGTCACTTTTGATCAATTTAACACATCCCTGCTGAATAAAAGTATTATTATATAAAAAATTAAATAAAAAAAATTATAATAATTTACTGACCCCAAACTTTTAAACGGTAGTTTAGCTACTGTAATTTATAAAATATTCTAAATAATTCATAAATTGTTTTGCTCTGTGTTGTGCTTAGGAGGACAGTAAACAGGCTCAGTTCCTGGCCCTGGCAGTGGTCTACTTCATCTCTGTACTCATGGTATCCAAATATCGAGATATCCTGGAACCACACAATGACAAAAGACACGCCCAGCGCTCACAGTCTATCAGGAGCACAGGTGACCACCTGAACCCACACACATCACTGCTATATGATTAAACCCAGAGAACCTACAGAACAGATACACATGTATTCTGTTTTTTGAGCAGTGGACTAGTGTGGTTTTTTTTGTTTTTTCAGAGAGTGCTCAGTCTGATCTCGAGAACGGTTTGTCTCCTCATCGTCGAGACTCTAACATTGAGGGTGAGAAGACTTCAGCCACCCCTAGTGATGCTGAGACACGAACAGGCCCGGACGCTGTGTCCGAAGCCCTGTCTACCTTGTCCTCTGAAGTCAGAAGAGGTTCTGAGGTTACTAATAGAGACAGCAAAGGAAAAAATGTCAATGTCAAGGACATTTTGAGAAGTCTCGTTAGCGCACCCTCTGACGACATCATGGTGGACCCCAGCCTTATACCGCCAGGATTTCTGGGTGCAGTGGGCGATGCCTCCCGTGACCAGTCTGTCCAGTTCCACTCCTTTGATAGGTGAGTGGCCAATCAGAATGAAACGCTTGGCTAGAGGCTAAAAATCTTATACCCTTTTTTTTCCTTGTTTTTTTTTTTAGCCGTTGTTCTTTGTCCACACATTTTGTTCTGCCTTCTTGCAAAAAAACATGTTTTCTATGGCAGCGGTCTGTGTGCATTTTATGATGGACACCCCCACAGTGTCTGACTTCTGCTGTGGAAGTGTGCCGTTCTATAAACACAAACAAACAGCCTTACAAAAGCAGAGCCCATCAAAATGGGCCTCAGGAGACGCATACACATCCACTTGTCCATTCTTCCACCAGTGGATTTGTGTCTGTTTTCTCTAGTTTATATATGTGTGTGTGTGTGTGTTAGGGCAGAAATTGTTATTGTAAAAATCAACAACAAAAACACTACAGTTATGCTGCTGTTTTCCTCATATCTAACAAGACTGAAAATATGAAGTCAATTTGCATGACGTGTAGTGTTAAAAACAGAACATTTGAATTTTATTCAAACTTTCAGTTCGGTTAACGGTTCTGAAACTTGTATTATATCATATTTGAGCTGAATCTACAGTGAACATATAGAATGAGCAGAATAGCCCGATCCTCAAATTACCTAGCATTCTGTACACTGCTGTTTGGGGTTGGTAAAATTTTTGTTTTTTGAAAGAAATCAAATTCAAATTTAAACAAGCTTATTGGCATGACTTGTACAGTATTGCCAACACATTGGCCATTATTTAAGCAATGAACAAATAATCAAAAGAAAGAAGTCGCTTATTCTCACTTAAAGGTGGGGTAAATGGTATTTCAAAACTGCTTTAGAAAAGTTTCTCTGGCCTAGTACCAAAACAAACTTGTAGCCAATCAGCAGTAAGGGGCGTGTCTAATAATGACGGGGAGAAGAGAGTGCTCAGTGCATGTTGTTATTCAAAAGACATGACATACGGCGGACATGTGTGGGGCGGAGCTATCAAAATAGGGGCGTGTTTGTTTTGGTGATTTGAAATCAACATCGGTTACCAGAAAGCACTTACCCCACCTTTAATTTAGGCTGAATTTATTTGATCAAAAATAGAGTAAAACATATTCTGTATATTGTAAAATATTTTTATAATTCAAATAAATTTGTTTTAATATAACTTAATATATAATTTATTCAAATTTATTATATTCAGTCTTCAGTGTCACATGATCTGAAGGTGAAGCGGAGGTAGTTGATAGATTAAACTTTCGCCGTATCCGGTCGGCAAACCTCCGAACTCATCTTCCTTTTTTAAGAATGACTTCAGTGCCGTTCTTCGTTCTTTTCTCAAAGAAAAGCTTAACTCAAAGTCTTCCAGAGCCGATTCGAAAGACCTCTGTTCGCCAGCTGCTTTGTTTACGAGTAGCACGTGGAACCGCCACAACTCTGCCGTCATTATGTAAAGCCTGCCCACCGACTTTATACACGATGTGATTGGCCTGACCAGAGTTTGGTTTTTCCAGCTCGCAAGCCAACGGAGAGTTGCTACTTGCTAGACTACCCTGGCTGCAAATTAGATTTGCTGCCACTAGGGTGCGTCTAGATTTCTAGGCTAAAAGTATTTATTTCTTTAAAAAAATTCTTACTGACACCAAACTTTTGAACAGTCATGTACATAAGTGGTGGCTGTCAGGCTGCATGTGCACCAATCATAAATGGTTTTGTGCTTTTTTGTGAAATTTTTCTTCCTTTGTATCACTGTCTGTTTTTTAAAGAGTTTAGTGTAACTGCTGATCCATGGGGAGGGTGGGGTGCTTTGGGAAACAAGATCCATTGCTATGTGTTGGCGGACGTCTACAGTGTCTGGTTTTTATTTGCTGCATTGTCTGTTTGTAAGTCTGACATAAACAGAGGGTTTATTACAAAAAGAAAAACGGACAGAAAGAAATAAAAAAGGGAGATTTTGCTTTTGTGTTGGAAATGTCACATGTGACATGTCACTCATGCCAGCTTCTTTCTGTTAACCTCCTGCTCTCACACATCTCTTCTCCTTTCTTTTTCCTCTGGGCATCTGTGAGACATCTCTCTGATCTGGCCTTGTGTTTTATCTGAGGAATGCTCTGTCAGGTATCACAACGTTGCTGGTATCAGGACAGGGATTATGCTGGCTCCTGCAGAATATGAGCTCAAAGCTCCCAGCAGTCTCTGCAGTTCGCTTCTGCCACCACCTCTAAGAAATAAAGACATTTGGAAAGGACTTGGGCCTCCATCAGGTCTTTGGTCAAACCAAGCTTCTCTTAAAGGGATAGTTCACCCAAAAATTTAAATTAGCCCATGATTTACTCTCCCTCAATTCATCCTAGGTGTATATGACCTTTCAGACGAATTCAAAATGTCCTGGCTCTTCCAAGCTTTATAATGGCAGTGAAAGTCCATAAAGGTGCATCCATCTATCAAAAAAGTAATCCACACGGCTCCAGGTGGTTAATAAAGGCCTTTTGAAGCGAAGCGATGGGTTTGTGTACAAAAAATATACATATTTAAAACTTTAAAAACTAAAATTACTAGCTTCTGTTGCTGCAAAAGAATAACCCATGACGCGATATATGACACAGGATGTAGGAGTATTACCCCTCTTCTCTTATATCGAAATCCTCCGGCATTTCTCTTCTAATTCATGAGTAGGTGGTGATTATAGACAAGCAGAAATACAACTTTTTATTTGTCAACAACAACTGATTGTCACAGAAGTCAAATTATTAAAGTTTTCAAACAGCTGTCCTGATCTTGGTAGTTGCTATGGTGTTAATGGTTCATTGTACACTGTAAAAAAAAAACTCAATTCATTTTATATATATGATATAAATGAATTGAGTTTTTTTTACAGTGTAACATATACTTGTACACTGAGGGGTGTGCCAATACTTTTGGCAATATAGTATTGGGACACCCCTCCAAATCATTGAATTCAGGTGTTCCAATCACTTCCATGGCCACACGTGTATTAAATCAAGCACCTAGGCATGCAGACTAGACTGGGTAAACCCAGCCTGATCTGCCGGGGATTTGATTTCGCCCTGCAACTCTGTACATTAATTTCTACTGCTTCTGTTACACCTTTTGCGAGAACCAATCACAGACTGGCTTTTCCACCTGGCGCGTTATTGGACCTCAACCCGATAGAACACCTTTGGGATTAATTGGAGCAGAAGAATTGAAGCTGTTATAGTTGGAAAGGGTGGGCCAACTCCATTAACAATGGGATGTCATTAAAGTTCATGTGCGTGTAAAGGTTGGCGTTCCAAAACTTTTGGCAATATAGTGTGTATATATATATTTATATGTATGTATGTATGTATGTATGTATGTATGTATGTATGTATGTATGTATGTATGTATGTATGTATGTATGTATGTATGTATGTATGTATGTATGTATGTATGTATGTATGTATGTATGTATGTATGTATGTATGTATGTATGTATGTATGTATGTATGTATGTATGTATGTATGTATGTATGTATGTATGTATGTGTAGATGTTTTATTTATTTTTTTTTATTTTTTTTATAATCCTTTTATAATTTTGTCTATTCAAATACATTGGACAAATACATTGGATGAACACAGTAAATTAAGTCTAGCTGACTAAAATAAAAATGTTACTGTTTATGCAGGTTCCATATTCTCCATATGGGAATTTTTTCGATCATTCTTCTAGAAGCGCATTTGTGAGGTCAGGCATTGATGTTGGACGAGAAGGCCTGGCTCGCAGTCTCCGCTCTAATTCATCCCAAAGGTGTTCTATTGGGTTGAGGTCAGGGCTCTGTGCAGGCCAGTCAAGTTCCTCATCAAACACCAAACTCAGATGCAAATGAGCTATTTAGCTAACAACACAACATTTGTGTTGGGTATGGTCCCTGTTAAATAAATAAATAAACTAAACTAAAGTATTACGGCTGACAGGATTGGAAAGTCAATTTTTCTGGGATGAGAGACTTTATTTCGTAACAAGCTACGAAAATAATGTTTGAATAATGACACTGACAAATAGCTTGACAACATCCCATCTGACCACAGATACAGAATCAGGACAACACATTTTTCTCAGGCACTCTTTACTTTAACTGTGTCTGACAGAAAAATCAACAGCTTTCACGCATATCTTTCAGTCTCGCATCGGAAAAACTTTTAGAATTACGTTTTTTGTTTCTTTGATGGCCACTTTTGTGTCGCAATCCACCAGTTGACAAACACTGATCTATCAATATACTCTGGGCTTTTCCCAACACCTGCCTTTGATACAACTGGGCCATACTCATCTGCTTCTTCCCAGTTATTTCACTCTATAGTGCGAGGGAAAGTCTTATCTCCTCTCAGGATCCCCCCCAGCGAGAGAGGTGCCGAGTTATCTGGATGACTCCAGATCTGAGTCTGCTGTTCTGCAAGTCCTCACGCACATACTCTGCCTCTTCAACACACACTCACTTGTCCACACTCACTCTCTCCTCTCTTTTTACAGCTCTCCCTATATCATTCTGAGTCACCTTTTTTGGTCTCATTTCGTTGATTTTACTATTTTGAGATGTTTTGCGCTGCACTCTTCTACCACACATATGTATAAATTACCAACCAAATACCAACCAAATATTTCAAACCCAGACCGATGAATTCTCCCACTGTTCCCTTTGCTGAAGTGTGATTAGTGTTGTACTGTGTCATACTATGTACACAGAGCTTCACTAAAGTTATACTCCGTGCCGGCATGCATGCATGCTTACTTAACAGAGTGTAAGTCGGAACACCCAGGATGGTATGATTGAATCCCAGAGGATTTACGAGTGTTATATATGGAAAAAAATACAGGGTCTCCCAGATAAAACAGGCCCGGGGTCAAGGGTAAAACAGACGTTAAATTAATTTACTATCAACGACATCCTGATTTCACCATACGTCTTTCTTACCCCACCCTTGTTTTGACATGAAGTCTGCAAATATTTGCTGATAGGATCCAGAAACCAGTGAATGGTGTCATAATGACTTGTTGGACAAAATTTGATTTACACGTCACCAAATGTATATGACTGGAGAAAGGGTTAGGATGTCACAGAGATAACGAAATTACTGATGCTCTTGACAGCAGTTTTTTTTAATTGGGTCTACTATAGAAAGGATATGAAAGAAATAATGATGATTAAACAGTTTTAATTAAAACTTACAAACTCAAGGTAATCCAATCATAGTATGTAAGATTGTCATCACATTGAATGTCTAACTAACATTATTTATTAATTGATTTTTTTTAAATTTATATTTGGCTTAGATATGCCATTTAATTTAGAGTAAAATGTATAAAATCAATGAATATGACATAATGGAATACTGACAAAATGTAAAGACCTTGTCTGTTTTTATCTATTACAAGAAATGTATATTTCCGGTATCATCTTTGTAACCTAGCCTCCAAAGATGACACCAATGGGGATTTATTTACCTTAAACAAGCAATAAAACAACACAGTATAAAGCTTACAACCAGCAGGGCTCATTTAAAGCAGAATTTTTTTTTTCTATGTGAAGAAGCTGATTGTTTAGCCCTTGTTGAACATCAGCACAAAATGTCGATTCATGTCCAGTAAGATCAGGTTCTCACACACATTTCCTCACACCCAATCTCACATTCGTGCAGATTACGGGAAACATGCTGTTTACATGTCGTCTCCAAGAGTGTTGGTTAAAACTGCTAAATAATTCAGCGTCTGGAATCCAAACTCCATGGACGCTGGTCAGCACTGGCCTCTCGTCTGGTGGTATACACCTGGCAGCTCTGATTAACCGACAGCGGTAGTGGGTTGGGGCTAAGTGTGGCTAATGGTCTGCTGAATAATTTAAAACCTGCGCCTTTGAGCAGATGGATGCTGCAGCCGCTCACCCCACCTCCGTCAGCAGCCGTCCACCCCCACCATCCCACCAGCGGTCAGCGCTAAACATGCAGTTGAGAGAGAACAGAAATGCTCTAAAAGAGTTTTTGGACCAGTGGACTGTTGTACAGCAAATGCTGATGTCATCATGAGCATGATACTGCGAACCTTCCATTTTACAAATTCCTCTTTTGTTTTCTTGGACTGGCTATTTTCAAGTCAAGGAGACATCAGATGTGTAGAAACGGTGTGAGAACACTCTCATTCCTGTGCTTTAGCTTCTAGGCAACTTCCAGCGGGACGTTTGAAGCAGTCTGTCCTAGACGGCTCTTATCTCATGCTAGCGTGCCTCCTCAGTCTGTAGCGTCTCTATGGATGTGTTCTGGAGAGGAGCATTACCCCTTCTGTCAGCACTGATAAACTGAACACTAGCCGCTGTGAAAGGCCAGAGCACTGTCAGGGCTTTCAGCTGATATGAACCATTTCCATTTTTACCTCTAGACAATGTAGAATGTAACAGAGAACCATGACATCATTAGGAAAGCTCTTAAATACTGAGGAGTTCTTTTGTCTTTTAACTTTTTACCGTATGTGATTATGGATTGGAAGTGTTACCGTGGTTACTTGCTATGCATTTAATACGTTTCCTCCCAAGTTTACATCAACATGCATTCATTTGTTTAATGAGATTTTTTATCAAAATAATTTGGCATCGGAGGTACAGTAGTTAAATGTTTGGACACACACACATTATTTATTATTACTTTTTTAAAAAAATTGAATAATTGTGAATCATCAAAACTGTTATAACATAAATGGACATATGACAAACAAATCAAAACTATTTGATATTTTACCTTCGTTTTGGGGGCCTGAAAATGCAAACTTTTGAGAACTGGTTTCAAAGTGCAGGTTTTTGAAAATGATACTGTTATCATCTCCGTGAAAACAACTACAAAAACGCGAATTTGTAAAAAAGGTGATGGCATGCACATGCGTATTACTTGTCTATAATCTTTAGGCATGCATGTTTGGCACGAGTGCTCTGTAAAAGAATGCGTATGTACGCAGGCGTGTAGTCTTTCTTTACAAAGTGGCAAACCTGGCATGCATAGTACAGCGTTTTGAGTCATTTTTGCAGATCTGTGTGAACAGGGATCGTTTTGACAAAGTTGTCATCTGTACAAAGAAAAAACTTTTGCATTTTTTGTACATCATTGTAGTGTAAATGTACCCTTTATTGGAGCACAAAATGAAACTCTAAGCACTAAGAGGGGCAAAAACCACAAAAATAGACCATACCAGCATTAAGTTAGCTGGTAATTACATTTTTTTTTTTACTGTAAATAAATTTTTTGAAATTCCAATGTCAAATAAAAAATGGACTCGATGTCTGAATTGTGAACAGTGTGTTAGCAATTGCACAGCTGGGTACGCTTTTTTTTCCCACGTTTCTCTTGTAACGTGCTCTAATTTGTTTGCTATTACATCCTTGATTCTTGCATTGTTTGGATGTGTGCTCGTGTGGTACATACAGTAGCTAAAACATTACCAGACAATCTAGTATACAATAGTGCAACAACCGTATATGTCCAAGCAAACAACTTTGTTAATTTTGAAATCCTAACCAGCCAGTTTATAAACGGCAGGATGAGGAGCACGATGTAGCCATCTGAGAGCAATGCTTCACCTGCAAAAGTTGCATAAATTTGGACCCAAATAGAAATGGAAATGTCCATAGCGAAGATACCAGAATGCTTGCTCGCACTGTGTAATTTTGGGATGAAAGAACAGTTTCCAAGAACAAATTCCAAAGACTAATGAACAAAGACTACCCTTTTTTGTTTTGGAAAGCATGGAAAACTATAATAAATTAGCTTTTATGTTACATTTGACCTGTTTTTTTGTGTTATTATTACATCACATATACTACGCTCATAGTTTAAAACGACTCAGTGTCTGAATTTTAGCTGAAACCCTGGTCCATATGAGAATCATAATAAAATATAACTAAATATTAATCATTACTACAAAACTAATTTCAACCATTTAACCATAAATCATAAGATTATATCGTTTTTACGATCTTGGGAAATTATACATTCAGTCAAGTGTGTCCAAATGTTTGACTGATACTGTGTACAAACACCACAACCTTCAGGATGAATCTGGATTTTAAAGAATTTGTCCTTGAATTTTTAAAGAATCAGTCCTTCGGTCTTCACCTAACCGCAATGAACTTGTTTATCGGATCATCACAAGACATGACACTGTACTACGACACACAGTAGCTTCTAGACCATAACACACCGCCAGCTTTAATCAATCACAAAGTTTAGAGCTCTGAGTGACAGGAGCTGGGAGGCCATTGATTGGTCGGAAGATAGATGCTGCCATTATGGAATATTCTGTGTCAGGGAAACAGGGCTCTAATTACACTAACACGGAAAATGGGCTTCTTGTGTTGTGTGAGCTGGGCGGCTTTTTATACTAAATCACATTATGTGCAGCATATTTAGCCGACATCATCAGTCTCATTGTTACAGGGCCGACGATGGAACAAGAGCTAATGGTTTTTTGACGGAGTACTTGATTCTCTAGCTCTGTGTATTTATCAGAGCATCAGAGTCTATTTTCCACAGCTGTTTGTAAGACATTAAAATAGACCAAATCTAAGGCAAGGATCAAATTCTTTAAATTTACTCCATTCAACCCACAAAAAAAAGAAAAAAAAAAGAAAAATATTTTCTTTCATAACACATTACTGTTTAAAAGTTAGGGGTTGTGAACAATTTTGTTTATGTTTTTCAAAAGAAGTCTTTAATTCCTCACCAAGGCGGCATCTATTTGATTATTTAATTGACAGTAAAGGATTTTCTGGTGAATAGAAAGTTCAAAAGAACAGCATTTATTTGAACTAGCAATCTTTTGTCTTCTTTCACAGGAGTGTTGTTGTGGCTCCCAAGAAAGCGGGAGGGGCTCCCTCACCAGGAATGAGCACAATCTCCACAGCTGCATCCCTCCCATCAGCCACTGCTGCATCCTCCGGTGGAACTCCAGTCGACAGTGTGTCGGTGGTGTCAGCAGGAGATACTGTTCAGAGCACAGAGTCCGCCCCAGGTGAGTGGGGACATCTTCATGAATGATCATGTCTACACTGTTACCTACACATTACCAAGTACAGAGCTGTTTGCTCTATTATAGAAATTCATATCTCAATCCTAGTATAGGGTATTAATATGAATCAGAACCTTCAATCCTGTGTTCTGTCCTTTACAATCACTGCATATTACATTTAATCAGAACTGATATTATAACCCAACTACTAATGCCGCGTTTCCACCGAAATTACCCGGAACAATTTGCCCCAGGAACTTTTTCCCCCCAGTCCTGTTGCTGTCTGCATTTCGATCATGGCACCATGAAGATTAGGCAAATTTGTCCGGTAACGCAAGACTGTGCAAGACTTTCCAGTTCCTGCTGGATGTCATCCTCCGCATATAAGCTTAGAAAAGCCTGAACCTCGTCGTTGGTCCATCAGTCGTATTTTTTAAAGGCCCCCTGAAATCAAAATTAAGTTTTTTAGCTTTTAGTATGATTATGTTAGTTTTAAGGTTATGAATAAGCTGGTGTGTTCCAAAACAATGACAAAATTCGTATTTAGGAGATATAAGCATTCAAAACTTACAGTCTCTCACTTCCGTTAAAATGGATCACAGATTTTGATGACATCATCGCAGACTTCATCTTCTCATCACATTTTCTGTCCAATCAAATGGTCTCTAGAATCTGAAGCGCCCGCCCCCTACACTATAAATAGACGCTGAAGCAGCGGCTGAAATCAGTCAGCTGTTCACACGTTTACTATTTTTTACATGGTGAATGGCACATAGCGCACTATACATGCGATAGGAAACGATTCAGACAGTGTATATATGCTTTCAGTTGAGGTGAATGAAGTCTGGTTTTACGTTACTTTCACACGCACCGCCGCAGCTCACACACATAGTCTAGACCATAGCCGTTGACTAGAGACACGAGAGCGCAGAGCAGATCATATGCGCAAGTCGGCGCATACAACAAAACATATCGGACCCATTTAAATTCTGCACAGAATGCTGTATTTCAAAGCGAAGTGTAGGAGATTATGATGATAAACGGTTATAGTGAAACCAACTTAACGGCATCTGAAGTGGCCTTAACAATTTAAAATCCTCATACATCGTCCAAATCATGTTTTTCAGTACATCTAATCATATCAACAAGTTTGTGTGATGATTAGAAGTTGGATTTCAATTGTAGCCAACATCATTACCTCTGTCTAAAATCCATTGCTTCTATGAGATGTCCTTTCTAATATAGTGAAATCAACATCTGCATGCACACATGGTCCTTTGTGCATGAAGGGATTGTTTTTAGCTCCCTTTCGCTTTTCTTGTCTTTGAACTAGTGTACTCATGGGTCTATATCTCATGCTTGTAGTTGTAAGCTTGTCTGTGTCTTTATGGTTCTCTTGTGTATGTGTGTGCGAGGAGAGGGGCAGGTCCCAGCTGAATAGTGATAAGCTAATTTTCTCTGGGCTGTTTGAAGTGGCTACTTCATCTCTGCAGAAGCACATGTTGGTGCTTAAAGAGCCACTGTCCCCACAGCCAGGAACATTCCACACTGCTGCCTGTCATCCTGCTAGAGTTATCCCTTTCCTGAGACTCCACGTGTGTGTGTAGAGATATTAGTGCATGCAGATTTATTGTGGTGTGATATCCTGTGAGAGAGAGCGTGATCGTGCCAAGACCTTTACTAGCCCAAAATGTGACACTTCCAGGGCAAGATGAAATTTATTGACATATAATTATTCGCACACTAATCACAGCCACACACAGCGCTAATGAATTTATGGGCTGTTTTATCAGGGGGAGTGTAAGAGCTGCTCTAATGCTTATTTTACATGAATGCTAACGAGAACAGAGCTATCATTCAGTCAAAGCTCCTTTCACATGGGTTCCTCTTCACTCTTGTCCTTTATATGAAAGTGTAGCAGAGAGCTGCAGGAAAGGGTGATTTTACGAGGTTGTTAGTTGGGCTGGACAATATGATCATTATCAGATATTTGCTTAGAAAATCGCAACTTTTAATTTTCCGTCGGTCTTAGTACACAATGTAACTACAGAAGAGTCAATTTTTAAATAGGTCATTTTTTGAGCGAGATGCTAACAGTCTAATCAGATTCAATGATCTATGCTAAGCTATGCTAAAAGTGCTTCCGCCAGACCCGGAGATCGGCTGAATGTATTTGAAAACGGTAAAACTCAACTATTGAACTCTAGGGAAAATTTTCAAAAAAAGTGGAGTGTTCTCCTTTAAATGTAATTCTTGTGTGCATTGGTTATTTTGAACTAGATTTTACTGTATTTTTACGGCAATTGGCCATTGTAGCTGTTTGAATAAACTGAAAAGAAAAACAATTGATGATATCAAAATTAATATTATTTTTGTTTCTAAAAAATATCCAAAAACCAATTTGATTCAAATTTTACATTATTCGTTTGTTCAGGCTTTTTTGCATAATAATAATAATAATAAGAATAATAAGAATAATAATAATAATAATAACAGTAGTTATTAGTAATAATAATAGTAATTATAATAATAATAATAATAATAGGATTATCTGTTGGTCATATCACCCTGCTCTAATCTGTAGAATTAGTGAAGATTCATTCATGGTGCATGTGCTTGTTCTATCTATCCCTGTATTGTTTAGTGTGTATGCATTTGTGTAATAAATAGTGTACTGGTTATCGGTATTTTCTGCAGGAGGAACCTCCACCAGCTCCAACCTGCCATCTGTCCCTGCCTTATCCCCAGTGACCCAGAGCTCCGCCCCCAGCATGAGGTCTTTGTTTTTTTTTTCTTTCTCCAGAAATACATTTGATTCAACATTTCTTTGCTATTTCACTGTCACTGTCCGTATTTTAAAATGTGTTTGTATGTATTTTCAGTATCTCAGAGAGATTGGAACATGCTCTGGAGAAGGCAGCTCCTTTACTCCGAGAGATTTTTGTGGATTTCGCACCGTTCCTCTCTCGCACACTGCTGGGCAGTCACGGACAGGAGCTACTCATCGAGGGCACCAGTGAGCTACTCTTCTGCTCTTATTACTGACATTTGCAGAATATGTCACACAAATGCATCTTAAAGTTGTATTGGCTTAGTTCACCCAAAAATAAAAAAATGATCCCATAAATTACTCACCCTCAAGCCATCCTAGGTGTGTATGACATTACGATTACTCGTGGATGTGCGTGGAGGCTCCGCCTTCTTTCACATGGAAATCTTTTCTGGTTAATTTCTCCAGTTCAGTCCGTCGCGGTCAGACGTCTGCGAGGGAAAACATGAACACACTGGAGAGCTGCTTTATAGTTGAAAATGAAGTAGTACTTCTGATGAAACGCGACACTGACACTGTTTTTTATGTTTAGTAGAGTATTGCAAATATGAATTGCAGAGCTCGTACAAAAATTGCTATGATCAAGTGCTTTTCTTATGCTTGCTGTTTTATTTATTTTGTTAAGAGGAAAGCGCGCAGCACACATTTAGATATTCATCTAACCATCGCTCTCGGCAGCATGGACCGCGTCAAATCTAACAGTATATCGGGAATATGGGATATAACGGGATATAATGGGAAATTATGGGATAACCATTTAATAGTTGCAGTACCACTAAAGGCCTTCACTCTTTTGAAGTGAGGTCCGCATCACTACATAGAAACGCAGAGATATCTCATCACTCCCAATATGTTACAAAGGCACCCACACCCTCTCTCACCTCTAACCAGATTTAAGCTGTAAATATGGCTGAAAGTATCTTTTAACTCACTGATTATAATAGCAGTGCTCTTTTATAGAGCTCAGGGTCAGAGGTCAGCACTCTCATACGAGTGTTTGGACTGTCCACTGCCAACCAGAGAAATGAAACGCTGATTGATAGCTGGAGGGCGACTTTAGAGAGCCACTTAAAACAAAAATGCTTCCTTCCTTCCTCTTCCTCCAGCTTCCTGTTTGTTCTCACCTTTAGCTTTCATGCTAAATCTCTCTCTCTCTTATGTATGTAGTTCTTTAAAGCAGATCAATAGAACATATGCTCACCATATTTAGTCTCATGTAATACAAGCTCAAACATGTATTAGTTTACAGTAGCATCATGTAGGTTCATTAAGGTCATCAATACTGCTTGACCCCGCAAGATGGTGCAGAATTAGGCCACTCACAAATGTTCATGTGTCAGCAAAATAGTCACTGGTGAGAAGAATGAAATATTTTTATTGGCTTTTTTTTTCTTCCCCGTAATACTACTTAATTAGACTTAAGAAATCACATAGATCACAACATTTCTGATCAAATATTTCTGAATAATAACCATTGCCCATGGCAGCAGTGTATAACTGACCACTCATCTTAGAAACCTTTATTCTGTCCCTCTTTCAATATCCATGCTTATTCGTAGCCAATAAATAAGCAGGATACTGTACCATTAGATCAAGTCTGAAATATACTGTAAACTACTGTATAAGAAAAATACATCTATGGCTGTAATACTAACATTACAGAGACCACAGGAGGACTGCTACAGAATCAATAAAACATATTTGTTGCTTATGAATATTTTCTCTGCTTTTTATTTAGAGACATATTTCAACAAATCAAAATTTAAGATCAGTCATGTTGAGTTCAAAATCTTCATCATCGTTAATGGTTAAAAGTTTTGCCTACTGAAACTGGAATTAAATGTTTTTTTGTTTTTGTTTTTTTGCAGGTCTTGTGTGTATGAAGTCCAGCAGTTCTGTGGTTGAACTGGTCATGCTGCTGTGTTCTCAGGTAAGTCATTCCTCCATCTCTTCTCAAGGTTTTTCCACCTTCCCCTCAGCCTCTTTCTCTTCATTGTTAATAAATCCATCATTGCAGGTGTTATCTTCACACTGCCAGCCTGAATCCTTTCTTACTAAGCTCTGAGTATAGACAAAAGTCCAGAAAAATGGCCACAGTGCCCTTCTTAATGCTGTTGATTTGAGTTCAAAGGTCAGGGGTCTTGACCCAGTGTAACGGTCTTGGTCATATAGCCAGTCACAGAGGATAATGCAACATTGATAACGTTTTGCGATCGATCGGCCTCTACATCGAGTTTTGCAGAGAGTATTTAAGGCAGGTAGGATGAACAGTTGATAACAGAGCTCTGTGTTTGTTTGTGTGCGAGCGTGTAGGTGTGTTTGAGCGTGTTTTGTGTGAGTGTGACTGTGTGTGTGTGTTATTTGCTATAGTTTGGGAAAGAAATTGTTCCCAAAATGATCTAAATCCTCCCTTTGAAGATATTCGAAGACATTTGTGCTTGGAAAATGTATTTATAAATAAATAAAATTGTGTATATAAATTGTGTATATAAAATTAACCACCACAAAGTGGACTGTCTAAAGTTTTATAACATTTTTATTTAAATTAGATTTTACGGGCTAAAATAACTGGGTAATATTTAGAATTAAGGGATCTAAAGAGTTGGTTTTAAATGGGTAAAGATATTAGATTGAAAGTTTGTGCAAAGGTTAGCTTGTGGTCGTTATAATAAACTTTATATAAAACATTAGAGGTTTATGGTAGGTCCTGATTTACATTTGTAGGTTTGTGTGTGTCAGTGTTTGAGTTCTAGGTGCATTTGTCAGTGTTAATTAAGAGGAAAATCAGTGGTGTGATGTTAGAATTGTGTGTGTGTGGCGAGAGAGTGAGCATGTGTGCATAATATGAGTGTTTGTGATGGGGGCTAATGGAGGTAGCCATAGGGTGCCCTTAGAGGAGGAGAGTCACTGAAGTGTGTGATATTCTGTCACTTCAGACACACACACACTCACTCAGCAGCCAGGGCTACTACAGATTTTCAGTGACTATCATTTTGCTTGAGTAAAGACATTATTGAATTATTCAGTATTAGCAATCCATGGATAAAGGTGAGAATGTATCATGGTGTTTACATACAAATGACTAGTACACATACACAAACACTCCTTGCATCTTTTTTATGGCTTTTATTTTCAGAAATAAAGCACGTATCGTCCTCCTATAACCCTCTCTGAAGGTAATCCAGAGAGATCAGGCATCAGGCGGGGCGTCAGGGGCTGCATATATTTGCAGAAGTGAGGCGTGAGGTGGGGGTCCCTCCGTGAACCCAAGCATCTAGAAAAGAGGGAATAAATGACACACTCTAATGCACCTATTTGTCATATCTGTCACGCTGTTGTGTAATGCTAATCTAATCAAAGGGGAGAATTTGGGTTCTGCCTGCCTCCACTGAAAAAAAGCCTCCGGCCCAAAACCCGTTCCAGTGGCGGTGCGTCGCAGACCCTGTGCTGCAATGAAAGGGCTGCGTTGCTGCTGATTACTTCAATAAATCATCTGAACTAAATTCTCTCAAAGCTGATGCAAATGTAATTTTATTGTGGGGGAGAAAGGGTGGAAAAAGGCGGCAAAGCTCAAATGAGGTCTTATGCCCTGTTTACCCCACTGAAATTACACAGTCTTTTGTTGGGGGAAATATTTGTTTTATGAACGGTATGGAATATTTTTCTTTCTCTTATTTGGAAGAAGAATCAGGAAGAACTTTAGGGTCTCTGATTGATCTTGGACATGACACCCCTGCCCAGGAAGCACTGTTGTTGTATAGAGGAAGTGAAGCAGTCCTTTTGTTGACTGAATAGGCAATGAGAAAGGGAGGATGTTGATCGATTCGTTTTCTTTTGCTTACATTTCCTTCTTATCCCAAAATAGTATCCAGCCGGATACGGTACCGTCTGCACAAATTTTCTAATTAATATCTATGGTACAAGATGGAGTGGGTTTGGGGCTAGAGGTCAAAGGTTGGGGTCACAGACTAGTTTTTAATCACTCAGGATCAGGAGGGTTGCTCTTCTGTTAGACTGCGATTCTTAACTGCAATTTTATTGCATCTCTCTGAAATGAATCCCTTTATTCTCAACACAGGATCAATTTTCATCATCTTCTATAAGCCTATTGTGGTTTATTGCTTTTCACTTGTGTTTTATTGATAGTTGTTATATAAAGCTGTATTAGACATGCAGATTTTAATTGATTTTCTATTGTTTTATTTTTCATTCTTTCACACCTTTGTTCTTTAAAAATATGCATATGACTGCAAATATGTCTCTTTACTGCAAACTAACTACAATGGCTACAATGCATTGTAGTTTTGTTTGCAGTTAAGAGACATATTTGCACATAAAACACTTCAGTTTTTTTAAGTTTTTAATATATTTTATAATTTCACTGTTAATCTCCAAATTAATGTAGAACCAACATAAAGACAGTATGTTTTAAATACTTTAATGGCATATTTTTATGAATGAAGGCCAGTATCACTGATACTTCTGATGGCTCAATGAAAATAAATTTTCCCCATTACAGTGTAATTGAAACATACATACATACATACATATATATATATATTTATATATATATATATATATATATATATATATATATATATATATATATATATATATATATATATATATATATATATATATATATATATATATATATATATATATATATATATATATATATATATATAGTGAGGAAAATAAGTATTTGAACACCCTGCTATTTTGCAAGTTCTCCCACTTAGAAATCATGGAGGGGTCTGAAATTGTCATCGTAGGTGCATGTCCACTGTGAGAGACTTAATCCAAAAAAAAATCCAGAAATCACAATGTATGATTTTTTTTTAACTATTTATTTGTATGATACAGCTGCAAATAAGTATTTGAACACATGAGAAAATCAATGTTAATATTTGGAACAGTAGCCTTTGTTCGCAATTACAGAGGTCAAACGTTTCCTGTAGTTTTTCACCAGGCTTGCACACACTGCAGGAGGGATTCTGGCCCACTCCTCCACACAGATCTTCTCTAGATCAGTCAGGTTTCTGGCCTGTCGCTGAGAAACACGGAGTTTGAGCTCCCTCCAAAGATTCTCTATTGGGTTTAGGTCTGGAGACTGGCTAGGCCATGCCAGAACCTTGATATGCTTCTTACAGAGCCACTCCCGTGGTTATCCTGGCTGTGCTTCGGGTCATTGTCATGTTAGAAGACCCAGCCTCGACCCATCTTCAATGCTCTAACTGAGGGAAGGAGGTTGTTCCCCAAAATCTCGCAATACATGGCCCCAGTCATCCTCTTCTTAATACAGTGCAGTCGCCCTATCCCATGTGCAGAAAAACACCCCCACAGCATGATGCTACCACCCTCATGCTTCACAGTAGGGATGGTGTTCTTGGGATGGTACTCATCATTCTTCTTCCTCCAAACACGTTTAGTGGAATTATGACCAAAAAGTTCTATTTTTGTCTCAACTGACCACATGACTTTCTCCCATGACTCCTCTGGATCATCCAAATGGTCATTGGCAAACTTAAGACGGGCCTGGAAATGTGCTGGTTTAAGCAGGGGAACCTTCCGTGCCATGCATGATTTCAAACCATGACGTCTTAGTGTATTACCAACAGTAACCTTGGAAACGGTGGTCCCAGTTCTTTTCAGGTCATTGACCAGCTCCTCCCGTGTAGTTCTGGGCTGATTTTCTCACCTTTCTTAGGATCATCGAGACCCCACGAGGTGAGATCTTGCATGGAGCCCCAGTCCGAGGGAGATTGACAGTCTTCAAGCTTAGCTTAGCTTGGTCTTAGCTTCTTCCATTTTCTAATGATTGCTCCAACAGTGGACCTTTTTTCACCAAGCTGCTTGGCAATTTCCCCGTAGCCCTTTCCAGCCTTGTGGAGGTGTACAATTTTGTCTCTAGTGTCTTTGGACAGCTCTTTGGTCTTGGCCATGTTAGTAGTTGGATTCTTACTGATTGTATGGGGTGGACAGGTGTCTTTATGCGGCTAACGACCTCAAACAGGTGCATCTAATTTAGGATAATAAATGGAGTGGAGGTGGACATTTTAAAGGCAGACTAACAGGTCTTTGAGGGTCAGAATTCTAGCTGATAGACAGGTGTTCAAATACTTATTTGCAGCTGTATCATACAAATAAATAGTTAAAAAATCATACATTGTGATTTCTGGATTTTTTTTTTTTAGATTATGTCTCTCACAGTAGACATGCACCTACGATGACAATTTCAGACCCCTCCATGATTTCTAAGTGGGAGAACTTGCAAAATAGCAGGGTGTTCAAATACTTATTTTCCTCGCTATATATATATGCACACTCTATGTTCCAAATTATGCAAGTGACATGTCAGTAGGATTTTAGCACAATAAACATTCAGGTTTTAGTTTTTCAAAGAAAGTATTTGTTTTAGAGATTAACCACGGTGCAAGCGCATGCTGGACCATGGGTAGAGAACGGTGCGGTTTGATTTTGTCCAGAGAACCGTTACACCCCTAAAGTTTACCATGTATATTTTATTATTAGGATGAATTATTAGTCAATTATTTTGTGTGGTAAAATTATGCTAAAAATGCTGTTGATTAAACTCAACTTGCATTGAACCCAGAACATTCCTTTAATACTTTCAAGCAGAGCAGAGAGAGGAGAGCAGATGTCTACAGAAGAATGAATGTGGGTGGGATGAGAGAGGAAGGATGAGCATAAAACAACAGCTATCAAAGCATCCACTCCGTTTAGGAAATTGCGAGTGATATGGCTTCAGATTAGGCCCTGCATATTACATGAAGATCATCTTTGAGTGTCCTCATATTGCCATTCAAGGCATCCACGTAAAAGCCTTGTGTTTCACCCGACCTAATTCTCTTTGACAACCATCACACATACACACACACCGCCTCGCTGAAGAAGATATACCACCTGATGTTGTACAGGAGAACACCACTTAAAAAGGTTTCTGCTTTTCAATAAATAATGCTGCCCACATTGAGACACTCTGACGAGGAGTAGAAGCTTTTGGATTTGATTTATAAATAAGATTGTCCAGCTAAAATTATACACAAAAATAATCTTTTGTTAAATGCTACTTTATATAAGCTCAGAAAAGCAATTGCAAACTGCTCTCAGATCGGAGTTGGTTTGAAAATCATCTCATCCATCTACTTGACAGTGGCCTCCTGATAGCTGTGTGTCTGTCAGATATATATGGGAGTCGGGCAGTCGTGTTTCCCTATATCAGCCATTACCGCTCAGACCTTGTGTCAGGTCATCTATTCTTTAAGACATTCATCTTCTGAATGCCTCACACGATGGAAAGACTAAGGTACAAGTACAAAAAAAACCCCCAGTATCTTCATGTTCATGTTTGCGAAAGGCTTGGCCTGCATTGGTATTCTCTATTTCCTGTGTTTTCATTTGCCCTTTTTCCTGTCATGCATTTAGATCCTAAGCTGCTAAAAGCTTATGATCTTCATACTTTGATAATCAGCATTTCGCATCTGCTGTCCTGATATTGTTGGGAGTCCAGGGAGTCTTTAATGTAGAGTTAACCTGTTAAACAGATGGGCACCTTCGTCAGTCAATACGTACTGGAGACACTGACTTCCCCCTGAGCACTTGGCATTTCTTAACCTCTGACCTTTAGGAAGAGGATGGAGAGTGGCCAGTGGCTCAAAAGTTTAACCCCCTGGAGTCACGGTGACTCTGGGATCAATACTCACAGGGAGAGCAAAAGAAAGAGGAATCGATCGGTCGACTGTCCCGTGGAAGCCTCAGCAGTGACCGTTCACTGGATCTCTTCATCATTTCTCATCTGCGCACAAGCTTGTCTAATGCACACTTTCTGTCTCTCAGCCCTGCGCTATTCTGATTTATTTTTTATTTTTAGATCCACAGAGATGCATGTAAATCGAGATGTATGTTTATATACAGAGATATATAGAGCAATAACAGACTCTTTATGCTGTCACTTACTAATTAGTTGCTTGCATTGCAAAAACGCACACACAAAAATAACAACAAGACTAAAAAACAAATCTACTATCATAGAAATCATAGATGCTAATGATTTCTCACTGGAGCAGTTTTGGAACTTGTAATGGATCATGTTAAAATATCATCAGTATCGGCCTTAAATTTCTTGACCGGTGCACCATAAGAGACATTTTTTTTCTGCTCCTTTTCACAAATAATGCCTAATAAAGCAGGATTACCATATTTTCAGGGAAAATATGAGAGAAAAACACATTTTATTTGTACCTTTCGAACAGAACAAGAAACAAATTGAAATGTACAAATATTCTAAACACGACAGTAAAAACATCTGCACATACTGTTCGGTGACCCATCTTTAAACTTATTCTGCCACTTCAGGCCAGCAGGCTTTCTGACCATGTTTGACTATTTTGAAGAAATGGTTTAGGACAGTGGTTCCCAACCACGTTCCTGGAGGACCCCCAACAGTGCACATTTTGGATGTGTCCTTTGTCTGACACACCCACATCAGGTCTTGGAGTAGCTACTAATGAGCTGATGACCTGAATCAGGTGTGTTCGATTGAGGAGACATGCAAAATGTGCACTGTTGGGGGTCCTCCAGGAACGTGGTTGGGAACCACTGGTTTAGGACTTAAAACTGGCCTTTTCAAATGAAAAGCTATTCAGGGACATTGGCAATATGCGCTTGAAGTTCCGTGCAGACTGTTTCTTCTCATTGAGACACGCCATTTTTAACTTTGTAAGTTCCATAAACGTCGCAGAACTGAAGAGGAATGTGGTTGAACCTGAGGTTGAATCTTTCTCCCTCCCCATCTCACAGTCGGACCTGGACCCCGCTGAGAGGCATAACATATACGTAAGGTTCAAGCGCAGGCCCAGGCCACGTGTTGTCTTTCCCCCTCTCCATCTTCCTCCCTCCTCCACCCCAGACAACGACCCACAAGGGTCTCTGTGCCGGTGGATAACATTGCTCTCAGCATTCTTTGAACACAGGGCTCCGTCGAGGCCCAGAGAAAACACACTAACACCAACTGGCACTTAATTCTGCCGGCGCCCTGCCGATGCGAGCTATGCGTCCGGAGAGGGGGCTCTTCCTGACAGGAAGTGAGAGGGAACGGCATGAGGAAAGCTTATGACTTGAGTGACTTTTAATTCACTCTCTGACTGCAATATCGTTGGCTGGGAAGGAGACATATTATTGTGGCAAATTGTTTTTTTTTATTATGCCGTTAGACTAACAGTCCTTCATGCTAGTTTTTTGCTTTAACTGTTGAAGATCCTTATACTAGGTTGATGTTGATCTGGCATGCTTCATTCAAAATCTCTTTCCTCTCTCTCTGTCACTGTTTACATACATGGATATGTATATTTACAAAATCAAAATCATGTTATCACTGTGTGCATTCTCACCATGTGCGGAACATATAATAATCATTGTTTCTTTAGCCCAGAAAGGAAAACAACAAGATTTATGTATGCTATTATCATTCCTGTCAAGTTAGATTATTTCAGTCATCACCCTCCTCCTAAACCTTCAACAGAAAGGGGAAAAGACACTTTAACTTTTTTTATTTAATAAATGAGCAGTTTTTAGAAATCTTTTGACACCTCTAAGCCCAGCTCATCGTAAGGAAGCTTCTAATCACATCTGTGTATTTAACCACAATCCTCTGTGGTCTTTAAATGTAGTCAGAGTAAATATTTGCTCCCCTTGTAAAGTCCCCTTGTGTGGAGTGTCCTCACAGAAACACAGGCCCTTGGCCGTTTGGGATTGTGTGTTTGCTTTAGAAGAGATAACATCTGAGAACATGCACAGGACTTGTAGAGCGTTCGGCTTGTCACATCAGTAAATTAAGCTGTCTGTACCTGCTGTCAGATGCCATTTTGATATTACGATGAGTTGATTAAAGCGGACCTCAACAAGTGGACATTTAAGTGGAAGTTTTAGCACCTCAACATTAAACTACCTTGAAGGGCAATATTAAAATAATAATAATAATAATAATAATAATAATAATAAAAAAACAAGAATATTAAAATGATAATTAAACTCCCCGAAGGGCTATATTAAAATAATTTAAAGTAAGAAAATAATAACAGACAATCAAGAATATTTAAATATTTTATTATGAACCACCTTACATGGCAATAATAATAATAATAATAATAATAAAAATAAACAAATAATCAAGAATATTAAAATAATTGAACTCCTTGAAGGATAATATTAAAATTAATAATAAAAAAATTCAAGAATGATGATTAATTGCACAAAATGGTTTTCTGAAGATACAAAGGATAATTTTTTGTCTTTTATATTTTAAAATAAGTATACTGCCATCAAATAATGTTGTAATAATGTTGTATACAAAATTATAATAACTATACCACAAATAACAATAATAATAAAAAATAATCTAAAATAAAAAATCTAAGTTAGAAAACAGAGATAAATTCTCATTTTTTAGGTAGTAAATTTGACTATTTTGGAGCATAAAAAGAAAATGTATTACTACCTTCAACTGAGACACTTGAAATCGCTTGAAATATGATTAGAATCACTTCAAAAAGGAAAATACAGGTGTAACACGTGCAGTACAAATCTGTCATATGGGCTACATAAAATTATAATGAGAACATCATTATATTTGTGTGCTTGGGACATGGATTTGATGGTGAGACTTTTGTTTTTGTAATCAGGCTCTCAAAAATTATATACATTTTTTGGGAACACTTTACAATAAGGTTTCATTAGTTAACATTATGTATTAACTAACATGAACTAACAATGAGAAGTACATTTGTTACTGTATTTGTTAATCTTTGTTAACGTTAGTTCATAAAAATACAGCTGTTCATGGTTTGTTCATGTTAGTTCACAGTGCATTAACTAATGTTAGCAAGATTTTAATAATGTATTAGTAAATGTTTAAATTATCATCAACAAAGATAAATAAATGCTTTATAAGTGCAGTTCATTATTAGTTCATGTTAACTGATGTAGTTAATTAATGTTAACTAATGAGCCTTATTGTAACGTGTTACCAATTTTTTTTTTTCTGCCAATATATCGGTTATCGGCTTTCAAATTCTGACAAAATTTTCATATCAGTGCATCCCTGTTCCCTAAATAAAAGACAGATACTTTGGAGCCAACCACACAAAACCTTATATGTCAGTAAATATATTTTAGAATGCACACAAAACCTGATGTGATTACTTGCTCTATCAGGATTCTAGCTGCATAATTTTAAACATGCTGGAGTTTGTTTAGTGTTGATTTTAAGACCACAGTGAGGATAGCATTGCAATAATTGGTACTTTATGGAAATATAATTTTTTTGTTTGGAAAGTTAAGCGTTTTCCCTGTAAGTATTACTACACTGACATTTTAAATCTAGAATTTCTTTCCGTTGATCAAAGCTGTACAGTAGCCACTTTTCTGTCATAAATCGCCTTGTGCTCTGTGGACAAGCCGTAACGTAAACTTCTCCTGCACGTTATGATCTGAAACAGCACTCTTACATGTGACGAAAACTTTTTTTGTTTCATCTGAGCTTCAAACTCCCAGCCTGCAGAAAACAAACAAATACTTGTGATTATAACTGATGGGTTGGAAACTAGAGAGCGACTTGTTTATTTTCAATGAACGAAGCCAAACGCCATGCACATTTCCTTGTATTGCCATTGTGGATGAGGCAAAACGGTACATTTTAGGTCTGCGTTGTTTCAGTCGTGTTTCAGTTTGAGGGTAATTGCGTTCTCTTAATCAGCAGTGATTAGGAATGCAGCGCCACGGTAATTATCATGGCAAAACTAAACAAAAGAATGCCTCATTGGATGACTTCTCTATGGAATCTAAAACATGTTGTTTGTTTGTTTTTTATTTAAACAATTAAATTCAATCAAGGCATTCATTTCAAGTGGTAGGAAATGTTATGCAATTTATTTTTTATTGGCACACAACATTACACTGATTTTGTTTATGAATGTGTTCAGAATGTGTTCACACACTCTCACACTATCCCAATGCAGAAAGTTCTCTGTAAGAGTGTCACCAGGTCTCTCTCTCTCTCTTATAGTAAAATATAATATAGTTAATATAATATAATTAATATAA
The DNA here is from genome assembly GCF_949357685.1 of Gobio gobio. NCBI lineage: Eukaryota > Metazoa > Chordata > Actinopteri > Cypriniformes > Gobionidae > Gobio > Gobio gobio. The sequence goes on along the minus strand of NC_137099.1, from coordinate 26,373,946 downwards.
TATAATATAATATAAAATAATATAATATAATATAGCTCATGTTGCAGCATTATGTCAACACGCTTTGTGCCTGATTAACCTGCAGTGTTTTATGGAAAATATGCTGGTAAATGTAATAATAAAGTTAGATGTTGAGGATTCATTGATGCTAAGAAACATTGTATGTATATTAAGTACAGGATTTGTCAGAATTGACTGTTCATATTTAGATAAATCTTCGGTTACACTTTATTTCGATAGTCCACTTTAAACATTCTACCAACTATAAGTAACTTTGCAACTACATGTCAACTAACTGTCATTAGAGTATTACTTGACTCTCAGTAGACTGGTAGGTTATGGTTAGGTGTTAGGGTTCGGGTTAGTAGAATAAGTTGAATTGGAGTTACCAAGTTACTTATAGTTAGTAGAATGTCTAAACTGGACTATCAAAATAAAGTGTTACCAAATCTTCTTAATAATTATTGATAATGATGATGATATAATAATAATAATAATTTTCTTAATCAGTAAAAAATAAAATATAAATAAATTCCACCTCCATGATTAACCCCCTCGAGTCGTCCGCCACGCCGGCGCGATCAACACGCTTTTTTCTTATCATTGCCAAAGAGACTCAAATAACTCTGTCGATTTTCATAATTCAGGCAAGTGGTATACATTATTATAACCTGTTAAGTTTCTACTTGTATTTGTGTACAGTCACAATAAAAACAAATGTTGCGCTTTTTGCAAAATAAAGAAAACAAACATGATGCGCGATCTGCAGCCTCTCTCTCAATGACGTTCATTTAGATAGTCTTCAGAAAATTAACTGTAACTTAGCGAAAACTTATCACACAAACATGAGACATATGTCTAAAGAAACGTTGAAATGTCAGGTTTTAAATGATGTAAATCAAAACGAAAACAAATATTCTCTGTTTATGTAATCTGTTTGAAAATAGAGAGATGTCAGTCGTTCGCGAGCCTCTTCATTATCCTTTAATGCAGCCACGCGTGCATTCTTTTTAGATTTAAATAGTGAGGCGATCCATGAGAGCCGAGTCAATGCCCACATCAACTCAAATACACACATCAAGTGTAGTGTTATACTTTAGCTACATCGTTTTGAGACGCGTTGAGGAATAATCCTGGAATAATTTACCTAAGCTGAAAAGCTGTTTATTTCTAAGAGCAACTGCCAGCCGTTTGTTTATTATAGTTTTATTCTGTTAGTTTCTGTGAATATTAAACCGCAAAAGGCAGTTTAAATATGAATCCTTCTGCAACATAAAATGTCATAGATGTAAGACTGTTTAGACAAGATTTCTTTAGCCTGCTTTGGACAGATTATGAAGTGTTTACTGTAAAATAGCCAATAAATCAATAAATATTTTGTTTGCAAAGTTCTGCTCAGATGCTGTAAGACGTTTTGTGTACAATATGCTATTTGTTGTAGCCATTAAAACGTATTTTGTTTCAAATTGATGTTTAAATATTATAGCCTAATGTTATTTTTTTATTTAATATGTTGATACATGAAAAGTGAATAACACGAGTAATAAAGGACAATATGTCAGAAGACATGGAGTTTGTCAGAAATGATTTTGATCACTTCACTAAGTTTTGTTTTGTAGAAAGCCTTTCTTTAAAGTGAACTTTGTTTTGTATAAATGGTATCTTAATTTTAATCAATGTTTTTAATTTATTTGCTTCTTATTTAATAAATAAGAAGCAAATATAGCAGACAATAGCCTTAGCACTGGCGCAATCATGCATTGCACGGCGCGTCTCATAAATGAACTGAAACTCTAAATGATAATTGAGTATTATGTTTATCGGATATTTTTTATATAAACATTTTTGCCATTGAAATGACCCAATCAAAAAAGTGTCCCAATCAACCTGAATTCACCCTATACTCTTTGAAATCAAAATTGCATTGCATTGTTGTTTTAAATCCCAAATATCTTACTTATAACATTCATCATTACCAATTATTCATTTATTTGTATTTACTGAACACTGAATTGTGTTCAGTGTCAAAATATTACTGTTTTTTTAGCATGAGACTTCTTTCAAAAACATTAAAAAGAATAAACCAAGTGAGAATTGACTTATGAATAAGTACAAACAAGTATCAAAATTTCCAACAGAACAAGACAAATACAATTATTTAAAAAAATATATTTCTGTGGAAACAAGTCCTACTTTTTTATATAGATGTAAAAGTAAAATGTTACTCTTTTAGTAAATGTATCTTTTTTTAAAAGGATGTTTAGATAATTTTTACTTGAAACGTTGATGTTATTGAGTTTTTGCACAATGTTAGACGTTTTGAGTTGCACTTTCAGAATCATTTTACCAGAAGTCTCAATCTTGGATAGCTTGTTTATTTACCTGAGCATCAATAAAAGTGAAACTGACATTCTACACAAGTGTGTATGGATAGATTTGACCTTTAGGAAGCGTTCCCTATATGCTAGTCTTTGTTGTTTTATCGAGACTGAAGAAAAACGGGTCAATTATAAATGTCCTTGATGAGGTCTAAGGCTGGTTTGAATCACTGTGGCTACCATTACGAGTTTATCTTTATGATACAAACTTTCCCAGGTGCTATTTGTGTGGCTGATAAAAGTCATGTTCTATCTTGGGACACAATTCCAGTCTTGATGACATGAATGGATCAGCGTGAGTGGTTGCTGTAACGACAGGACCGGGTTAGAGGTGGCTGGGTTGTAGAAGCAACTCTTCTAGGTCAGGGTCAGAGTTGAAAGGTCACAAATGGCTGCCTGTATCCACTCATCAGGTCAGAATGGAAACCGCATTGGATACCATAAAACCGTATCAGGGCCCTATCACAATGACTGGTTGAAATCCAATAACCGTCAGCCTTGTCCCCAACGCACAGCACTGATCGTTAAGGTTTTTTGATTGGGGTCATTGCTTCCTTTAATTAAAGAATAATGCCTTTCCCTCACCCATCGAACATTCATTTATCTTTGTAGCGAAAATGTATTTGTGTGCTTGGTTGATGACAGCCGCTGAAGTGTTTTCACCTAACAAAAGATCCTAGTATATGTGCAGTTTCTCTCAACAATGTAATCTTCTGAACTATAGTTGGCTGTTTGGTCTGAAAAAAACACCTTCCCATTTTCCCTTCTCTTCAAATTATTTATTTTCCCTTTATTATTCCATCTTATACAGTTTACAGTAATACCCAGAATTGATTCCATTGAAAATAAATGGTATTTTATATGGTATTTTAAATGTCCAGCTTCTGTAAAAGTAATGAGTATATATTTAGTAAGTGTTAAACTGCTCTTTTCTATCCCAAATTTCTCTAAACTCTGTGTCAATCTCAGGACATTCTGTTTGTTGTGATGTGTGTTTATGGTGATGGTTGAGGCTGGACTTGCCCAATTGTAGATGGGGAGAGTGTCCAATATTTCCTGTTTGAAACACTAGTGTAGCCAGAAAAAAGACTCTGGGTGTGCATTCGAAAAACTGAATGTGCCACATTTATTGTCAGATTACTGTGTAAAAAAACCCTAACTCTACATATCACTAACGTTACAGAATAGACTGGGCTGATGTGTAAAACTATACCCAGACTCGAGACACACACACACACACACACACACACACACACACACACACACACACACACACACACACACACACACACACACACACACACACACACACACACACACACACACACACACACACACACACACACACATACATGAACAGGATCATTTCGAGCTACAGGCAATACAAGTGAAAAATGAAGACTTTAAGCTTTTAACAAAAATTAGTTCATTAAGCCCTCGTTTAGCGGTCCCAATGCTCCAAATAGCTGTTAAAGATCTAATATTATCTGTATTTTTAGGTTTTCTGAGAGGAGTATCTTTCCCTTGCCCATGGAAAATAAAAATTTTCTCTGTTTGCTTCTCGATGACTCGCGGTGTGCTTCCCCTCAGCACAAGTTTTGTATCGTTTTAAAGCATAGCATAGGGCTGGGCGATATGGTTGAAAACTGTATCACGATATAAGTGTTTCATATCGGTCGATATCGATAATTATTGACATTTTTTGTGACCTATTTAAAATAAGGACACTGAGAAAAAATGTTTTACATTTAAACATTTTTATTTTAAACATAACTTTCCTCTGATTATAATCCCCTCAGTTATAAAGGCAGAAATGGCAACACAACCATGGAAAACTCTCAAATAATTAAAATATAAACACAAGGCTAAAATCACAATGAACACTTAACAATTATCTCTTAACATTAAGGTGCAGTGCCTCCGTTATTTTTTTGTAACTGTTACCGTTTAGATGGTTTGTCATAAGGCACTGATGCAGAGTAACATTACCTCTCCAAGTAGTTTCAAAGGCTGAATCTGAAATCGCCCCCTATACCCTTAAATAGGACACTATTTGAGGGGACAGCCATTTGTAGTGTTGTCCGAAACCATAGTGGACGTTATTGAGTGCACTCATTCTATCCCACTTTGCACCGCAATAACGAGTGTACAGTCGATATACACACAGCAGCTGTCCGAATTGTCTCACTTTTTTTCATTCACTCACTCAAGTGAACTGTATTAGTGGATTAAAGTAGGGAATAGTGATTGAGGGTTTAGGGGGCGATCTGGGATTCAGCCAAAGTCAAGAATAGCACAAGTGCGTCGAGTATAAACACATCCCCAAACGAACGAGGCTCGCGCTGCGGAGCCAGACGAAATTATAAACAAGGCTGGTAAAACAAGTTTGTGGTATTACCAGTCTTGGGACGACAGTCTTGCAGACAACATTGGTCTGACTACAGTCAGATTTATAAAATCCAAAAACCTGCCGTACTGGCGAGCTGACTTTTCCTGTTTTATCAACAATTTCCTTGCCAAAGGAAAAATCATTTTCCACTTATCAGGAAAATGTTCCGGTTCTGTTTACAGAAGAATTAATCCAACAAGAGATAACAATATGGCGCACCCAAATAGATACAGCCTGTTACTCCCTACGTTGCTTGGTAACCAGAGAGCGAGTGCCTTGTTCAACGCATTTTTTATTGATATCGATGATGTGTCTATCGCGATACATATCGTTATCGTTTTATCGCCCAGCCTTAGCGTAGCATTCCAACTTTGTAAATATTCATAGAGAATTCTCGATGTCATGAATCTGAACCAATGAAATATGATTTTCAAACTCATGCTGATGTAAACAAAATAATCTTACTCGCGCTGTCTGACAGGCAATCCCGATGTACACGTTTCCACAAAATTACAGTATTTTAAATATCTGTCTCGGCGAGTAAACTTTTGTTTTACTATTAACTGGCAGCAAGGTTTAGTCAAAGATTCTCTATTGTTTAGAATGCACGGCAAACGTCTCCCAAGATGCTGGGGTCACAGTCAGTGGCTGTTTGCGAATTGGTTGGCAGTCCGAATGTCTGCATTATTTTTTTTTTTACAAAAATCATTTAAAGTTTATATTGTAAGTAAACAACAATAGCCCAAGTTTAGAAAAAAACAATTTTGCCCCACTTTATATTAAGTGTCTTTAAGTACTATGTACTTACATCAACAAATAAGTCACAATAAGTCAAATTGTATTGCAAAACACTTTTGCAGATATTGAGGTGGGATACGGGTAGGGTTAGGGACAGGTGTGGTGATATGGGTCAGCTTAAGGGGAGGGTTAGGTGTAAGGGAAGTGTCAACTGTGTAATTACAAATGTAACTACAGAAATTAATTACAGATGTAATTACATGAAGGTATTTTTTTTAAATGTAAATACAATGTAAAAACATGTATGTACACAATAAGTACATTGTATCAAATTATAAAAAAAAAATTGTATAGTAGTTAATATAAAATAATATAATATATTATATATAACCTAATATAAAGTGGTTCCAATTTTTTTTTAAGACTATAAAAAATAATTCTGCTTCTATTTTTTGGTGTACCAGTTGCCACTGTGGGCTTCTTGAATATGCTTCCTCAAATATTTTAAGCTATTCCAAAGTAGAATGCATATAATCTTGGAAATAACGACTGCAATAGTGAACAAAGCCTCTTTAATATATAAAGGCGTACACACTTTGTCATTTTAAATGTTTGTTTCATTTGGTTTAAGCCTCACTTTTCTTCTTTCATTTATGACCCTAGAAATAGGCAGGGGATTAAAAAATAAATCATCATCATTATGAAACTATTGCTTGTGTAGCACCTCAACCTAGAAGCACTCTCTGTTGGCCGAAACAAATGAGACATTAGGGTCGGACCGTTACGCTCCTGTCTCCATGATGTAGTCTCTCTTGAAAAGAGCCCTCGAGAATACACGAGCGACTTTGTACATACTCATGACCTGGTTGTTATTATTATTCTTCAGACGATCACAGGGAAGTGTTGAAAGGTTGGCGCAGCTGTGTAAAATGTCAATGATTTGGTCTCGCTCCTAGGCTATTAAACAACACTGAAAGCTGTGGTTTCAGGAGTTGTTTAGACTAACACCTTTTACAACAACCGGGTGAGACCTGTTAAAGTTTTTGAGGGGTGTGCTTGGTTAAAGGCAACATTGAAGATACTGTAAAAAAAAACATGTTAGAGGCCCGTTTTGCTTCCTTCCCTCCTCCCCCCAGTGATCGCTTCCTCTGTATGTATGAATGAGGATGAAGTTTTTTGATGAGGATGATGATGAAGCTTCTGATCATTTTAATCCTTGCATATTGATGACATTATGCTGAAGTTTATTCTGACTAAAAGGTGTAAAGTCTTTTTTTATTTCTCTCCACAGGAGTGGCAGAATTCCATCCAAAAGAATGCGGGTTTGGCCTTCATCGAGCTTGTGAACGAGGGCAGGTAATTATCTAATCCCATCCTCTGACCCTTTCTTAGCCATCTCCTCATTATCTCCTGCCTACAACGCTATGTCGCGTGTGTACGATCAGATCCTGTTTGGGAGGAAATCAATGTAATGTGGAAAGAGGATCAACAGGGTGACCTGGAGTTCAAGGCGTCTGTCAATAACTTGGCTTGTTCCCATGTGTTTCTGAGAGGGCAGCAGCGCCTTAGTTTCTTGTCCACCTCTTGGGAAATCTTTCTCGTATCTTGCTGTTTTCAGACGGGTTTATGTCTCATCTGTTGGACTCTTTTACTCAGACTCCCTTTGGGATGGAAGGATCTGTCTTCAATTTCAAGCCCTTAGATCTTTCAGATGGCTCTCATTTCTATCTTAGCAATGGAAATTAATGTTAATGAATGCTGCCGTGCTGATGAGCTCTCCAGAAATGTTAATGAATGCAGTGATGCACTGAGGCTCCTCCACCCTCACTGCTGGCCATCTTCACAGCTCTTTTTCAAACATTTTTGAAGCCCAACGAAAATAACTAAAACAAATACTGTGGCAGTGCAGTACATTTGATTTATATGGGATGATAATTATGTGGTATCTTAATGTCATTCGCCATTTGGTCTGTGCAGCGCCACATAAAGTTGAACACACATATTTTTTCCCACCATGCAAGGTCGCTGTATATAAGCTGCTGACCCCAACCTACTGAATTGAGTATTCACATGCTGTCTGAGATGTTCATTTGGATAAATATCAGGTACAGTAGCTACATGTTAATTTTTCTCAAGGAAAAAATCGAATGCTCTTAATGCTGTAAACAAACAGGAAGATTATTAACAACGCTTGTCAGCTGGTATAATTAAGAGTTTTAATTTATTATTGATTTACTACACAAATTAATAGTTACCTTAGAGGTGTAAATCTGCTTTGTGTGCTCAAATACTGTTTCACAATGCCACCTAAACATCTTCAGTGATCGTCGTGCAGGTTGGGGTCAGCAGCTTATATACAGCAACCTTGCATGGTGTGGTAAAAATATGTGTGTTCGACTTCATGCGGCGCTGCACAGACCGAAAGGCGTATGAAATTAACATACCACGAGAGCGACACTTTTTAATTTAGCTTGAGATTTACTTGGGCAGTGAAAGCACGTGTCTCACACCATGATATTACCATTGTATAATCGATAATCTAATCTTTTGTTTGTTTCTCTAGACTGTCATATCATAAAGTAAGTAAAAGCCGTTAAAGAAAGACAGTAAAGCGAAAGGGTGATAGCATGAAGGGCAGTCACAGAGAGTGGGCTGTGTTATTGATGGCAGTTGGGGTGAGAGAGGTGGGAGAGGGTCACTACAGAGTCCCTGGCACGTCCGCTCCCCCGCTGCCCGCTGCTGACACACCAGGCTCGAGTTTCAGCCCTCCACCCTCCGCCTGTTATTCTTCCACTTTGCAGAGGCCTGAGCCTCCTGACCTGCTGAGATACTCATCTCTGTCCCTAGGGAGAATGTTTTATTAGGCCATGGCTTGTGTTGTTCACAAATCTGCCCGGGGTGTAAATGTGCTGTTTCAAGATCAGGTTCCTCCCCGTCTGTGCTAACCCAGGGCACTGTGGACAGAAAAAACAATGCTGATTCACAAACAAGACTCTGAGATGGACAGAACAGCTTCAGGTTTTGATGAGGGTTGACAAACAGTAGCAGTAGAAGCAGGATACATCTGATCTCCCATCAGCCCCTATAATCATCAGATGCTCTGTGATAAGAAACTGTGTGTGTGTGTGTTTATCCAAGGAAAGCTGTTCTTACATATGTAGAAACATGAGCTTGGGTGAGACGTCCCCCCTTCTCCACACCCCCTACATCCGTATCTTGTTAGATACGTATCATTTACAAATCAATCGCTGGTTGTTTTAGTGGGGGTGGTTTTAGCTGCCGTGCTAAATATGATTTTCTGCTTGTTTTACATGGCGTAGTTAAGTTTGTTTAGCGTACTATTTACACTTTGATGTCCTAACAACTGTGTTATTAAATCAGTAAAATGTATTTCACAGATTAACAGTTGAGAGATGTGGAAGATATCCTTTTACTATTTTGTAGGCCAACATCTTCCATTGGCTGTGGACATCATTTTACAATGGAATTTATATACAATATTCTTTATTATGCACGATATATCAGGACAACATAATTTATCACAGATTGGCATATATTATTCTTATTATTAATATTGATTGTATCATCCAATATTGGTTGTTTATCAGCATATATTTATATGCTGTATATTATAATGTGATGTCTTAATTCACTTGTAGCACGAAAACTATTTTTTTTTATAAAGTAATATAGATTTAAAATATCAAAATAGTTGTTGGATTATCGGTATCATAATTTCAGTATCAGTGGATCTGTTATACCTGTAAATGTGTCTGTTGCATTTTCAATTTAGTTTAATCTGATCTGTATGAAATCCTAGTAGTGGATTCAGTTATCCTACCAACACAAACTGCATCATTGTAGAAAATAATGCAGATAGAATCATGTGATGTCAGGTATGAACTCGTTCAATGTTCAATGTGTTTTTGATGTGCAGACTGCTGAGCCACACCATGAAGGACCATCTGGTGCGTGTAGCTAATGAGGCCGAGTTCATTCTGAGCCGCCAGAGAGCAGAGGACATCCACAAACACGCTGAGTTTGAGGTGAGCACACACACACACACACACACACACACACACACACACACACACACACACACACACACACACACACACCTGGTTTCCATGTTTTATGGGGACTTTCCATAGACATAATGATTTTTATACTGTACAAACTGTACATTCTATTCCCTTACACTAACCCTAACTGACCTAAACCTACCTATTACAGAAAACTTTCTGCATTTTTACACTTTCAAAAAACATCACTTAGTATGATTTATAAGCTGTTTTCCTCATGGGGACCAAACATGTCCCCACTAGGACAACGATTTTGGATATTTGGATATTGCCTACATTTTGTCCCCATAATGTAGGGTTTACCAGGACCAGGAGATTTTTTTAAATGTTTTTTAAAAGTGTATGCTCACTAATGCTGGTTTTATTTAATCAATAAAACAGTAAAAGCAGGAATATTGTGAAATATTATAATCTTGTAAATTATGTATTTTTATTGTATTTGTTATTATATTTTAAAATGTAATTTATTCCTGTGACGGGAAAGCTAAATTGGTCTTCTGTGTCACACGATCCTCCAGAAATCATTCTAATATTTTTGTAACAAAGTAAAAGTCTTTAAAAGTAAAAGTCACTTTGCATTATGGCTGAATAAAAGTTTTACTTTGTTAAAAACAAAACAAAAAACAAACAAACAAACAAAATGTACTGACCCCAAACTTTTGAATTGTAGTGTATAAAAAGGACAATCCCTTCAATATGTCCTGCCCCAACTTACTGTTCCAACAGGAAATACATCGATGTAGGGGAAAAATATTGCAAGTCAATTCATTTAATGGGATCTTGAAGTCTTCTGCTGTAGCTGAGTGAAGCAATAACTAAATTGTCTTGACATATTGTACAAACAAGCCACTTTCACTTTATGCAGATGTATTCTGTTTCAGGGTTGATTTACCATTTTAAAAAACTGTTGTAAGATTTAATGAAATTGTTAAGCCCCTGTGAGGATATTAAAAAAGAAAGTTTTGTCTGTCGGAACTGAGAAGCTGCCAACGTGAGGGAGAACAAATGTTTTCTTTTCAAACAACTTATATGGAAGAAGGTTTCAAGCTTTGGCTAGAGAGATTGCATTTGGCATGTATCTTACCAAAACATAGCAGCACACTTGATTTATTCCTTATAGCACAGCCATGGGGCATTCCTCCACCGCTGCCCCGCCAAACACGCACACACATCACCTTTTTTATCACTGCAGTCTCGCTTTCTCATTCCTTCCATCATTCTCCATTTCTGTGTACCTGCTCCTTTTTTCCCCCCACGATTCCCCTCGGACTCATGTTCAGCCTGTTGTGCTCCCTTTGTGGGAGAATTTCACCAGTGACAGGAATACAGCACCTTCATTTCTGTCTTCCTTTCGTTTCCCATCCCTCCCTCTGGTTCTGTCTGGCACTGGGGCAGGATGTGACAGTGTAAAGGCGGAGTGGGCTCTGCTCTGTTCAACATCTCCCACCCTCCAGTTGTAAAATGTTATGCTTTCAGAAAGGTTCAAGGCAGGGTCTCTGAACTGAGACTATGAGAGGAAAACATTTAAAGTACAGTATTAAAAGTAAACATGTAAAATCGGGGAAAGCGATCATGTATCATGTCTGTGAGAGGGTTTGCAGTAGTCTGCTTTGTTAGGGTCATGTTTTCTATGTGATTGGCCTATACACTTATTTTGGCAGCTTCCCTCAAACGCTTCCCCAACGTCTTACTGTTTTTAGAAAACAAAAGAGTTCTGACTCTCACCCCTAATCCTCGAGTTGTCATTATCAGCTCAAAGAATCAGAATCACATTCTTGAACCGCGTTGAATTTTTCCTAGTGTGGTTTTCAACTGGTTTGACCATAGGACCCACATTTTCTCATGGTCATTAAGCTGTGACCAATTTTTATTTATTTATTTATTTTCTTACCTAGTTAAAATATAATATGCAATTATAATAAACTTACTTTTGAAAACCAAGCAAATTTATTTCACAAAAATGGTTGACACACACAAGTACTGTCCCACTTTACTTAACATACTTAAGTAAACTTAACATGTAGGAATGACTAATATTGAACTATGAATTAACAGTATAAGCTAAAGATATTAATTAGTAGTCCCAAACTAGTTTTTGTTAATGCGTTAAAGTTGGCACGAGCCACCTCAGTCATTTAAAAATATACAAAATTAAAGGTACAGTGTGTAACATTTATGAGGATCTATTGACAGAAATGCAATATAATATACATAACTATGTTTTCAGTGGAGTATAAAGACCTTACATAATGAACCGTTATGTTATTACCTTAAAATGAGCCATTTCTATCTATATACACCACGGGCCTCCTTACAGTCATTTTGCGTCGTCATGTTTCTACAGTAGCCCTAAACGGACAAACTGCTCTACAGAGCACTAGCTACTCTCTGCTGTCTCAGACGACGACATCTTTGTCCTGTGTCGGCCAACATCATCTCTATTTGATTCGAAAGAGAGGGGTGAGCAGTGGACGGTTGCAATTCGCAAGTGGTAATTTGGGGTTATGGAAACAATAGTTACCATGGTAAATATTAAATTCACGATATTAAGATGAACTGTTATTGGAACATAAAATGGAGACTAATTCTAATGATTAGCATGAGCATCATACCTGCATGCAAATCCTTCCCAGCTAACACGCGTACAAGCTATTGGTATTTTTGGTCATTTCATGACTTGCTAATTGGCAACTTTGATAACTACAATGTTGCATACTCGTAACTTATTTTGTGCAACGAGCACAGTTAACATCTGACAGGAAAGGAAAGTTCGTTTTTTTGAGGTGAGAGACTTTTTATTTCGTAACAAGTTATGAAAATAACTTCTTTCACGGATGTCGTTCAAAATAAGTCTTGATTAAGAAAAAAACATTTCGTTTCTTTGAAAACGTTTCTTTGACCGCACACTCCACGACCCACTCAAAACTGTCTTGTGACCCACCAGTTGAGAAACATTAAATAGCACAAATCAATTCATTGTTTCTTGCACCGTTATTCAAAAGAGGCATTGTCCCACTGCTAATTCTGCTGAAGCTTGGATCAATACAACTTTATTGCATTGTCCTCACTGAATATGCAAAAAATAAACAAACATACTGTTGCGAACAAACTGCTTAATTTGACCAATGCTTTACATTTGAGCCAATAGGCAAATCATTCTGAATCAGACTATATTGAACATAGGTTCAATCATGGACTGAATCAGTTGGACTTACGGAATCTTCTAAATTACTCATTCAATAAACCGCAGGTTGCATCCAACTCGAAATGAGCCAAGAACCAGAACACTTTTGGAATGTTAAAGGGTAAGTTCACCCAAAAATGAAAATTATCCCATGATTTACTCGCCCTCAAGTCATCCTAGGTGTATATGACATTCTTCTTTTAGGAGTGCTTTCACACCTACCTTGTTTGGTCTGGATTTTCAGACTTTTCAGTTTGGTCCGAATCAAAATTACAGGTGTGAAACCTCCCCCGTTCCACGGTCCGGACCAAACTGAACAAAGGTTTGGTTCGTTTCTAGTGTGAAAGCATTTTCTGAATGGTTCGTACTTTCAGACCATTTACAGGAAGTTCCTGTTTATTTTTAATATTATAATGTTATTTTTAAATTTCATCTAGGCTACATTGATTATGAAAAGTGAAAAGATGCGCAATCTGTCAAAAGACAGAAGGTCAGAAATGATTTTGAAAGAAATTTTGTATGATTTTGCTTAGAAAGCCTTTTTTTAATGTGAATTTCGTTTTGTATAAATTGTATCTTAATTTTAATCAATGTTTCATCCATAGACTGTAAAAAATATGGACGTAGTGTCCGTGACGTCACCCATAGGATTCTGATGAGCCGTTCTGAAGCGCAAAGTATGGACGAGATGGCCGTTGCCATCTTGGCAGCGCGTCATCGCGTGTCACTCCCGGATAATAGAAAATGGGCAAAAAGGCGGGACGTGGGCGGAGCTTAAGATGACTAACAGACAGCAGATAAATGGCTATCCACCTGTCACTCGAAGTGGCCACGCCCTTAATTATGCAGAACTTTAATGCTTTATATAAATGTAAACGAATGAGTTATAAAAAAATTCACCCCCCTCACAGTTGTCATGAAGGGCAAAATTAGCCTTATAGACCAAAACCACGATTTGTACCAGGCTGTAAACATGTTTTATTCTGTTGTAAAGTTGGCCATTTTAACATGGGGCTCAATGAGATTCTGCTCCCTTCTGGAGTCTGTCCCTAGCGGCCAGTCGATGAATTGCAGTTTAAGGCACTTCCGTATTGGCTTCAAGAGAAACTGCGGGAGGTTGCCGCTTGGTTTCATCAGATAATTGCCTGAAATTGAATAAATAAGAAGCAAATAGTCTATAGCAGACAATAATCGCGGGAGCGATCACATGCTTTGCACATGAACTGGAGCGCGTCTCAAATAAACCAGGCTACTTGTCTCACAAACATGAGAAATATTTGTATATAAAGCTTGAAATGTCCACTTTTAAAAGTAACGCAAAGAAAATAGTAAAGTAATGCGCACTGTTCAATAGTGGCAACGATATGCGTCCGTTCATTCATTCTTGTCAAAGACGCTGACGTCAGACGCACGTCCGTTTACAAACCAATCAATGTCCAGATGCAGCCCACATAGATGATGATGAGTGGACGCAAGTGTGTCATGTAAAGTTCTTTAGTGCACTCGCATTATTGCAATGTGAAACCAAACCAAAACTAACCGAATGTATAAAATGTATCAAAACATTAACTTCGGTTCGGACCTTGGTTGGGACTTTCAGGTGTGAAAACACCCTTAGACTAATAAAATCGGAGTTATATTAAAAAAGTCTGGGCTCTTCCAAGCTTTATAATGGCAGTGAATGGCTGATTCGTTTTTGAAGTCCATAAAAGTGCATCTGTCCATCATAAAACTGCTCCGCACGGCTCTTGGGGGAGATATCCATATTTAAAACTTTACAGACTAAAATAACTTCCTTCCGGTGGACTGCAGTACGCATTGGTTTACGGCGAAAGAGTAACCCTTGACCCTTGAACCCTTGACGCATGCATATTGACGAACAGAGGATAGATCAAAACAAAACACCGGTCATGAATTAGAAGTCTAAAATTAGAATTTTTTAAGGAGAAATGGCGGAGGATTTCGATATAAGAGAAGAGCGGCTTGAGTTGAGGCGTCAAAGCTTGCGATGCTCCTATACATCGCTTCAGGGGTTACTCTTCTGCTGTAAGTCGACTTGCGTACGGCTATCTGCCGGAAGTCAGTTATTTTAGTCTATAAAGTTTTAAATATGGATATTTTTCTTACACAAACGCACCACACTGCTTCAGAAGGCCTGAAGCTTTGACGCCTCTCGCGGATAGGGCTGGGCTACAAACTCAACCCCCTCTTCTCTTATATCGAAATCCTCTGCCATTTCCCTTTAAAATTCTCGTTTTAGACTTCTAATTCATGACCGGTGTTTTGTTTTGCTCTATCCTCTGCGCTTCAGCATTCGTCAATACGCATGCGTCAAGGGTTCAAGGGTCAAGGGTTACTCTTTCGCCGTAAATCGAACCCGGAGCCGCGTGGAGCAGTTATATGATGGATAGATGCACTTTTATGGACTTCAAAAATGAAACAAGAAGTCACTGCCATTATAAAGCTTGGAAGAGCCAGGGCTTTTTCTAATATAACTCTGATTGTACTCGTCTGAAAGAAGAATCTCATATACACCTAGGATGACTTGAGGGTGAGTAAATCATGAGCTAATTTAATTTTTTTGGGTGAACTAACCCTTTCAAGAAAAAAAATCTTATTTTCTATACTGATATATTATTTACTAAGGCAAATGAAGAAAGAAATTGTAATATTATTACAATTTAAAATGACTGTTTTCTATTCAATTTTCAGTTTTCTCTGTAATTTATTCCTATGATGGCAATGCTGACTTTTCAGCAGCCATTCCTCCAGTTTTCAGTGTCACATGATCCTTCAGAAATCACTCTAATATGCTGATTTGGTTGGCTCAAAAACAATTCTTATCAATGTTTGTAGATTATTTGTGCTTCTGGTTATCCATGTGTTCATGTGGGCTGGCCTCTCACAAATGACAGCAGATTTAATAGTCATTACAGCGGTAACACTCAAAACTACAGAGTGCCTGCAGGCATGTGCCCTGTACAACAGCTGAGAGCTGGCACTATTGGTTGAATATACCCTGCTTAAACAAGCTTCCTTACCTCACAGTGACATTTAGAGGGAATCTCGGAACACCCTTTCTCATCATTCCCGCTGCCCCAAATTCCCAGGATTGGTCAAATTCTCCCAGACGCTCAGTGGAAGACGGCCGCACTCTGGGGACATGCTTAGCTTTCCTTTTTCACTCTAATTGGCCCCTCTGGTCCGATTCTTTCTGCTTTTCCAGCCTCACTCACAGCATGGTGGAGAATGTATTATTCTCAGAAATACTGCTGTATTTTCTGCCAAATGTGGGGGGAAAATGCACAAATGATCAATGTCAGGCACATTAGTTGAATGTTAATAAAATGCTAAAAATACATTGAGATTTTACACTCTTCAGCTAAATATATCCATTTTAAAAATAAGGTGAAAATATGTACCCTCAACATTGCATGAATAAATGGCCACAATTTAATTCTCTGTGAAATGCTGTTCTCTGTGGAGCAGGGTTATTCACTCAGACTGTTTCACATGACTAGGCCAGCACTGTCAGGTGCAATTATGCCATATTTTGTTACTCCGAATCTAAAGTCTTAAGCTTTCCATGACGAAAACCATAGGCTGTGGAGCACCAATGACCCAAACTGTACTTTATTTGGAGAAACTGTAGTTGGACAGACAAGCAGATACTGTGGCATTCTTCTGAAGAACAACATTGGCTACATGTACAATGATTTGTTGGGGGAAGGGCAAATTACTGTAAATTACCCCCCCCCCCCAAAACGGCAACAAGTTTGTGCTTCCCAAACAGTAGGTCTGTCTCATATATCCAGGGTGTCCATAGAAAAATCCTAAATTGCGTAGAAATATTTAACTGAAAAAACCAAAGTGGATACATCTGGAGAAAGTTGTCAAAGTTGTAAGTGCATTTTTTTCCTTAGTACATGTCTTCTCAGTCTGTACATAGCACAGATTTCTCAAGAATCTATCTCAGTATTAAAACCTTCACTTAGATATAGTTGCTCCTCTGTGACCCCTGAAAAGCAGTAAGCCTCCGATAAGTGCAGCACTGATATTGCTGTATTGATTTTCCTCCATTCCGGCTCTTGCCATCTTCTCTGAGCCACTGGTTTCATTTTGCACGGCCACAATAAAAATAACAGGCCAGTGAAAGATGCCCCTGGGGGAATCGCACTGCCTCTCCATCCTGAAGAGTAGTTTACACAGGATTTGGATGTTTAAGGGAACAACATGAAATATGAGACATGAGAACCAGAATGGTTGGAAAAGGTTTTTTTCTTTTCTTCTTTTTTCTCCTTAACATCGTTTCATTCATGATTTTCTCTGTCTAATGTTGTAGCCTTGACTACATTCTGAATAAGGATAATTTAGGCTACCTGTTAGTTGACTGTGATCAACAGTTATGTCACTTTAGCATTATTCAAACAGGGCTAGTTTTCCTTTATGAATTTAGGTAAATTATTTTGCACATCTGTGTTTTTCTCATTCAACCTTAGTAAAAATTACAGAGAACATTACCTGCTGTTTTTTTGGCTAACTCAGAGGTCCTCTGAGAAATCTAATCCTGCCCGGTAGAAATGTCTGTAATTATGGTGTATTATTTTTTCCACATCACTTCTCATTTATTTTTAACTTCCTTTGTGGAGTACTGCGAATAAACATACATTTTGTAGCTAATTTCTCTTAAGACTTTCTGCCGGGTGCACATTTTTTCAGGATTTACAACTCTCTGAGTAAAATAAAAATTCAGGAAATTATATAAGTCATGTTTATTTCAATATACAAGTCATGTGCGCAACATATAATTTCAATGGGTTTCGTTATACATCCAGAGCACATGGGGGTGCTCAGTAATGGCAACATCCAGACAGTGGACACTTACATTTTAGTAAAAGCTATGGAAATCCCAATTTTGTCTGAATCAGTACATGAAATCACAGTTCCTCTGTTAATAAATGTAATTCGAGCATCATTTAGAAAATGAATCCCATCTAAATAATGCATTACAGTGTTTTTACACTTAATTTAAATTGATAATTTGATTCAGATGTTTTCTCCCTTAGTAGGTCTGGTTTCAGAAACCAAAAATGACCATTATATCTATAACCATGAAGCATACTTGGTAGATTATTGAAGAAGGATTCTGTGGTTCATTGTAAACTGAAACAAGAAGAAAATGCAACATTATGACAGTTTAATGTCTGTTTCGGAACAAATCAAACAAACTACAGGTCTGAAAACAGTAAATTTTATTGAACATTATTCAATAATAGCATGCTTGTATGTGAAGCATGGACTTCAACGTATGGTGTATTGTTCACTTGAGGAATGGGTCTTAGGAGAAAGGTGGCAGCATTGAAGACGGCCTTTGTTCCAGCGCATTCTGTAGTCTGTGAATTATTTAGGAAATAAAAATAAATTTATGTTTGTTTTCTGTCAGGGTTCAAATCCACCAGAAGAGATGATGGTGGATACCAGTGATTTAGACACAATTTTATTACTTAGATGGATAACATATGCCTTTATACACTCCCCCGCTCCCCTCTTGTCTCTGTGTCTCACACACACACATACACGCTCATCCATCCTCTCTGGGATTGAGTTATCTTTACCCCTTGAGAGTGAGATTACAGGGACAGCAGGGTCCTGACGGACACAGAGATAACCGCTGGAAATCCAATTATCTTTTAGTGTTCTCTTTCTAATAGGATCTCTAATACGGAAAAGATTTTTCCGGTAACAACTGTACGATGGCAGCCGATACCTGCGAGGGAGAAAAGAAAGGACAGATTTAGAGAGAGAGAGTGACTTCATTCTTTAATGAGAGTCTTTCTTTATTAGAAATGAAATGTGGAGGATACTGGGCCACAAGGCCAGATCTTTCGGATGTGATAGAACGAGGTCATTGTTTTCTCTTTCACTCTCGCTCTTTTTTTTTTTTTTTTTTGTTAGCTTTCACTTGATCTTGAAGTGATGTAGTGTAATTGAGTTGACTCCCGACTGAAGTGTGTGTGAAAAGAGGTGATGGGTCACTTCATTAGCGTTTAGTGTCTGTGTTCCTGTAAGAGGAGGACAGGAGTTAATGACATCAACTTCGAAATGAGACTCATGACCTCGTATTATTCCAGCGTGCATGTTCACTAATCCTCCAGCCTCTGACAGTTATCTGTACTAGCCAAACAAAAGCAAATCTAAATGATGTGTACTTAGAGCTTCAATAAGGTTACACTTGTGCCTTTTGATAATCCTATCCTTTAGCTTCACCGTGGATGTCTTTACCTCAAATAGTGGCTTTGTGGAATACACACGTACATGCTCTTTCTCTTGTGCCCTTTTTCTGTCCTCTCTTCTTTTTTCTTTAATTAATTCCCCAGGTGATAGCAGTGCAGCAGGTCATTATACTGTATGTCGTCCATGACACTCTCGTGAATAGAGCCTTTCTGCTTCCAGTAGTTCTCACTACACACCCACACTGAGAAAACTGAGGGCTTATGCTGCATTCACATGCTATCGGAAATTTGATAATTCCCACTTCTGAAGTCGTGATTATGAGCTTTTTGCATTCAAGTGCTTTGTTGTCGGAATGAACAGGAATCATGGAGGACACCAAGTTTATTCTTGCCTATTGATTGGTAATATTTTATTAAAACCAAAATGATATGTAGTGTCACATGCATGCACAGACTACCATATAAACATTTATGTGGCTTTTCCGCTTTCTGACGATTCTGTAATTTCAGTCAAATGCAGGCTTTTTTCCTTGTTAATAAAACATACAATATGCATCAAATGATTACTTGTATATGTAAATATGCACTAAATTAATGACAAGACGATCTAGCTGTGGGGAAAAACTAATAAATCATACCTAACACAACAGTAGTTCTCCCCGCCACCACGTTTAAAGTTTATGGCACGCCCATCTCGGGAATTTGGGTATCAACATTTTTTCCGAACTTCCCATGGTAAACACTGCATCAGAGGACACTCATGTGCAATTTTTACCTAGGAAACTCGTATTTACGATAATTCCGATTGCACATGAAGGCAGCATTAGACACACAGACTTTCTAATCATATTTGATATGTGGTTTGATTGATCGATTAATCAGTATTTGCTGAGAAAAGGTAATTCAGACATTGCATTATTGTGATTAGACATTAGAAAAAAAGTGGCATTATTTTAGTTTTAAATTCAGTTTGATCAAATTTAAGGTCATTAACAGTCTTTAATATCTTAACTGATACAACAAATGTCTTAATTCTCATTTTAAGATGTCTTAAATTTGGGGATGAAAAAAAGGAATTGTGATATGGCCTAATGTGATTATTAAGATTCAGACGACTTTGATTTAAATAAATTTGAGCTCTGCAAGTTTCAAAATAAAATCACTGCATTGTTCCACAGGCTCATAGTTTCGGAGGCGTTCACAATCAATAAATACTGCACTAATTACAATTGATTGCTTTTGATCTACTGTTTCTGATCTACAATATTTACTTTACGGTTTATATATTGTAATATGTTGTAGAAGGTTGTAAGGGTGCATATTTTATCTGCGTCATGTTTGAATGATCAACTGGAAGCAGTAAAGATATTTCAAAATAAGAGTCACTGTGTATTTCAGGCTTGTTTATAATTAAAAGTCCTGCATGACTAATAATAACTAATAATATTGTATATATATATTTTTTTCTTGCTTGTGAAGATATCATTTCCGACTGTTTATTTGACCTCTTATCACCTTCCCAACAGTGGCACTCTGTTAATAGTCTGTTGTTCAATGGGTTCAGGCCCATATGCGTTTCCTTTATTTACCAGAAGTAAAAACATTATCCTGCATTCGCATTCATCCACACCTGCTCCTCGCCGACTGCCAGCAGACGTGTTCATTTTTCACTCGCCGCACATCTCCTTCATTTGACTATTTTTCACCTCAAAAGGACAGTTAATTCCTACAATTTCTCACACACCATGACCTTGAAGTTGCAGGAGTCAGCTGCCCGTGGCCCATGTAGAGTAATGGAACCAAAGAATGGCTTTTTTTTGAGAGGGGGTGGGAGGAAAGATGAAGAATCTGCCATCTACGCATTGTGACTAGTCCATTAAAAGCACAAAATGAAGGAAGGAGAAAAGGGGAAGAGAGAAGCCAGAGATACTTTGATAAGTTGTTGCACCTGTGTTAACCTTGATGGTCACCCTGACTCTGGAAAAGAAAGGGGGGGGGGGGCATTTCTCTCTCTCTCTCTCTCTCTCTCTCTCTCTCTCTCTCTCTCTCTCTCTCTAGTTGCTTCACACTAGATTCCTGCACCATCTATCGCCGAGGGAACAAGGGATGGAGGGAAATCAATACAGAGAGGCGTTGGCTGACAGCAGTATCGCTCCGGAATTGAAGTGCCTGTCAGCCTTTGTCATTCTGTGACTTTTGTTCGCTATTGTACTTTTAAGCCTTCATTTTTCTTGGTTGTCACTTTTTGCTTTCCTGGCTCGCTTTTGTCTGAATTCCCCTGGCTACAATTTTAATGTGGCGACTTTAAATTCGGAAAGAAAGTGGGTCAAAAGATCAAGTGCAATGAAAATCGCTCGGATTTGATTGGCCGAATGACATGGCATACACACGTTTTTTCTTCATTTTTCATTTTGTTTCTCTGAACGATGCATGCATATCCTCCGCACTTTGCATTCCCTCAGATGCTGCAAGGACAGAGGCATCAGTAGGACAGTTTCCTGGTGTAAATGAAACCCTGAGGGAGGGCCTGGCGAGGAGAGAAAGATGATAGTCACGGTGCTGTGTACTTCACTGTCAACAGAGTGCAAATCAAGCAGTTTAACAAGATCCCTACTGTTTTCACTGCTTAGACTCATTCTCGAAGAAACACCGCAAACCCTTAACTGTGTATGTTATGTGTAGACTTACATGCACGCTTGGCCATGTCGTGTCACACTAACTAACTCGCATACACAGGGGCTGATGGAACATAATGAGTTCTGGTCCCTGGCAGATGATTATTTTGTTTAACCTTGCAACCCTGTTTAGGGAGGAGAGGGAAAGACTGCCGTCCATGATTGTTCATATGTTGTTACAGAGAAATGTTGAAATCGGCTTACATTGGTAAATAGGAGAGTCATCATTATTTGATTGTGCTTTGGTTAGCTATAGATTCTGAATGTGAAGAGTTTATTTAAGAGTGATTTTTGTTTCCGCTGGACTATACCACATAGGCCTGCACTTTATACTGACACCTATTGCCGTAGATGCAGAATCACACACATTTAGAAGATTTCAGAAACCAATTACCTTTTCTCAGAAGACATGAAGGGAAATACCCTACTTGTAAAAGGTGTTGTTCATTTATTTACATCTACAATTTTACCAAGAGGAAACATGTGACACTACATATCTTTTTTTCTTTTTTTAAGAAAAACATAATAATACTCCAACATAGTATTAGTGTGTGGATGACACAAAAAGCAAACTTATTTTTTTCCAAGAAGTTGAGCTTCACTCCTGATGATGATTTCAAATGTAACATGCAAAATATTTTTTTGTAAATTGACGCAACCAAGATTGATTTATAAATAAATTACCCACGAAGAGAGTCTTTCTCAATCATATACTAGTAAATAGATGATATTCTACTGTATAATGACTTTTGGGGTGTAAGTAAAAAAAAACTGAAAAAAAAAACTGTTAAACATTAATAATGCTACATTTAACATGATTATATGCTATTTTTTATATATTTGAAATATATATATTTATATATTTTATAATATAATTGTTGCTTACTTTTGTTGCATGTGTGCATTTTATTTGGACCTTTATTATAATGCTGACTAAATAGTTTGTGTCTTCTGTAGACGATACAGTTTTTCCCCCTTTGTAATAATATGGCTCTAATGGGTATGTCGCGGGTGTAGTCCATTGAAGGAAATGAGTGCTGACCCTGTCCGATTTAGTTCCCCAGAACACAGAACATTTGGAGATGTGGATTATTACTCTGTCTGAAGTCATAAACGCATTACTTTCATGGTTTTGTTTCTGCCGCTATGGCTTGTACTTCAACTGCACTGTGACTGGAGATTTTGGTTCCCCCTTCAGTGGAGTGCCAAACATGTGCAAGACCCTTTGAATTAAGTTCACCTTGTTGAGTTTCCAAAAGTCTTATGATGTCACTACAGAATTACAGCCCCAAACGTGATGATAATGTCACCGCTATGTATTTCACCTGAATGTTTCCTATAATTCAGCCTGTAATTTCAGCTGCAAGAAAGCCATTTGTCAGGAAGTTCATGAAAATTACGAAGCCCATTACGGAGCTCAGGGATTTGGTGTCGTTGACACTAGTTGATAAAGTGCCTGTTTATGCCAAAGTGTTTGAACTCATGACAGCTAATTAATAATGTGTTAATCACTCGTTGAAGGGAACAATGAAAAAATATGGATGATTGCTCTTTCTGTTTCTGAAGCTATTCTGATAAGGCTCAGAAAGTACATCAAACTTTTATTTCAATTAATACTACACATTTCACATGTGCAATTAAGAATGTCTTATAAAAATTACATTATAATTTAATATTACAATTATAATATTTAAAAAAGTACTTAGTTGCATAGTAGTCATTGATAATCTTTGCACACTTGTCATTGTGGTCAAAACATGTTCTATTGTGAACTCTTTTCCTCCATTTTTTTCATCAAAACGAATGTTACCCATCTAGAATTTTCCATTTCTTACCCAGACGTGACCTTCTACGCTGAACAGAGACAAATCGCTGTCTTTCTTTCCGTTCTTTTATTCACGCTCTTTTGTTACGCCAGACATCCAAATAGGTTCACATTTAAACATTCACCCTTTACCTTTTATCTCTCTTTTATGCTGCCATCCTCTTCTCATGGCTTTAAGGTCACTGCAGAGTTAAGAACAGCGAAATGAGACACAGATTGATAATTAGGAGAGGGAAGCCTCCCTAATGTGATTTATCTCTATGGATTTTCTGTCATACATGAAGAGTCGATGCTCAAATTGGAGAGGAGGGCCCATTAGAAGGCACTTTGGAGCGTTTACCGTTAACTTTGCCGAGGCTGGCTTCTGCGTCTGCCGCCGCTGCCACACCAGACCACTGCCTTTACTGTATTCGTTGTCTGAGATGGGTGCTGTCCAAGGCTAATTTAATTTAGGGCCATAACAGGCAATGGATGAAGCAGAGGGAATTACATTAAAACAAGCTCTAGTGGTTGCTGTAACCTTTCCGCTTGATTGCTGTTTGCTAGATGTTGCATCAGAATCAGATAAGAGGCATGGAGGAAAAAATGAAGCCATATTGTTTTCTGCTTTGTGGGCTGTTTTCGTTTATTCTGGATGGAATTTGTACCAGCATCTAACTAGCTTTGTTACTCATCTCTTGATTTATTGATTCTGATTGGGACATTGGTTTTCACGAAGGAAGGCTTATTCATTTACTCTTCTACTTTGGTACAAACAGATAAAACAGAATTTAAGTTTTATCAAAGTGATATTTACATTGCAAGGTGCTTTGTTAAAGGATTGCATTTGAGTTCAAAGGCTTTTCTGATAACAAATTCTGACAAAGAAAAATGTCTCCTCGTGTATTATGGGTAGTTTCTACATTTTTTAGCGTAGCCCAAAGGCATTAGCAAATACATGTCCAGTGTTATTAATCACTGTGACAACGGGCTGGAAATGACCCAGAGTTCCATTTGTTTCCTGTGTGTATGGAGTTACCGCACACACACACACACACACACACACACACACACACACACACACACACTCGCACTCAGGCGTCAACACACACTCTAATGATGTAGTGTGCTTTGTTTTCTACACCCTGTCTGATGGACAGCATTCTTACACTTGTGCCTCCAAGTAACTTTTGTTTGTATGTGATGGGTATTATACTGTAAATTTTTTGTATAGTAGCTTTTAAAGATGGATACAGGATTTGAATTAAATGTTTAATGTGTTCATTGATAAAAAGAATGAATGCATATAAGCATGTGATGACTCACAAGGGTTGTTTTCTTCTGTCTGCAGTCTCAATGTGCTCAGTATGCCGCTGAGAAACGTGATGAGGAGAAGATGTGCGATCACCTGATCAGGGCCGCTAAGTACCGGGATCACGTCACGTCCACCCAGCTCATCCAGAAGATTGTAAACATCCTCACAGACAAGCACGGTGCTTGGGGCTTTTCTGCTTTCAGGTACAACCTCAGTCATTTAACTTTGATGGACCAAATTTTCTTTTAACAGCTTTGATGACATTGTGGGCCCTATCATACACCCTGTGCAATGCGACGGCAGGCGCGAAGCAAGTGTTTTTTGCTAGTTTTATAAATTTTTTCAATTGTTCAGGTGCATTGTTGATGTGTTGCTATTTTGAGGCAACTGAAAACGCAGTATTTGTGTTATTTAAAGGGCTTGTTAGTAATATGCACCTATAGGCGGGCACACAATGAGTGTATATTCTTCTTATTACACACACAGGGACGCGCAACAGCACACAAATATTTTTAAATATTAAAAATAAAAGGATTTCACTCTGCAGAAGCATTCAGTCTTTCCGCTCGCAAATTCTGCCATGTAAATAGCGAATCACCATGGTGTAAGCGCAACTGGCTTTTAAAGGGAATGGAGATGAGACTCTGGTTTATTGCACATTACGCCAAAACACACCCATTAAGAGAATCGGTACAACCCTTTTGTATCATGCGCCTGGTGCGGCAACCATTTTTTCTGTCGGTAAACTATTAAAAGTGGATTTGGACTAAGTGCACCTGCACCATGCGCTTCAGACCATGCGCTTAGATCGTTAAAATAGGGCCCCATAGTATCCACATTTTTGAGATAACGAAGACTAAGGTTATGAATATATTCAGGCCCTAAAACTAACTTTTTGCCACACCTACCAATGGCCGTGAAAGTTATGATAAAATTGTATGGAACAGAATAGGATCGATCTAACAGGTTCAGGTACGGAAATTTATGTAATCAAATGTAAACTAACACTGCACTGAATAAATTAAGAAGATTAAGCCTTATTGAAGTTACAAAAGTTATTCAGTCAAGAGCATTAAGAAGATTAAGCCTTATTGAAGTTACAAAAGTTATTCAGTCAAGAGCAGTAAGTGAGTCTTTTTTTCTTTGTTCTTTGTTGTTTGATTAACATTAAAAACACAGACAACAGCAGGATTATTAGGCTGCTGTCCTTTTAAGACTAATGCATGGATCCAATATACTGATACTCATACGTTTTCTTTTTAGTTTACATTCACTTAAGACGTAACCAACTAGGGCTGGACGATTAATCGAAAACCCCCTGAAATTCAGAACCTCTAACCGACATAAATTTCCCATGTCGGTTATTCCGGTTTAAGTCTTGTGACTCTGCCCCGTCAGTCACATCAAGTGCAGTTTGCAGGCACACAGAAAGATTCAGGAGCAGTTATCTTTGTTTATACAATCTGGATGCTCAGTATTACTATGGTAATTGCATGTTTTACACAGTTTATACAGGTAAGTTAATCGCCGTTCTTATATGAGCTGATACATGCACATACATGCACTTGCCGAGCAAGCCCCGAAACGAGATCACTTTTACTTGTGCCCTCATGAAGTTTGTCAATTAAATGCGTTTAAAGGCTTGCCAGTTTGAACATTCAAGCGACTGTGCACTATTCAAGAACAACAATATGGAAAACATCCCCGTTCAGTGCTCATGAGCTTTTTTCTATGACACAGAGAGCCGAGCCATGTCGTGTCTCTGACAACGTGCGCTATCTGAAGCCAGATCACTTTCACTTGCGTTCTCAGAAAACTTAATCAATTGTATGTGTTTTAAGGCCTGCCCGATTGAACATCGAAGTGATTTTAGACCATCGAATCTGTGTCATTTATATTGAACTAATGTGACACACGAACACTCATACAGACAGTAGCTCGCACTGCACATCACGTGAAGATCGCGCGCGTAGAGGGGAGCACAGAAACTCATCGTCAACACTGTCCTGTGATTCATCAATAAAGTATTGAAACTCAACCATTATAGCATAGATTTGTCTACCTTTGAAGTAACTACAAACCACAGCTTCATAATTAATAGAGACACACACAATCAAATGCATTCAAATAAATGTAATGTAGACCTACTGTACTAATTTATCTGTATCTGATGTACAACAAACAGAAATCTGTAAGAAATGTTACGATCCATAGACAATAGCTGTTGAAAACGAGCTGTTTCCTTCAAGTATTTTAAAATCACAAAGAAATGCACTTTTTCATTAGAAAAAAAATCCCCTTTAATAGTTGAGCATATTTACAGTACAAACCTTATCAGTGAACTATGAGGGCCAAAGAAGAAAAAAAAAATAGAAGAAAAACAAAATAATCGTTCATTAATCGTAATCGAGGTAAAATGTTCAATTAATCAAGATTTTGACTTTAGATCAAATCGTTCCAGCCCTATAACCAACTATGTTTACTAGGATACTTGTGAGACGGGCATATCTTTCTTTAAATAATTTTGTGTGAATTTCTTTGTTGAAGTGCAGGAATAAGTGAAGCAGAGCTCAACCTAGTTTTCGCGCTGTCTGAGACGTGACTTTCTGGGCACGCGCTTCGGATGTTTAAACTTCCCACACAGCGTGCAAGTAATTGCGTCCCCTTTCGCATCCCCGTCAACTGTCCAGAGCGCCATTCACAACATTGCATTGTTAGGATTCATAAAAATGTTATCGGCCAACTGGCGATTAACACCGCTCCATACGCAGTATTCACAATCTTACTCTTCGTTATCTCAAAAATACACTTGTAATGCTATGGAAGTATATGAAACTAGACTTGTATAGCTTGACTTTTAGTTTGCACACAAAAGTCTAGTCTTCTTTGCAGCTTATTCTGGACACAGCCTGACTTGCATGTAAAGCGACCATCCACA
>NC_137099.1:26323435-26346010 GCF_949357685.1 Gobio gobio | reverse complement strand
AGCTAATGACACTGTTACAGGAGGCTAGTCATCTAAAAACATAACGGAACACTTACCGCAGCCACAGGTGGTCCGCTTTGTCTTGTCTGTAGTCACTACCGATGGGATAGCCGTATCCTTCAGCCCACGTTTCATGATCCGTGTGGCAAATTCCATTTTTTCAAAATGGTCGTCCTCGGTTAAATGTTCTGAGCAAACCCGATGGTAGGCTACTTGATGATGGCTTCAGGTGTGTTTGGATATATATCTAGAGCAAGCAGCTGCGGTAAGTACTTCCTTTATGTTTTTAGATGACTAGCCTACTGTAACAGTGTCATTAGCTATACATACGTGTTATTTTATCACTTATTGAGTAGGCTAGCTGGAGCCATATACCTCCAGTCTTTGTGCTAAGCTAGGCTAACGGTGGGTGCGTCAGACAGAGTTATGGGATGTACGGAGATGAGAATGGTATGTATGGACTCATTTAACTCTGGGGGATACAGTGAATAAGCTAAAGTCCCAAAAAAGTGGAGTGTTCCTTTAAGTGAGTTTGTCATTGTACTGTTTTGTTATTGTGTTTTTCATTAAGAATAATAGACTAATGAACCCACCATTCAAGCAACCCGCCCCAGAATTAGTGCTAATTCTAAGCCGAATGTAAAATGCGCATGGCCGCACTGTCATTTGTTCATGGCCGCACAGTGCACAAGCACTGTAATGTGACGGTGGGGGAAAATGTTCTCACCGTCACATCCCTAACGGGTAAAAAGGCTAATTTCCACAATGTCAAACCAACGCAGCTTAACCCAAAATGCAAGCTCAGGCATGCGCTTCTTCCATATAAGCTCATGCAGTTGTGCGCTCTAGACAGATAATTCTCCGTTGCAGGGAACACTAAGAAGCAAATATATTTATTAAGTATTACGAGGTTGGGTTCCTATTCAACTGTCCATCCTATTAAAAACTGCTAGGCTATAAAATAATTGTTAAAAAAAGAGGATTGTATTTTGACAGATTTTATAGTGTAAACTTATGCAAGCGCCAATGAGAACCGTTTCGAGGGGGATGCCAGGTGTGCGCGGAGAAAAATAAAAAAAAATGTAAATAAATAAATTAAATATCTCCACAGATTGTCAAAATGATGATGCAGTGTAATATTAGTTGTTGGATACAGCATGTCAAGAACATGACGACCTTAGAAGAAGAGAACTGACAGGCCAAATTCAGATGATATTTTAGTTCCTGCAATAAAGCCATATGATTTGTGCTTCTAATGTTTTTTTTAAAGTCAAAGGACACCAAAGTGTACCACATTTATAGAGATTGCCACTTGTTCGTATTGGTTTTGCTGTAAAACCATTAGAAATGACACACTTTCACAGTTATAGATAACAAAAGAAAACAACAGCATTGAAGCTTTGAGAGACAACACACACACACACAAACACACACAGAGCGAAATCTTGTTTTTCACCTTCATGAAAATGAAATCAGATCCCTCAAAGGGCACTCAGCTGCCATGATTACACCCTTTTGTTGGGAGTGTTAAATTTGCAAGCCCGCTACCTCCCCCCCCTATAAAGACGTATTCCCCAAAGTTTCCATTCAATAAAAGGCTGAAAATGAAAATATTATTTTCCTCCCTGGCTGATGGTAGTTGTTGTTTCCTCATGGCAGGCATCTAATATCATCTGACACCTACTGACCCGCCTGAATGCAATTTGTGTCTTAATATCCAGCTTACAGCAGCCCCGTCCTCAGGAGAGTTGAGGTGTTAGGTGATTTTCTCTCTCTCCTGCTTTCATTCCTCACATGCTCCCTCCCTCTCTCGCTCGTGGAGGCATTGTCAGAGAGGTCCATGGGGCTTTGCACTTCAGCAAACAAAGGAATAGGCACATATATACCAACACACACACATTCCACTTGCCGATCTGGGACGGTCCCATTCTGCACTGTCCATGGTCCTTCTTTTTTGATTGGATCTCAGATTGACAGACAGCTACATCCACCTGTCCATCTATTACCACCCTCTTGTCTGGTGACGCAGGTGAACATGTGGCGCTAGCGTCTGCCAAAACCAGACAAAATGAACACGGTGCCCACAAATGAGGCTGCTGACAGCATTCATTTTTTTTCTTTCTTTTGGCCGCCTGTCGTTCCTCTCTCTCCCTCTTTTTTTCTTTTCTTTTTCGTGTGGTCATGTTTATTTGGGTCAAAAGACAGATGATCTCTCATGTAGATGACACACCAGTAAAGTGGCTGGCCGAAAGAGAGATGATAGAGAGGAGGAAGAGGAGGAGGAGTGGGAGTAGGAGTCTCGCAGGACAGATGAGTCTTCCTCTCATATTCTCCTTCATTGCATTCTGATAGTAGGACTAATGTAGCATGGAAATTCACTCTGCTACTGCGCTCAGAGCAATTCCACGCCCTCAAACACTGTCAGTGAGAAGATGAGGAAGATAGAACCAAATGAAATACAGAAAAGACAGCGTGAAGGAAGGGAACATTTGTGCAGTGTTTATCACAAACTCACAGATATGAAGTACAATCTACGGTTTAATAGTTGACACGTTTCAACGAATAAGGTAAACTTTGGCGCCTTGTTCCCTCCTCCCCCAAAACAATTAGAGAATGCATAGTTTATCTGTGTACAACCCTGTTACAGCATTATCTGTTACAATTTTGTATGATTTCTATTAAGATCAATACACCCAAGAAGTAATATTATTTTTTCAGTTTTTACACATTGTGGTGTTGTCTGCATTCATCAAACTCAAACTTTTCAACCCTCTTACCCAAGTTATTGTATAACTATTTATCTTTACTTTATAGTAAATATAAGTGGATCAGTAATTACTAATCAACCTTTGCTCTCCAATTGTTTATTTTATTTTTTGGGGAAAATTTTGCCTGAAGACAAATACCTCAACAATTAGTGCTTTTAAACTCAATGTACACATTAAATACATGTTAACAGGGTTGCACAAATGGGAATACAGATCTTCTTTTTTTGCGCCACATTTGCTGAAAAAGACCAAAAATAGCATCATTTATTCTCTTAGTGATAAGCGGCAGTTGTTTTTGAGATTCTTGCTTATTCTCTTCTTTTTTTCACACTCTCTCTTTTCTTTATCTTTTTTTCTCACTTTCCTTTCTCATCTTTTCCCACCATCACACCCTCTCTCTCGCTCTCATTCTTTCTCTCTCCTCCTCTAATGCGAGTCATTTCCAGCAGCAGCTCCAGTGATCTCTAATGGAGCTCCTCGGGGCTGAAGGCACCCCTGCCTGGGGACATCCATCTTTTCTGTGTCAGGAGCCCACGCCGGCAGAAACCTTTGTGATGTGCGCTCCAATTTTTCTTCAGTAAATCAAATCTTCCCTTCTTTCAAAGAGATGAATGCGGCAGGGTTGTGGTGTTATAGAGAAAATCAATGCAGGCAAAATTGAAACAGTATGCCCACGTATTGATCGGCCTTGTGAAATCGAAACTAACAGCTTTGTAACTGTTCCGGAGGACAGTTAGCTGACCTGTAATGGACAAACTATCAATATTAGCATTACTATTTTATCCTGTGCTTTGTCATTTCATGCCCAGCCCATCAGGAGCAGAGGAACGCTGGGCACTATAACATGCTCACGAAGGCTTGCTTGCTCAGCAGATACTCTAGGTAAAATGGCAAACAGTGTGGCTATTTATATATTTTTGGGTACAGTATTTTAACACACATTTTTAACATTTTAATACTTTTTTTTTTATCATAAAATATCCTTCAGCATCTTTCTTAGTTAAAACCTAACTTGAATCTGTAGCTTTAGAAATAGTAACAGGATTGGGCAGTTTTAAGCAGTTGTTGGAGTAACAAGACATAGTATTAGTGTGCGATTACTTAGCGGTGTTGGGTGGTAACAAATCTTGTTAACCCCTTCAATAATAACAAAATTAGCACCTTGTTACTTAGAATTGAAATGTAGCTTTTTAGTAGCACACTTCCTTTTTCCAATTCACACCTTCTATTGTTGATGTCAAAAACGAATTAAACTCTGTTTGTTTTCCATCACCAAATTTATCTGTCATTCTGTAAAATTACTAATACTAATTTCATATTTGTTCCATCTGCCATATTTTTTTTTATACATTTACAAAATTGAGAACCTTTTTCACGTTAGTAATTTAGTATATTGTTTGGCCTATGTAGTAGCCTAGAAATCTAGACGCACCCTAGCGGCAGAAAATTTATTTTGCCGCGAGTGTAGTCTAGCAACTCTCGGTAGACCTGAGAGCTGGAAAAACCAAACTCTGGTCAGGCCAATCACAGCGTGTGTAGAGTCGGTGGGCGGGATTAACATAATGACGTCACGGCAGAGTTGCGGAGGTTCCGCGTGCTGCTCGTAAACAAAGAAGCTGACGCACAGCGGTCTTTCGGTTCGGCTTTGGCCGCGACTTTGGAAGACTTGGAGTTAAGCTTTTCTTTGAGAAAAGAACAAAGAACGGCACTGAAGTCATTCTTAAGAAAAGAAGATGTGTTCGAAGTTTTGCCTACCGGATACGGCGAAAGTCTATCAACTAACGTTAGCTCGGCTTCACCTTCTTCTTTGCTCTGGTTGGTTGTGGCGCTCATGGCGCTATCCAATTGCATGCTGAGGGAATTTAAAAGACAACCATTTATCCCGCCCCTTGGATTGAGCCCTGCTAATGGTGAGTTTCCAGACCCAACATCTTGATGTGGGTCTGGCTTGTTAGGCTACTTATGTAGTTTATTGATTAATATATCAATACATTTTATGTCTGATTTCAAGGATATTTTTGTTTCATTTGTTTGATAAAAAAAGGTACTCTGTTGAGCCAATACTTGGGGCCAGATTTACTAAACGACAAATTGGTGTGAGAGCGCAATTCCACAAAAGCACCGATGGGAGTGGAAAATTCAGCGCGTGTTCTACTGACGATGCGCAAATTAAAGAACACAGACACAGCCGATTCATTTCCATAATGACCAACGCAATCTACCAAGAGCAGCGCAAATTAGTGCCTGGTTTAAGACATGCTTTTTTTGGGCGCTAAATAATGGTGCAAAAACCAGTAAAAATCATAGTAAATCACCTTTAAATACTCTCCTCCCATAAATTTTGCGTCTGAAAAGGAAACTCCTGCAAATACATATGCAATAAAGTCAGCCGCAAAAATAATGGTCCATGCCTTTTCAGTGCTAATTTCTCACTGTGTCTTTAGTAAACCTTGACAGTAGTTTTTTAACGCCAAAAAGGGTTTGCGCTGACGTAAGCTGTTAGTAAATCTGGCCCTTGATGTCCAAATCCTGAAACAAAACCAGTCGAGGACCACTATATTAAAGATATAATATTAAGGAACATTTTCAGTAAAATTCCTTACTCTGCCTGCCCCATGAGCACACAAATAATCCTGTTCTCATGGGAGTGCTGAATTCTATCACATGTAACAATAGCTGGATGAAGATTCTGTCCAATATATCTCTCTCTCTCTCTCTCTCTCTCTCTCTCTCTCTCTCTCTCTCTCTCTCTCTCTCTCTCTCTCTCTCTCTCATACACACACACACACACACACACACACACCTTCTCATTTGGTGCCGTTTGAGATGCTTCATTAATGCTATCACATTTGGTGTAGGTAATGCAAGTCATACATCATCCCTACTGGTTAATGATGCTCAGGCTGTTATGAAAGCACCCTGCTGTCCTGCTTGCCAAAACTACACAAGCACTCCGTCACCTCTCTCCCACCACACGCCATCACGCATGTAGCCCGCTGCGCTCTGGCTTTCATCCACGAATCTCATTTTACAGAAGATGCACACTAATAAAAGGGGAGAATCAGTGCAGTTTACTAAATACTGGGTGAATTCACTTTCATTCTAAACAGGGTTATCTCTAATTGCTACTGTAACACAATGCCATAATATATATGCCATATTATATATTAAATTAATTTCTTAACTTAATGTTTTTTTCAACTGGACACAAACCTGCACAAAGGTCAGGGGGATTTTACACTATTGCATAAAACAAATATTTCACTTCAGCAATATTCTTTGGATGTCTGGTGTAAATGTCAAAGCATCTCAATTGAGTTGAGGTCAGGAATCTATTTGGGTCACATATAGTAGGTGTAGGTGTCACAACTTATTTTAGAGCCATTTTTTTTATAATGTCTGTGCAATGCTGTGCCATAATAATGTTTTAAACAATGTTCATCTAGAGTATTTCTCAGCAAATATTGATATGCACTAACTTTAAAAACTACTGTTTTGAGGGTCAGTATGTTATCTATAAGTGCTGTTCTTTAAAACTTTCTATTCATTAAAGAATCCTGGGGGGAAAAACACAGTTTCCACAATAAACATTTCAACATTTATGTTTCCTAGGTAGGGTTGCACAAGCCATTCCTAAGTTATTTCTTAAATTGGAAATTAATGTCCACACTAGAGGCTTGGTAACTAGTTTGTAACAAACTCTGCACTTCATTCGTTTTTTTTTTTTTTTTCAGCCTTCAAATGCATGAGTAGAAGCTGAAATGCTATGAATTTCAGTTTATCCTTCATTCTGACTAATTTTGCCTCGCATACCTAATGGTAAAAATAAGTTGATTAAATAAAATCATTAAATACGATACCACTTAATCATGAATAACATAATACGTGTTTTTTGTAAATAACATTCAGAAACTGTATTTGAAACTAATAAGGATCAATAAATAAATACTGATACAAAATAATACAAAAAAACTAGAAATTACATTTATTGATTATGACTTATTTTATGGACATGTGAAAAAATAGTCACATTGTGAAATATTATTACAATGGCAATTCAATTTACATTTATTTGTACAGCACTTTTCAAAATACATATCGTTTCAATACAGTTTACAGAAAAATGCATGTTTCTACATTACAATTTAGAGTAATCTGTTATTAGAGGTGAATGTGTCCTTAGTAATGTCCTTATGTCAAAAAAATAATACAAATCATACAGTTAGCTAACATCATGTATTCATTTAGGCAGGAACAATGAGCTCATTTAAAGCAATTATCACAAGTTGTGATGATAATGATTACAATTTACAAAACATTTTTAATGTTCAGAGTCACAAGATACTTCAGTAAACATTTTAATGTCTGTGTAAGTGAAAGTATATATTTTACTGCAGGTGCTGTGACTTGTCACTTTCTTTTTTTCTTTTCTTTCTTTTTAAATTAAAATCCTTAGTTAAATAGTAAAATGAATAGTTACATTTCACTTTTTTACTTTAGTGTACAAAAATTACATGTAGTCATTTACTATAATATATAAACTGCATGTATAATAATCATTATTTAAAATAGTTTTAGATGAAGTACAGAATATCATGCCACAGGACACCGCTGTCATATCCCATATTATGTATCTTCTATAATATCTTATAGGTCCCGAATGCATGACAGACTGTTTGTTCCCCACCCACAAAGAGTACAAACATTTTACAAGTGCATTTGTCCTGGTTTATTGGGCCTTTTAGTAGTTCAATATCTTTACCAGTGTATGCAGCTGTAGTAGAGTACTAGTGCTGCCTAGTATATTTTACTGTGATTATCCTCTTGCTCTGTCTTCAAAAGAGCGGATCAGGATGCTCAGTAAAGTCTCATTATTTCCTCTGTTTACTTCTTAATGTTACCAGAGCTATACAAAGAAGGAAATGGATGCTAAATGCACTGGTTCTTTGTAGCAATAGACTGTGTGTACATCAGAGCAGAGTGATCTCGAGTACCCTGTTAGTTTCATTTTTAGCTGTGAGGGCCTCAGTTTTATCTGACCATCACTTTCTCTTCAACAGCATTTAGTCAAGACGAGTAAGCAGAGATCCATTCTCCCAAAGAGCTTCAGATGATGCTGACTGTGCACGTATATGTGCCAGGGTTCATAGGGCTCAGATCAGTTTTTATAAACCCATGCGTGTTCTTCATGCTGTGGATTATAAGTTTATGTATAAAGCTATAGATAAACTTATAACTTGTAACATAAACTATATCTGTCTGTCTGCCTGTCTGTCTCGTCCATCTAAGATCAACCGGTGCATTATTCAAAATGTCTAATTATGTGCTCCATGCAAGATAGTCATATGGTTTTGACAACTTGAGGGTAAAGGTAATTTCATTTTTAGGTGAACTATTCCTTGAACACAGAAAATGAGTTATACAAGCGGGATGCAGAGTATCATAAGAAAAGTTGACCATTTTAGTATCTTGTCCATAATAAATAATCTACAGAGGCTCTTCATGACAAACCATAAATGATTTTATCAACTTGGCCTGCGTGGTCCTGGCAAAGATAAGGCAAAATGCTTAGCAGATTACAGTATGTCATAACATATACATGGCCTGCTTTTATTTACATTTCTTCATAAGCTGTTTAACAAGTACCATTAATGGCTCGGTTTGGCTATAAACACTTGAGAAGCCATGTACAAACATCCCACATGACTGTGGGCCAGATAGAGAGAGAGAGCAGCTGTTCCACTCTCTTTTCTCCCTTCTTATCCTCCCTTCTTCATCTATGCTGGAAACAAATTAGTCTTTCTTCCAAAGGAATCTGAAACCCTTTCAAACAAAACCGACAGGATACACCTAGACGTACAACCTCTTACTTGAGATGTTAGCTGTAAACATGGATTAGCTATGTAGAATATCTATCATCTGTGGGCGACTCTCAACACATGCATGTTTTTCACTTACAGAGCTTTTCTAAGCCGATGTATCGGCCCCATTTCCATGCCTTAAGCTTGACAGCTTGCGATGTCTTCCCAGTATATCTGTAAATCTCCAGAGAGCATGTAAAGGTTTGACAGCTGCAGATTCCTCGAGATATATCACATAAATGATGCGAAAATGGCTTCTACTAGCTCTCCTCTTTTGCGTTATGGAAATGGATTAAAATATGTCCTAATGAAAACATTTAGCTCTGACTGTTTATACACAACAGTGGCCCAGACTGTAAGAAATAGTAACAAAGTGTCAAAGAAGGACATATTAACGGCTCCCGTAGCGCTGATGTTGTCCATATGTTAGCATGACATACTCCACATACTCCAGAATTCCCAGAGTTCAGCAGTCACATCAGTGTTCCACTCGAAATGAAGAAGTAGTGCTATTTTACACTGCTGGATAGTTCTAGTCTGTCTTGGCATTGCAGTTCACCAGTGAATAGCTGATAAAACTAGTCAACCAGTATGATCTTTTTTTGGTCAAGTAGGTTGACAAAGTTATTCTTGGTGGTTAAGCTAGTTAAACATCCCGGGGCCAGATTCACAAAACTTTCTTAAGAATAAAATTCCTCTTACCTGCAATTTTCTTCAGAAAAAAGTTAAGAATATTTTTTCAAAAATGCTTCATAAGAATGTTCATATCTTTTTTTTTTTTTTTATCAAGATTGTTCTTGAAAATAATCGTTGTAAATAGCTTCTTAAAAGTTAGGATAACCTCCAATTTGTCTCAAAGGAATAGTTCACCAAAAAATTTAAATTCTTTCATCATTTACTCGCACTCAAGTTGTTTCAAACCTGTAGCAATTTCTTTCTTCTGCTGAACACAAAAGAAGACCCCCAAATCAATCATTATGAGTCAATCAATCATTTTTTTCCCTTCTATGGAAGTCATCAACTGTTTAGTTCCCCATATTCTTCAGAATATCTTCTTTTGTGTTCAGAAGAAGAAAGAAATGCATTTAAGGGTGAATAAATGATGCCAGAATTCCACTTTTGGGTGAACTGTCCCTTTAAGTCCACAAAGGTAAGATGTTTAATGAATCTATTGGGTTGTTTCAAATTAATATGAACTTAACACTAACAACATATGCATATTACTATTACTAGGGATGTGCAAGAGTAAAGTGACACCAATGATTGATAATGTAAACAATAAGTATGCCTGACGTAATGCAGAGTGCTGAACTCTCATCAAGCTAGTTATTACAGAAATAGTATTCATGCTTATTATTATTAATCTGGAGGCAATGCAAAAAGATGGCCTTGTGTTGTTTTTTATTGAGTTTATAAGTGAGTCTTCTACAGGAACCTCCATACAATCAGACAACAACAAAGCCAGTCATTTTCTTAAGGAAAAAAAAATGACAGGAATTGCACCTAGGAACATTCTGGATAACGCAAAACAGATGTAATTTGCGTTATTAACTGAAAGTACAGCACTGTATACTTGATCTGCTTCATGAATATGAGTGGCATACACCTCCACGAGCCAATGTTGGCACATGTGCCATAGGTTACCAGCCTCTGTTTTAAGGCAAAATATTTCTCTTGACATCCATATTTGTAATGCCCATTTTCAGCATGCACAGGCTTTATCTACATAAAATCTATTGTGATTTAAATTGCAAGGCAGGACTTGCATTCTTATGGCTGCCATATTGAGTGTTGCAATAACTCTCAACTCTAATACTACATATTAATATATGTATGAGTGGACTGTCTCTGCCTTAATCAGTCTTTGACCGAACTAAATTCCAGAAGAAAGGTCTAGGAATGTCATTGATGGCTACAGGGAGGCACTTATTTACAGATCTGTTGTCTAAAAGTAGTGCTACTAAATATCTAGTGAGCAGAGGCCGGTTGCATAAACCATTAAGACTAGTCTTAAAAGTTAGACATACATTTTTTTCTTTAAGACTGTTCATAACTTTTTAAAATCAGTTACATAAAAACATAGACTGGCCTAATTTGATACGAAAAGTAAGACTGAATGCCACTTGCCTAACTGCTAGTGGCTCATACTAGATCTTAAGACACTGTCTTAACATAATGGCTTAGTTTATGCAACTGGCCCCTGATAATAGTGTCCAGGCTATTTTAGGATTACTGTAATAATACTCCATCATCCAGTGATTTTAGGTGTCCTTGTAATTCAAAGAAATACATATCTTAAAACATTTTTTTATTTCAATGAAATATTCAGGAGTGAAAAAAAATTCTGCTGTGCCAGCATACTTTTGTGTGTATTCCCTCTATTCTCTGTACTGCATGCATAGTTTGTCCTCACCTTTTGACCAGAATTGTTGGCTGTTGAGACAGTGATGCTGGACAATCATGGGCTCTAATCTGTCCCTCAGCCCTTCCCATCATCCTCCTCTCTGAGGAGGCCTTATAATGGAATGTCCCTACATAAAGTACTGAACGGACCTCTGCTGCAGCAAGAGCCATTACACACAGCAGCATGTGCACTTTTCCTCTGTAACAACTCAGATTTATGAGTTTCAAATGCCCTTAAGAAAGTATACTGCCGTGACAGAGCAAGGTCACGATAGGAGGCCCTGATCAATATTTGAATGAAAAGCCATTTGGGAAGTTTTTAAGGCCTTTTCTCCCCCTCTCCTTCTTTCTGTCTCGCTCTCTCCCAGGGAACAACATCAGGAAAGTATCGATTGCTGGGGTCCAGTAGTTAGTCAGAGGCTATCTCCTTTGACTAACCCCTTAGCACTCTGTCACCCCCTCACCACTGTGATAGATTG
Organism: Gobio gobio; assembly: GCF_949357685.1. NCBI lineage: Eukaryota > Metazoa > Chordata > Actinopteri > Cypriniformes > Gobionidae > Gobio > Gobio gobio. The sequence goes on along the minus strand of NC_137099.1, from coordinate 26,334,499 downwards.
TTACTCTCTGAGCCACAGTAATTACACGCAGCTCCAGTCGGGTCATTTATTTCAACACTTTCGCCATTTACCAAAAAAATCTCCTTTATCTTTGTGACCCAGCAGTTTGCTTTTGCAGCGAAAGCAGAAAAAGGGACACATAAAATTCTCACTCCCGCCCTAGAGCACGATGGGGCATCCGTTACCCATCTCACCCATATATTTCTCTCTCTCACTTTCTTTCTCTTTCTGCTTTCACCCTCTGGTCTCCCCTTTTGTCTTTTGTCAGGAATAAATGACATTATTTTAATGCTAAAATACATTAAAATAGAAAACCAGAAAAATCATTATTTTAAATTGTAATAATATTTGACAATATTATTTTATTTGTACTGTATTTTTGAAAGACCCCCGGAAAAACCCCAAACCTTTGACTGGTATGTTGTATTACCAGTTAGCTTAAAGGCCCACTGAAGTGCCTTGAAACGCGCAGCTTTATTCAATGTGTTAATGTAATTTCCCTGAAAAGGCTCCAGCTGTTAGCAGCTCCTCCTCTTTTTTGAAACAGCCAATAGCGTTTCAAAAATCATCAATACCACAGTGTGACTAGAGCGTTTCTGTTTGGTAAAGACACAGTTTCCTCCTAATCTCTAACCGTTTATCATCATAATCTCTTCCATATCGCTTTGAAATACAGCATTCTGTGCAGAATTTAAATGGGTCCGATATGTTTTGTTGTATGCGCCGACTTGCGCATATGATCTGCTCTGCGCTCTCGTTTCTCTAGTCAATGGCTCTGGTCTAGACTATATGTGTGTGTTGCGGCGGTGCACGTGAAAATAACGTAAAACCAGACATCATTCGCCTCAACTGAAAGCATATTTACACTGTCTGAATCGTTTCCTATCGCATGTACTGTATAGTGCGCTATGTGTCATTCACCATGTAGAAAATAGTAAATGTGTGAACAGCTGACCGATTTCAGCCGCTGCTTCAGTGTCTATTTATAGTGTAGAGGACGGGCGCTTCAGATTCTAGAGAGCATTTGATTGGACATAAGATGTGATGAGAAGATGAAGTCTGCGATGATGTCATCAAAATCTGTGATCCATTTTAACGGAAGTTAGAGACTTTAAGTTTTGCATGATTCCACGCTCATTCATGGCGTCGTCAAGCTACGCCCTTGTTATTGTTTTGAATAAGTGACCTCTAGCGGTGAAACTTACATACTGTGCCTTTAAGACATACAGTAACCAACTGTTTAAGCAAATACTCAACAAAATGGGTAGATTGATATATCTTTTTTTTTTGTGTATTTGTCCTTTGAAGTGTGATTTAAAATGTGAAAAAGAACTCAATTCAGCACTTGTCAGAGAGGCAGTTTTTTTGTTTCTTTTTTTCTCTTTCTCGCATATGTTGGCACTTTTTAAACATTTTATAATACATGCAGCAGTTGTATGCTATTAACTAGGTAGATCAGTATTTATCTCGTATTTATTTCTTTTACATAAAGATTTTTGTAATAGTTTTATTTTTTTCATCACAAACTGGTTTTATTTAGTTAAAAAATGTCAATGACAAAAAATGACATTGGTTAGCTTTATGCTAATCATATATATATAATGATTAGCATAAAGCTAACCAATGTCCTTTGTTGTATATATATTTTTTTGTGTGTATATATGTGTATATATATATATATATATATATATATATATATATATATATATATATATATATATGTATATGTATGTGTGTGTGTATATATATATATATATATATATATATATATATATATATATATATATATATATATATATATGATTAGCATAAAGCTCAATAGATTAAAAAAAATATAATCGCGATTAGTCGCACGCTTATCGTGATATTAAGCATACGCCATTTATCTTCTTAAACGCATTCATTTTGTCATAATTTGCTATATCCAAAGTAAACAATCAGATTGAAGGGTGATTCTCACAAAACTGTTTTTTCTGCAAGCTTCAAGGATCATTGGAGACTCCAAAATGATACAAAATAACCAAATATAAGGTTTCCATATAATTTTATTATATAATAAATGTATACACACCTAAGCACCCATGGAAAAAAAACATTGTGTATAGAGTGTGTACAGAGCAACAACAACGAGATTGTTTTCATTTTAGGCATTTTATGTCAAATGTAAATGTAGATACCGAAAAGAACCACATGGAGACGTGTAACCTAAATCAACCGCTTTGACAGTATAAATCTACGATTATTCATTCCACTGGAATGAATACTTCACTAAAAACGCAATGCGAGTCTTTATTCTCTTTGATATGTGTGATGTAATCAGCCTGGCCTTCTTTACATTAGTGCTGTTTTGGACCGTTTGTTTGAATGATTTCGATTACTGGATCACTGAACACTTTCCCGGAGTTTAACAGGTTAAAATGGCCTGATCACAAACAGAGAAGCAGAATCGGGTTAAAGAGTTAGAATGGGAATTAGCTCCTATCAGGTTTACAGGTGCTGTAGATGCTCAGTGTGATTGTGATAAACTCTCGACTTCTAACATCATCGAACTGCGTGACAAAATTTACGTGAATGAAACAGCTTCACGTTCTCTGTGATTTATTTCTCTGTATTAATTTATATATATATACAATGAAATATTGATATACACAATAACATTTGAATATATAACTAATTAATATGTTTTTTTAGAATGAACCATTAGTATTAAAGAATTTGCAATGGAATAAATTGATTAAAGTTTGAACGTTTCATTATCTGACCTGGGAAGTATTGTGGAAAGAAGCCTGGGCCCTGATGAATTTATGAAATGCAAATTAAAAGACCACATAAGCAATACATGAATAAATACAAACCGGTAAAATGTGGAGAAAAGCCATTTGTTCTCACTTAACATGTAGCACAGATGCTCTGTCACTGATGTCATTATCATGTGCTGCTCTTGACCTTGTCTACCTTTAGACGAGACATTAGCATACACTGCACAAAGTCAACATCAGTGCTACCGATGAACACAGATGATTTCCCTTGCTCTGCATAGACATCGCACCTTAATCAGACACAGTCAATCTGATTTCCTCTCTCTCCGTTTAATTTGAGACTCCAGGCGGCCACGCGACTACCGATTGCCAGTACTTTGATGGAGAGACCTGCACTTGCCCTTCTTCTGCATGACAAATATTCAATTCATCCATTCAGTTTTCATAAACACATGGTTTATGCAAATCGTATGAAATAATCTCAGCGATACAGAGCAATTTGAGCAGTGGCAATCGCAGGCATTAATGAAAAAGGCACAAAGAGAGATGTGTTCACACTGACTGTAACTGCATTAATCCACAGGAAAAGGTTATAAATGACTGCAAGTTGTCTCTAAAATGCCCCTTGCAGGAGTGATGTATGAAACTTGTGCTCCATCTGGCCCGTTTGTTATGCTAAAGGTCACATCATTGTCATTTACATAATCTCTATGCCAGAAATGAACTCCAACGTAATATCTGCCCTGAATTCACACGCCAGCACATATGTATGGCTTTTGAACAGATAGCCAGTTAAGAAACCATCATCACTCTTGCAGGATCATTTTGCCCTTTTTGTAAATGATGTTGCATCCCGCGGCAGCTTTCAATATTCTTTTAATGGGTTTAAACTCATAACAGGCCACACAGGTACCAGATTAGAGTTTGATGTGTTTTTCTCCATGCTGATAGATGGCAATCATTTGTCATTGTCAAAAAAGAACAATATGATATCAACATAGGAGTGCAGTCAAACTTTCTCAGGCACACTGACAAAAGCAGCATTTTGCAATCGAGCGTCTGGATGCTTTTCCAGTAAAGATAAGCAGCATGGACCTCATAGAGAAATGACATTTTGAAGAATGTCTGGATGTGTGGAAGGTGATCTGCAGTTTAATTTCATTATTCATAGTCAAGCATTTAATCAGTGCCTTTTTTGAGTCATTTTCATCTTGGAGTATGCATTGTTTCTTCCACTCTGTTTCTATTATTTTTCTTCTCGGTTACATTCAAGAAGCTTGCACAATCTACGTTATGATTATGCATCATTATATTGTTAAGGAATTATGTGTGTGCTTTTAAAAAAATATGTAATGTGTTGATTAAATATATACAATCAGCCCAAAATTTATTCAGACACCTTCAACATTTCTCACATTATCACAGTTTATTCGCTATAGTTTAGAAAATGGTAATAAAATATGACAAGAACTCAGAGTTAAACTGTGTCAGAACAAATTCATCTTGATAATATGATATGATTACAATCAACCAAATTTAAGTACACAATGAGATGATACCAATTTAGGCCAACCAATTACCAAGCAATGCTTAATTTTGTTCAGTCTGTGGTGTAAAAGGTTACATTAGAAATGAAAGAATAAACACTTAAGAATTTTGGTCCCAAATTTTTATATATCACAGTTTACTTTATTTCGCTATCCTCACTTACATAAATGAACTATAGTGTCCTGCACCCTTACGTAAAAATATAAAAAATGAATTAATTACTGAATAATTTTTGGTTTGACTGTATATTCTTCCATATTTCTAAACAAACACTGTGGTGTGTGTACAATACCATAAAAAGACCTGGTAATGTTGTGTGTTCTCAGCCATGTGCTGAAAAAGTATTCTCAAGCCTCCAGGCCTGTTGTTCTTGAGTGGGCATATGTGGGTATACTTGTTCCTGTGTGTAATTTAGAGCCTGTGTTTGCAGTGAAACCCTCGCAGGCTTTTATAACGCTGCTGGAGTGTGAGACTGATGCCTTTCTGAAGTGTGGCGGCACAAGCCAGCCTCTCTGTTTCAGCAACTTCCAAAAAACACCTCATTAATCCCACAGGCACACACACACACTGAAATTCTCAACACATGGCCCAATTAAATGCTTTGTTTATTATGACACCTCCCTCGAGTCAAGTAGTCTTGAAGTGTGGCTTGTTTTATGCAAACCTACAATTTAGGAGCGCAATTGAAGCTTTAAAGAGGAGATTGTAAAACATGACCCTCTTCTCTGTTGATTCTCTCTGTCCCACTGTTTACTGCTCGCTCTCCATTCTATTTCCCTTATTCATTAACTCAATGGGTCGCCATCTGTATTAAACTGCATTACGATTAGCCCCCCGTTCATCATCTCTGTTGGTAAACCGGTTCAGATTTACAGCCAGCGATCCAGCACTTATTCTGGTACTGGGTGAGAAGAAAGACTTCAATTACACCTAACAGACGCATATAAAAGTCCCTGCTTGTGTTCAATTCTCGCCAAATGTGGTTTACATTAAGCACGTTCGGTGAAGGGTCTCAAGTGTTGCTTTCGGCATATGCAATAAGACAATTTCAACTCCCCGCTGCCATTTACAGGTCTGTTTCCGTCATGGTTGTTTTACGAGCGTACTAATTACTAATTGCGCCCGTGCGGCATGGATACGTGCCCGGTTCTAGAGGCCTATTGTGTTTTGTAATTGTCGTTGTCTTGAGAAGGCGCTGGCGTAATTCCTGTTAGAAACCCCATTTGGAAGGAGGGATGGATGGATGGATGGGGAGGATGGATGAATAATTCATTAATGCTGTGAAAACACTTGCTGCGTGGAATGTGCAGCTGATTCTGCTGCTGGGATTGATGGCGGTTGAATTACACACACGCACACACTTCCTTTGCCTTCATTAGGGCTCTATTGTCACAGTGTCTGGGCGGCAGTGGAGGCTGTGAATGCGTTTCCAGCTGCTCGACTAATTGCAGTGGCCGGCGTGGTGTTGTATTGCAGACAGATTGATCCTCTCTGTATCTCTGCTCTCTCAGAGACTGACAGGATAGGAGCTCTTTGGATCGGCTCTGTGCCTTCGGTAATCATTTTAATTAATGAACACTGGAAGCCAGAATGATGGAGTGGCTATTTACATGGAGGAAACTATCACATGCAAACACCTCGCTGCTACTTAGATAGAGGGAAATCTGTTCTCAGACAGACGGGACAATATGGAGTGAACCCAACTTTCTGTCTCTCTCTCCTACCCCTTTTTTCTTCCTGTTGTTTAATGGATACAGTTGTGGTCAGAATTATTGGCACCCCTGGTAAATATCATCAAATATGGCTGTAAAAATAAAAATGCATTTGTTTATCCTTTTGATCTTTTATTTTAAAAAATCACAAAAATCGAACCTTTCATTGAATAAAACAATTGAAAATGTGAGGTGAATCATAAATAAATGCTTTTCTCCAAAAGACGTTGGCCATAATTATTGGCACCCTTTTATTAAATACTTTTTGCAACCTCCTTTTCCCAAGATAACAGCTCTGAGTCTTCTCTTTTAATGCCTGGTGAGTTTGGAGAACACCTGACAAGAGATCAGAGACAATTCCTCCATACAGAATCTCTCCAGATCCTTCAGATTCCCAGATCCATGTTGGTGCTTCTTCTCTTCAGATCACCCCACTCATTTTCTATTCGGTTGTCTGACGTCACGCGGCAGCGCTTCCGGGTCCAAACGCTCATACCACAAGAAAAACAACAAACGGTGCTAATACACACATACAATGTGGTCTAATACTACAAAAAAAAATTATAATATTAATAGTATTATCTCCATACCAAAATTCCAGATGGCCAGACAGTGATTTATCTTTTATAAATCATTAAAATATTAATGTCTGTGATGCTGTGAGCACGGATACTGTTGTGTAGACTATAAGTATTTAAAATGTTTAACTTTTTTAAGTGTTTGATGTTTAATATGAATAAATAGCGGTCATAAACGGCCGTCGATGGCATTCTCAAGTGAAATGAGATGAGGCTTGGACCCAGAAACGGCGTTCTGTACCTCACGACTGAACAAGCGGATAGGGTGCAGGTCAGGAAACTGGGATGGTCATGGCAGAAGCTTCATTTTGTGCCCAGTGACACATGTGTGTTGATTTTGATGTTTGTTTTGGATCATTGTTCTGATGGAAGATCCAGCCACGGCCCATTATAAGATTTCTAGCAGAGGCCATCAGGTTTTGATTTTTTATCTTTTAGTATTTGCTAGAATCCATGATACCATGTATCTGAACAAGATATCCAGGGCCTTCAGCAAAAATATTGGCCCACAACATTAAAGATCCTGCAGTATTTTTAACCGTGGGCATGGGGTACTTTTTATCCCTGTTTGCACCAAACCCATCTGGTGGATTTGCTGCCAAAAAGCTCTTTTTATAGTTTCTTCTGACCACAGAACCAGGTACCTTTTGAATTTTCAGTCGTGTCTGTCAACTGAATATGCTGGAGTTTGTTCCTGGATGAGCAAGAAGGATTTTTCTTGAAACCCTCCCAAACAACATGTGGTGATATAGGGGGTGCCTAGACTCAACTAATCTCTGCAATTCTCCATCTGTGATCTTTGGAGAGTCTTTGGCCACTCAAACTCTCCTCCTCGCCTTGCATTAATCTGCTCTTCCAGGCAGATTCGTAACATCTTTAGTTGATTGGAACTTCTTAATTGTTGCCCTGATGGTGGAAATGGCGATTTTCAATGCTTTAGCTATTTTCTTACAGCCACTTTCTATTTTGTGAAGCTCAACAATGTTTTGCTGCACATTAGAACTATATTCTTTGGTTTTACTCATTGTGATGAATGATTAAGGGAATTTGGCCTTTGTGTTTCCTCATATTTATACTCCTGTGAAATAATACGTCATAGCTATAGACAATTTCATGTTCCTAGTCTAAAAAATTTAAATATTAATGGGAATATATACTTCAGAGATATTTTACTCATAAAAAATTCTAGGGGTGCCAATAATTGTGGCCAAGGTGTTTTGGAGAATTTTTTTTATTTCATAATGCGATTTTCCCCCTGACTTTCCATTATTTTACTTCAATTAATATTTTTTTTTTGAGTGATAGATCAAAATGATAAACAATGCATATTTTTACAGCCATCTTTGATCATATTTACCAGGGGTGCCAATAATTCTGACCTCAACTGTATGTGTCTTCAGACTTAGTCAGGCCTGAATTTTGGCATGGGATTGTGAATATTGTGTATATTTGTAATAATTTCTTGTAGGTAAATTATATAAATTATTATTGTTCCCACAGCTAAAAGAAAACAGCTTCATGCTCATTTGTCCATTTTTTGTTACCACTGTAGCAAATATTTTTAAAGCAATTGAATATTGACTTTAATATTTTTCTCCAATATTTCACTTGTCGTTTTTCCTCAATTCCCAACACACTATTTTTTGTCAATAACAATAATTGTGTGTTTTTGTGCTGCTACCTTGACCGGTTTAGGATTATTGTAGACAGCTCCCAAGCTTTTCATATTCTTCATATTGTGTGTGGTGGTTACAGTTACAGAAATTAACTTTTAAAGTGTGATTATTTGTTACCTTAAATTGCTTTCCAGGGGCATTTTACCTTTATAAGGGCAGTTTTTTATATAGATGTATACATCATCTTATATGTCAGATTCTTACATTTAATCAATAAATTAATTTAGAATAATAACACACTATATGTTTCCAATCAAATTCAGTTAGTATCAACAACATATATTTTATCCAGATATTAACATAAACTATACATATTGCACACCCTAAAAAGGTAGCGCTGGGAAGTCCACTGAATCATATAAAATTTAAAAAAATGTACTTACATTTAATAGCTAAATTCCAGGTTAACAACAACTATACCCATGAACCCCGAAGAGAAATATCCACCATTCACTGAGATTTTAACCAGGGCTTGAAATTAACACCTGCCAAATGCGTGGTTGTTGGTAACCGTGGTAGGTAACACATATCAACTCACTTTTCAATTTGGCGAGTTATGATTCATAAATGATATCCTACAACCAGGAGCCTCCAACATTTAGGAAAACAAAGCATAAGAAGGGTCGCACACTGGACAAGAAGTGCCATGTCTTTAAAAGTCTAACACATTGATCACACCGGTCCCATCACTCTGTATCTGTTGGCGACACCCAACTAAGACTCGGGAGGCTGTTCAAAATATTTGTAAAAATATATTTACTAACTGACTTCACCCTAGGCTGGAAGACTGTTCTTTTGCCTGTATACTATTAGTAGTGTTGGGTATCGATTAAAATTTAGCACATTTTGTTTTCAGCTTATCGATTCCCAGTTTCGATTCCAATATTCCAAAAGTCCAAAAAAGTCAAACATTTAGATCAGCAGCCTAAAGAACAACTAACTAATAAACTAGACTAACTAATATAAATTTGAAACATTATTAAAGACAAGTCAGTAATACAATAAGAACAAATTCGCAATAGCAAAATAAATACAATTGAACAAAGTTCAGAAAGTGAAATCAAATGTAAAATAACACTACATAGTTTTCTTTTTAATAATAAAATATAGATTAATCCTTAAAGTTACAAAAGTTATTCAGTCAAGATCAGTGAGTGATTTTCTTTTGTTCTTTGATTAACAATTAGGAAACAGAAACATTAGGCGGATGTCACTTTAAGACCTAATGCACGGATCCAGTATACTGTTACACGTTTTCTTTCTCAACTGTTTATCACTTAAGACATAACCGAGTGGGTTTACAAAGATATTTTTCACATCATTGTGTGCATTCAAGCGCAAGATGATGCGAAAGAGAACTCAATTCAGTATTCGTGCACTATAGGCTTTTGTGCATGCGCTCTGGATGTGCCCAGCACAGTAAAAAGCATGTGCGTGCCGAATGGAATTATCTATGTCATCTTGCGCATGAATGGTTTAAAACTACATTAAAAGGCACACACAGGAATTGATGAGCGGAATCAAAATGTTAAAGCATCAGATTCCTGACGTTAAGTATCCGATTGCAGAACTGGAATCGATTTTCGCTTTCAAACCCTTATGATTAGATTAATTAGACTGTTTTAGACTGATGCCTTGAACTTGAGAACGCAAGTACAGAATAACGGACCCTGTGTCTCTGATACCTGTGAGACGTCTGGGATTCGACACAATGCTTCTTGACTGGAGCCCTAAGAAATTAGGCATGTTTTTTTTTTTTTTATGGATGTCAGTCGAGGAGAGACTTCAATACGCTGAATTCAGTACGCTTGACAGCCTTTCAGCTAATCTAAATATTTTTTAATATATATTTTTAATTTTAGTTTAGTTTAGTTTTATGGTATCCGCAAATAGTGATTGACGTAGTTCAATGGTTCAGAATAAATATATTTTTTAAAAAGCAGTGATTTTGATCATTTGTTTTTCTTCTTGCTATAATTTAGAGCATATTATACAAGTTAAAAGTCGAATTTCTTAGAACAATAATAGAAATATAGGCCAACACATGATTTCATCACACTGGGAACATAATATAAAAAAAGTAAAAAGTATTGAGAATTGAGAAGAGCAGGTCTGTTGGATACACTTTTAAGGGGGAATGTTCATTCATTAGTGATGAGGTGGACCTTTGAGACGAGTCATCCAGTATTTTACAGCATATTCTAGGTGTTTTGTGCATGTATTTGCTAGGTCCTTATTCTTTGCCAACATATCAGTTGTAACTCTAAGGACTTCTTTTTTCTTTTCTGTTTTGGTTGTACTCATGTCTGTGTGTAAACATTTCCTTTGAAACATTTAACAGAAAGGCACTGCTGTCTGCCTGAGCCGTAAATGGTCTCTAAGGAGGTGTGCTTCTCCAGGAAAGCTCATATCTCCCTTTACATTACATCTCCTTTTCCTGTCTTAAATAAATCAGTTATTAATGTCTCTTATTAGGCGAGCCAGTGAGCTTTTCAAGCGAAGTGTAGAATTGTTTTTATTTTCGCGTTTTAAGCGCTCTTTTCAGTTTTATGAGATGGGATTTGTTTTGAGCCTCTTGCAATGGAGCGAATCGATCACACTTCTGAGAAAAACCTGCACCGCTCGGGTACCCCAAACCTTTCTGGCCCCATACCCATGAGAAGTCATTTTAAGTGGGATTTTAAAATGTGTATTTTGCATGCCATAACTATTTCCAGAAGTATTTCTGTCTGTTTTTATTTCTCTTAGAATCATTAATTCTGAGAAGACTTGCAGTACCACTTTTTGATTT